>NC_061510.1:106570456-106620077 GCF_022539505.1 Lolium rigidum
AATGCCAATGAGTACGTTTGAATGTACTCGCAAACCACCTTAGAGAGAAATAAAGGATATGCGTATGGCAGTAGCAAGGAACAGGAACTACACTAGGGCGACAAGGAGCGAGAGGTGGTTCCTCTCGAGAATATGACATCTATATACCTTTGTTGAAAACCTTTTTGAAAACCAGTTTATTTGAAGACTAATAGGTAAGGAGGACCCATTTTCATTTCCGGTCATCGGAGTGACCAAAACACATTCATCTTTCCACCGTACCTCCCAGGTACATCCCCACCCGATCCCACTCGGTATCTTTCCGTACCTCCTGGTACATTTCCAAAATATGTTTGGAAAACACTTTTGTAAAACAAAACTCCTTCAATGCCAAGCAACAGACCTTTCCCATGTCCATAACCGCGGACACGGCTATTCGAATAGATTTACACTCGCGAGAGGTTGTACACTTTCCCCACAAGATCCGAATACTCATCGTGTGGGCATCATCCCTCCATAATAACATATGCCACGACAAGTACCCGATCGTAGTTTTTCGCCTGCTCGCCTTAGCCTAAGACATGCCGAATGAGTTGTACCTCCCAACACCGGAGTCCGAGGGCTGTCCAGAGTAGCAAGGTCCCCAAGCACACTCGACCCTCCGGAATGCCATCCAACCACTTAGGCATATTTCAATGGGAGCTCATAAGTTGTACCCCGCGTACCTAAACAGGCAAATAGGTTGCGTCCCTTCTCCTGGGAAGAACCCCGGTCGAAGCGTCCATGGTCGGACTGCCACTACACTTGCAGGACTCAAACTAAGGCGAGACAAACTACTACGCTACGCCCCGTCCCACGTAAGGGTAATGTGGTTGTACTGGCTAGGTCCGGTTAGGTACTCAGTCACCAAAGTTTTTCGAAAACAATTTTCTTCACTTGCCTCCAGCAACTTTTCTTCCCGAAAACCTTTTCCTTTTCATAAACTCACACTTGGGCAGGGCTAACCCGTTCCAAGGTTTTCGAAACACTTCTTTCATGAAAACAATTTCACAAACCTTTTTAAAGAGGGCTCCCGACCTATAGTCCGACTTTTCTTTGAAAAGCGGCGACAAGGAGGATAAGGTGCTAAGCACCATATTACTAGCAAGTGTTGGATCAGTAGGTGTCACAAGGGCTGCACCCATAAGGGTGGAATAATAAAACTTCGAGTGGCGGAACCACTCACATAAATAAATAAAAGACATGCAATTTAACAAAACCTGTGATAATGCAAGAGTAAGATGATTAGGATGAGACATGCATCAAGAGGTGGCTTGCCTTGATCAGCAAAGTGTCCCCGGCCTTCTTCCTCAAATCCTCCAACTTCACCTCCTCCTTTATTTCCGACGGCGTTCGAATCTAGCGTCGCAAAATAAAAAGAAACAAGCACACACCGAATCAACAAACCATTCCAGAATAGTGCACACAAAAATTTGGTAAAATCACGGTATGTAAAGGTTTACAAATGCAAGCTACCGAAAGTGGTTTCACTAATTTATGATTTTTAAAACAAAAGATATGATTTTTACAATTCCAGAAATGACCTAGGAACCATTTAAATTGCCTAAATCTTTCTGTGAATCACAAAAATGCATGCAGCATACCTACAGAAAGCTAACAACATTTAGAACACACTTACACAAGAAACACTTGCAGATTAATTTTTAATTAGCCTAGACAATTTAAACAAGCCAGAATACAGAGAACACAAACAGCTATCCATACCAGTATCAGAGCATCACAAAACAACACCAAACATACCCCTGGATAGGTAAGACTAAATGTGAACTAACCCCACTGGTTTGGTATTTTTCTGATTTGTAAAATATTTTTCAAAAATCAAATACTGAAAAGGTATGCTGTTGCAGTAATAAAATTCTTATAATTAAACTGTAACTCTGAAAAATATTTCTTTCGGCAAAGTAATACCCTATCATTATGCCCACCATTAGTCCTGGGATTTGCTTCAATATCATGAGTAGTTTTTGAATTAAAAATCATAGAATAGCTCTCTGGATAAATTTTAATTTGCTAACCAAACAAAATCCAGGATACTTTTGCATGTGGGACCAGATCCAAAAGAAAGGTAATTACATCTACTTCACAACAAAATTAACTTCATGCCGAAAGGCCTTATAAATCTTACACCATAAATAAAATACACAATCAGTAACATTTTAGGTTTTTATTTAACAGCTCATATTCACAACATTAAATCACATGCATGCACCTTCTAGTGGTAGATAAAACATCTCGTGAGCATCTAGAAACTTGAATCAACTCATTTGGTCACTGCATGAATTTTTGGCGATTTAAATACTGAGCAGGGGTTTTCTGGCAGATTTATCTCAATTAAATCGATATAAGAAATTGGGCCGGGGGTCGGCGGCACGGCCCAGATTGGCTCAGGTTTGCCTCTGGGCGGCCCAGCAGGTGCCACGGATGCGCGGGAGGCCGGGATTTGAATGCCGGGGGACATGGCGAGCCACGCTGGCCTGCGGGCCCCGCGTCGACTGCATGCATGCGAAGGAGCTTCTCCTTCCTCGCGACGCGGGACGCGCGGTGGCTAACCCTAGAACTCGCGGGGGCCCGTGTGCTCACCTCAGGGCACCGAATCTGGCGAGGTAGGGCGCGTTGGACTCGGCGGAGGACGCGCTCCCGAATGGAGGTCGCGGCGGGAGAAACAGGGGTGGCCGGAACGGCGGTCGACGGCGACCTGTACCACACTGCTCGAGACGCCGACGTCGTCAGGTGGTCCTGGGAAAAGAAAATGGGAGCATTAGAAGGAGGAGACGGTGGTGCTTCCAGAGAGCAAGGGAGAGAGAGGGAACGGCGGCTCCATGTGTCGGCAACCTTGCCGGAACTCGCAGACGCCGGCTCGCTGGTGATGAGCAGGGAGGAGGTGAGGTTTTCTCTCTGCTCTGGAGGAGAAGGGGTGGTGACTGGCGGGTTCTGAGGCGAAGGAAAGGGGAGATGGTGTGCCCCGGGTATAAAAAGGAGGGGAGCGGCTCACGGTGGACCGGTGCGTGCACGAGGAGATGGGGAGGGCGGCAGCATCCTATTGGGCGAGAGGGGCGGCGAGGCGGTGCCAGGAGCGTGCTGTGAGGGTTTTGGAACGATGCTGCTGTCGGAGGCGCTGGAGAACAGCGGGACAGGGACGGGTCGAGCTCGTGTGCCAGGTGCTCGACGGAAAGCCGTCGACGGGGCGTGGACGGGGGCGTGCGGCCAGGGCGCGGCTCTTGTCGCTGAGGCTCGTGACCGTCTCCAGAACCTCTCAAGGTCACCCAGGAGCACATACACGAGGGGGTGAGGTAACCGACGTGGCCGTGGCCACGACGGCGTGCACGGTCACCACTGGCGGGCGGCAAGCGGGTGTCAGCGAGGGGAAGTGCGAAAGGGGAAATAGGGAGCTGTCCAGGAGGCTCAGAGGGATGCAGCAAGCCTCGCTGACATGCTAGTGTCGCGTGCACGCGCAGCAGAGGAGAGAGGGAGGTGCTGGCTCCATGCGGCCGGTTTCCAAAGGGAGGGAGGTGACGGGTGAGGGGATGCTAGGTCGATGGGTAGGGGACAGGAAAGGGGGTGCAGACGTGGGAGGGAGCAGCGAGAGAGAGAGAGTGGGTTTGGCTTCATGTGGTTGGACTCATGTCCATGGCTTGCATGCATACTCACATGGCCCGGCCATCCCTCCTCTCTCCACTCTTCTTTCCTAGCTTGTGCCATATAATGCCACATTCACATGTGCCAAACGGGTAGAAGGAGTGAGGCACAAGAGAGAGCAAAAGGAATGGTCGGAGAAAGAAAAGAGAGAGAAGAAAGAAATGGGTGAATGGCATTAACTACTTGACCACGTCTTGATCGAGGCATGTTTTCAGAATTTAGGCAAGTCCACCCTCATGTGATAATGGTCAATGCAAGGTAATGGTGATGGTGTGATGGCCGGCATGGCCATCCTCCCTATTTTTATTTGTTTGAAAATCTTTGCCAACTCACCATAGCATGACACAAGGCAAGGTTGAGGCCAAAAAATATATTGAGCCAAATGAGTACTTGTTGGTAGAATTTTCTGATATGCAATTTGGGAAAAGGTGGATGAGATTTGGAGGAGGGAAAAATAGGGTAGAGGCATGATCTTCCAAGATCATTATCACATGCTAATGATCAAAATGATCTTGGGTTTTTGCAAGGTTTAAATTAATAAAACAAGATTTGAGAAGGGGTGACATATAAGAAGAGGGTTTTAGGGTTTTGTGAAAATATAGAGAAAGGTGAGATGCTCCAAGGGTTTGTGTCATGATTAATTTAATTGAAACTGGAAATAAAAAGGGGTCACATGAATAATAGGATCTTTGGGGTTTACACACAATTGTAATAATTCTTTTTTTTTTACAAGCACTAACACACACATTCTACCATCAAAGGCAAAGTCAACTATATGCATGCAAAGTTGAAAACCGAAAAAGTTTTTGTTGACCCTAAATTTTGCATTTCAAAATTTTAAACCAAAGCGGAAAAAGTTGGGTTGTTACAAACCTTCCCCCCTTAAAATGAATCTCGTCCTCGAGATTCGGTGGCTAGGAACTGAAGAGTGCGGGAAAGTCCTTCCGAAGTTGATCTTCTCGTTCCCAAGTGGCTTCTTCTTCTGAGTGATTACTCCATTGAACCTTACAAAACTTAATCTTCCTTCTTCGGGTGAGACGAACAGCTTCTTCCATAATCCGAAGGGGTACTTCACGATAGGTTAAGTCGGTGTTGAGGTCGAGGGTGCGATAATCGATGTTCTTGAATACTTCAGGCTTGTCGGGCACTTGGAGGCATCGTCGAAGTAGAGAGATATGAAACACATCGTGGAAATCCGCTAATTCAGCAGGCAGTTCCAGTTGATATGATACTTCACCTCGACGAGCGAGAACCTTGAAGGGCCCAATATATCTGGGGGCAAGCTTCCCTTTGACGTGAAATCTCTGCATTCCCTTGAGTGGAGTGACGCGAAGATAGGCATGATCTCCAACCTTGAAGGTCAGTTCCCGGCGTTTGGAATCAGCATAACTCTTCTGGCGGGATTGAGCGGCCTTGAGGCGATCACGGATCAGTCGAACTTGTTCTTCAGCTTCGCGAAGATGGTCAGGTCCAAAAACTTGACTATCTCCGGTCTCGGACCAGTTGAGAGGGGTTCGGCAACGGCGACCATATAGGGCTTCAAAAGGGGCCATCTGTAGACTTGCTTGGTAGCTATTGTTGTAAGAGAATTCTGCGAAGGGTAGACAGTCTTCCCATTTTGCTCCGTAGGCGAGGACACAAGCACGAAGCATATCTTCAAGAATCTGATTCACTCTTTCTGTTTGGCCACCGGTCTGCGGGTGATAGGCAGTGCTAAAAGATAAATTGGTTCCTAAGGTTTCATGAAAGCTCTTCCAAAATCTCGACGTAAACTGCGTGCCACGATCAGAAACTATTCTCTTAGGAACTCCATGAAGACTCACTATTCGGGACATGTAGAGATCAGCCAACTTGGTTCCGTGGTAACTGACTTTGACGGGGATGAAATGTGCTACCTTGGTAAGCCGATCGACAATAACCCAGATGGAGTCGTGACCACGCTGGGATTTAGGAAGTCCAGTAATGAAATCCATCCCAACTTCTTCCCATTTCCATTCAGGGACTTTGAGGGGTTGGAGTAGTCCCGCGGGTCGTTGATGCTCAGCCTTCACTTTCTGGCACACGTCGCAACGAGCAATGAAAAACGCTATCTCGCGCTTCATACCGTGCCACCAAAATTGTTTCTTCAGGTCTTGATACATTTTGGTTCCTCCGGGGTGGATTGAGTAGGGGGTGTCGTGAGCTTCCTTCATGATGAGTTGCTTCAGGTCTTCAACATTAGGTACACACAGGCGTCCCTTGTACCACAAAACTCCTTTGGCATCAATGGTGAAACCGGGGACTTCCTCCCTATCCATTCTACGCTTGATTCCTTCGATACTCTCATGTCCCACCTGAGCTTCTTTGATTTGATCGAATAAAGTAGGCTTCAACTCAAGATTGGCCAGGAAACCATGGCTAACGAGTTCGAGGCCGAACTCCTCAAGTTCTTCATACAGCTTGGGTTGAGCAATTTTGATCAGGGCGTTCAACGAACAGGGCTCTCGACTAAGGGCATCAGCTACGACATTGGCTTTGCCGGGATGATAATGAATACCGAGATCGTAGTCCTTGATAAGTTCCATCCATCTGCTTTGCCTCATGTTCAGCTCCCGCTGAGTGAAAATATACTTCAGGCTCTTGTGGTCGGTGTAGATTTCGCAGCGATTTCCCACTAGATAGTGGCGCCAGGTCTTCAGGGCGTGAACTACAGCAGCAAGCTCTAAGTCATGCGTGGGGTAGTTCATCTCGTGCGGTCGAAGTTGTCTTGACAAATAGGCTATCACCTTGCCTTCTTGCATCAGCACACTTCCCAAACCAAGCTTCGATGCATCGCAGTACACATCAAAATCCTTGGTGATATCCGGCATGGTCAAGATGGGCGCTGTAACTAATCTCTTCTTGAGCTCCTGAAAACTGGCCTCACATTTGTCGGTCCACTCAAACTTCTTGTCCTTCTTCAAGAGCTGCGTCAAGGGTCTCGCAATGCTGGAGAATCCTTCAACGAACTTTCGGTAATAACCCGCCAATCCTAAAAAGGCGCGGACTTCGGTCTGGTTGGTAGGGGCTTTCTTCTCCATGATGGACTGAATTTTGGATGGGTCGACAGATACTCCTCCGGCAGATATGACATGACCTAGAAATCCTACCTCTTTCAACCAAAATTCACATTTACTAAACTTGGCGTAAAGCTGATGGTCTCTGAGAGTTCCTAAAACTATCCGCAGATGTTCAGCATGCTCTTCTTCATTCTTGGAGTAGATCAGAACATCGTCGATGAAAACCACAACGAACTTGTCGAGGTACTTCATGAACACCTTGTTCATGAGATTCATGAAGTAGGCGGGGGCATTGGTCAGTCCAAAGGACATCACGGTATATTCAAAAAGTCCATACCGCGTGGTGAAGGCAGTCTTGGGAATGTCTGATTCTCGAACTTTGAGTTGATGATAACCAGTTCGGAGATCGATCTTGGAGAAAACTCGGGCTCCATTCATCTGGTCGAACAGGTCTTCAATCTTCGGGAGAGGGTATTTGTTCTTGATGGTGACATCATTCAGCTTCCGGTAATCCACGCACAGGCGGATAGTACCGTCCCGCTTATCCACAAAGATGACGGGAGATCCCCAGGGTGATGCACTAGGACGAATCAAGCCTTTCCTCAACATATCATCCAACTGCTTCTTCAACTCAACTAATTCTTGAGGGTTCATCCGGTAGGGTCGCTGAGCGATGGGGGCAGTTCCGGGAACTAGCTCAATGATAAACTCGATATCCCGATCAGGGGGCATACCGGGTAACTCATCGGGGAAAAACTTCAGGGTATTCACAAGCTACGGGTACTTCATGCAGGGCTGGACTGGCGACACTCTTCTTGCATAGGGCCTTCGATGATGGCATGGTGGCTACATGCTCAACTACTTCACCGTCCTCAGCAGTCAGGGTTATAGCTCGGCGAACACAATCTATGTATCCCTTATACTTCACCATCCAATTCATTCCGAGGATAACCTCTAAGCCTTGCTCTCCTAATACGATCAGATCCGCGTGAAAACGCTTTCCTTGAATTTCTATGGGAACCTCCTTGCATGAACTTTGGGTTTTGCTGGTGGATCCAGGGATTTGGACTAACATAGGTCGCTTCATGGGGGTGGGGGTTAAACCTCCTTTTCTCACAAAAGGCTTGGTAACGAAGGAATGTGAGGCTCCGGAATCAAACAGAACATTTGCGGGTACTGAGTTGACAAGGAACGTACCCAGAACAATATCTGGAGCTTCCTGAGCTTCTTCAGCGTTGACATGGTTCAGGTGTCCTCTAGGTGGTCCAGCTGGTTTCATATGGTTCTGGTTTCTCCTGGAAGCGGTGCGAGATTGTCCCTGATTTGGCTTGGGCACATTGGGGCGTTGTCCAGTAGCCACTTTGTTGGGGCACTCGTTAGAGTAATGATCCGGTTGTCCGCAGGCGTAGCATCCATTGGGGGGTTTGCGGACAGTGTTGTTCTGGCGGTTGTGGTTGGGATTTTGGTTGAGGTTGTTGGGACGCGGTGCAGGGGAAGGGGTCCAATGTTGCTGGGGCGCCATCCTAGGTGGGTGCAGACTACAGGGTTGCTGAGTGCTAGAGCTGCCTTGCAACATCATTGCCTTGCGCTTGCGATTCTCGATTGCATTCTTGCGCTTGCTCTCAACCATGATGGAAGCATCCACCAGAGACTCAAGGTCGGGGTATGGGACAGCTACTAAGATACTTTGCAGCTCATCGTGCAGACCGTTCAGAAAGCGGTCCTTCTTCTTCTCTTCAGTGTTGGTATCCTCAGGAGCATACCTAGACAGAGTGGTGAACTTGTCCAGGTAATCCACCACAGACATACTTCCTTGCCGCAGGTTCATGAACTTGTCCTTCATGAGCTTGATCAGCCCAGATGGAATGTGAGTCTTGCGAAACTTGGCCTTGAATTCTTCCCAATTGATGATGTGGCCTTCAACTTGAATAGCCTTGACATTTTCCCACCAAGCGCGTGCAGGACCAGAAAGGTAATGAGTGGCAAATAACACCTTCTCATCATCGCCGACTCCGGCGACCTCCAGGTTGTTCTCAATGGTGCGAAGCCAATCATCGGCGTCGAGGGGTTCAGTGCACTTGGCGAAAACAGGAGGGTTAGTGCTCTGGAAATCCTTCAGCTTAGAGCGATGATCTCCATTTCCATTCCCGCCATTATTGTTGTTGGCATTTCCGGTAGCAAGCTGAGCGAGGTGCTGAAGGGTAGCAAGATTGGCTTGGCGCTCCTCGCGGGCTGCCTGACGGTCTTCCATCATAAGGCGCAGGAGTTGCGCCATGGTTGGGTCCGGAGGTGGAGGGGGGTTTTGGTCTGACCCGCTGGCGTTTCCACTACGGGTTTCAACCATCCTGAAGAGATGTGGATCAGATATTAATGGGGAAACAAGGAGATGGGCAGCCACTTAAAAGGGGAGGGCTTTGTTAAAAAAATGCAGCACTTTGAAAACGGGGAATGCAAATGCAAGGTAGGAAAATTAAAGCATAACATAGCAGGGGTGCCAAAGGCACAAAATCGCATCACACAACAATCATTTCCAACAATCAAGCTCACACTTCGGAAACTACAACAACTACATGAATCGCAAATAGGACTAGTTTTCAAGGGACACCTAATATTTGGGGTATCCTATTCGAATCAACTGAGCTTGTCATGTCTTCAATTCCTCGAGTCCGGTGAATCTGAGTTGGGGGAACATCGCCAAATATATAGGCTTGGAAGAGGATGAGATAGTAGAATAAGAACTTTTAAAGTTGCTAGAAATCAGAGAATTGAGAATTAGAAGTTTTTTTTTTTGAAAGGGTAAGAAAGATAGAATCTAAACTTCTAGTACTTAGGAAAATAGGTTTAGTAAATAATTTTACCAAAGTAGTATTTTCCTAACTAACGCCCATGCTAACTAAGGTCTCCTACAGTCAGGATGGCTCTGATACCAGCTCTGTGGGGCCCCGGACTTACCAGTCCAGAACTCCTGTTATGCATACAATTTCACGATCCCAAGATCATTCCATCGTGAATACATAACCGAACTGATATCAGATTACAACATCCATTACAGTACCGAATTAAAAGTATTACGGAAGTCTTACAACATCGGCCATCAAGGCCGTAGTTCAACAAACAGCAGCGGAAACATCTTGACTCCAAACGGCGGTGGAACCCAAGTCAGGCCTTTACCCTACAGGCGGCTGACTGGGAGAGCGTCCTAGTTCGCGTCTTCGGCGTTGTACTCTTCTTCTTCATGGTACTCCTCTTCAAAGTCTGGCCAAGTAAATAGCCAGGACAACAATGCCAATGAGTACGTTTGAATGTACTCGCAAACCACCTTAGAGAGAAATAAAGGATATGCAGTATGGCAGTAGCAAGGAACAGGCACTACACTAGGGCGACAAGGAGCGAGAGGTGGTTCCTCTCGAGAGTATGACATCTATATACCTTTGTTGAAAACCTTTTTGAAAACCAGTTTATTTGAAGACTAATAGGTAAGGAGGACCCATTTTCATTTCCGGTCATCGGAGTGACCAAAACACTTTCATCTTTCCACCGTACCTCCCAGGTACATCCCCACCAGTCCCACTGGTATCTTTCCGTACCTCCCAGGTACATTTCCAAAATATGTTTGGAAAACACTTTTGTAAAACAAAACTCCTTCAATGCCAAGCAACAGCCTTTCCCATGTCCATAACCGCGGACACGGCTATTCGAATAGATTTACACTCTGCAGAGGTTGTACACTTTCCCCACAAGATCCGAATACTCATCGTGTGGGCATCATCCCTCCATAATAACATATGCCACGACAAGTACCCGATCGTAGTTTTTCGCCTGCTCGCCTTAGCCTAAGACATGCCGAATGAGTTGTACCTCCCAACACCAGAGTCCGAGGGCTGTCCAGGAGTAGCAAGGTCCCCAGCACACTCGACCCTCCGGAATGCCATCCAACCACTTAGGCATATTTCAATGGGAGCTCATAAGTTGTACCCCGCGTACCTAAACAGGCAAATAGGTTGCGTCCCTTCTCCTGGGAAGAACCCCGGTCGAAGCGTCCATGGTCGGACTGCCACTACACTTGCAGGACTCAAACTAAGGCGAGACAAACTACTACGCTACGCCCCGTCCCACGTAAGGGTAATGTGGTTGTACCGGCTAGGTCCGGTTAGGTACTCAGTCACCAAAGTTTTTCGAAAACAATTTTCTTCACTTGCCTCCAGCAACTTTTCTTCCCGAAAACCTTTTCCTTTTCATAAACTCACACTTGGGCAGGGCTAACCCGTTCCAAGGTTTTCGAAACACTTCTTTCATGAAAACAATTTCACAAACCTTTTTAAAGAGGGCTCCCGACCTATAGTCCGACTTTTCTTTGAAAAGCGGCGACAAGGAGGATAAGGTGCTAAGCACCATATTACTAGCAAGTGTTGGATCGAGTAGGTGTCACAAGGGCTGCACCCATAAGGGTGGAATAATAAAACTTCGAGTGGCGGAACCACTCACATAAATAAATAAAAGACATGCAATTTAACAAAACCTGTGATAATGCAAGAGTAAGATGATTAGGATGAGACATGCATCAAGAGGTGGCTTGCCTTGATCAGCAAAGTGTCCCTGGCCTTCTTCCTCAAATCCTCCAAATTCACCTCCTCCTTTATTTCCGGCGGCGTTCGAATCTAGCGTCGCAAAATAAAAAGAAACAAGCACACACCGAATCAACAAACCATTCCAGAATAGTGCACACAAAAATTTGGTAAAATCACAGTATGTAAAGGTTTACAAATGCAAGCTACTGAAAGTGGTTTCACTAATTTATGATTTTTAAAACAAAAGATATGATTTTTACAATTCCAGAAATGACCTAGGAACCATTTAAATTGCCTAAATCTTTCTGTGAATCACAAAAATGCATGCAGCATACCTACAGAAAGCTAACAACATTTAGAACACACTTACACAAGAAACACTTGCAGATTAATTTTTAATTAGCCTAGACAATTTAAACAAGCCAGAATACAGAGAACACAAACAGCTATCCATACCAGTATCAGAGCATCACAAAACAACACCAAACATACCCCTGGATAGGTAAGACTAAATGTGAACTAACCCCACTGGTTTGGTATTTTTCTGATTTGTAAAATATTTTTCAAAAATCAAATACTGAAAAGGTATGCTGTTGCAGTAATAAAATTCTTATAATTAAACTGTAACTCTGAAAAATATTTCTTTCGGCAAAGTAATACCCTATCATTATGCCTACCATTAGTCCTGGGATTTGCTTCAATATCATGAGTAGTTTTTGAATTAAAAATCATAGAATAGCTCTCTGGATAAATTTTAATTTGCTAACCAAACAAAATCCAGGATACTTTTGCATGTGGGACCAGTTCCAAAAGAAAGGTAATTACATCTACTTCACAACAAAATTAACTTCATGCCGAAAGGCCTTATAAATCTTACACCATAAATAAAATACACAATCAGTAACATTTTAGGTTTTTATTTAACAGCTCATATTCACAACATTAAATCACATGCATGCACCTTCTAGTGGTAGATAAAACATCTGTGAGCATCTAGAAACTTGAATCAACTCATTTGGTCACTGCATGAATTTTTGGCGATTTAAATACTGAGCAGGGGTTTTCTGGCAGATTTATCTCAATTAAATCGATATAAGAAATTGGGCCGGGGGTCGGCGGCACGGCCCAGATTGGCTCAGGTTTGCCTCTGGGCGGCCCAGCAGGTGCCACGGATGCGCGGGAGGCCGGGATTTGAATGCCGGGGGACATGGCGAGCCACGCGGGCCTGCGGGCCCCGCGTCGACCGCATGCATGCAAAGGAGTATCTCCTTCCTCGCGACCCGGGACGCGCGGTGGCTAACCCTAGAACTCGCGGGGGCCCGTGTGCTCACCTCAGGGCACCGAATCTGGCGAGGTAGGGCGCGTTGGACTCGGCGGAGGACGCGCTCCCGAATGGAGGTCGCGGCGGGAGAAACAGGGGTGGCCGGAACGGCGGTCGACGGCGACCTGTACCACACTGCTCGAGACGCCGACGTCGTCAGGTGGTCCTGGGAAAAGAAAATGGGAGCGTTAGAAGGAGGAGACGGTGGTGCTTCCAGAGAGCAAGGGAGAGAGAGGGAACGGCGGCTCCATGTGTCGGCAACCTTGCCGGAACTCGCAGACGCCGGCTCGCTGGTGATGAGCAGGGAGGAGGTGAGGTTTTCTCTCGCTCCGGGAGGAGAAGGGGTGGTGACTGGCGGGTTCTGAGGCGAAGGAAAGGGGAGATGGTGTGCCCCGGGTATAAAAAGGAGGGGAGCGGCTCACGGTGGACCGGTGCGTGCACGAGGAGATGGGGAGGGCGGCAGCATCCTATTGGGCGAGAGGGGCGGCGAGGCGGTGCCAGGAGCGTGCTGTGAGGGTTTTGGAACGATGCTGCTGTCGGAGGCGCTGGAGAACAGCGGGACAGGGACGGGTCGAGCTCGTGTGCCAGGTGCTCGACGGAAAGCCGTCGACGGGGCGTGGACGGGGGCGTGCGGCCAGGGCGCGGCTCTTGTCGCGCGAGGCTCGTGACCGTCTCCCGGAACCTCTCAAGGTCACCCGGGAGCACATACACGAGGGGGTGAGGTAACCGACGTGGCCGTGGCCACGACGGCGTGCACGGTCACCACCGGCGGGCGGCAAGCGGGTGTCGGCGAGGGGAAGTGCGAAAGGGGAAATAGGGAGCTGTCCAGGAGGCTCGGAGGGATGCGGCAAGCCTCGCCGACATGCTAGTGTCGCGTGCACGCGCAGCAGAGGAGAGAGGGAGGTGCTGGCTCCATGCGGCCGGTTTCCAAAGGGAGGGAGGTGACGGGTGAGGGGATGCTAGGTCGATGGGTAGGGGACAGGAAAGGGGGTGCAGACGTGGGAGGGAGCAGCGAGAGAGAGAGAGTGGGTTTGGCTTCATGTGGTTGGACTCATGTCCATGGCTTGCATGCATACTCACATGGCCCGGCCATCCCTCCTCTCTCCACTCTTCTTTCCTAGCTTGTGCCATATAATGCCACATTCACATGTGCCAAACGGGTAGAAGGAGTGAGGCACAAGAGAGAGCAAAAGGAATGGTCGGAGAAAGAAAAGAGAGAGAAGAAAGAAATGGGTGAATGGCATTAACTACTTGACCACGTCTTGATCGAGGCATGTTTTCAGAATTTAGGCAAGTCCACCCTCATGTGATAATGGTCAATGCAAGGTAATGGTGATGGTGTGATGGCCGGCATGGCCATCCTCCCTATTTTTATTTGTTTGAAAATCTTTGCCAACTCACCATAGCATGACACAAGGCAAGGTTGAGGCCAAAAATATATTGAGCCAAATGAGTACTTGTTGGTAGAATTTTCTGATATGCAATTTGGGAAAAGGTGGATGAGATTTGGAGGAGGGAAAAATAGGGTAGATGCATGACCTTCCAAGATCATTATCACATGCTAATGATCAAAATGATCTTGGGTTTTTGCAAGGTTTAAATTAATAAAACAAGATTTGAGAAGGGGTGACGGGGGAACTACTCACGGAGCATGATGGAGGCGGTGGCGTCGATGGAGATGGCTTCGGGGGCACTTCCCCGTCCGGCGAGGTGCCGGAACGAGAGACTTGGCCCCCGAGAAACGGAGTTTCGCGATGGTGGCGGCGCCGCTGGAGTCTTTCTGGAGTTTCGTCAATTTGTGGCGCTGTTTTAGGTCACCAGGGCTTAAATAGGCGAAGAGTCGGAGTCGGAGGGGCCATGGGGCCTCCTCACAGTAGGGGCGCCCCCCCTTGGGCCGCACCGCCACCACGTGTGGGGCCCCCAGGGCACCCCTCTGGTCCCCCTCTGACTTTCTGGAAGGTTCCGGGAAAAATAAGATGTTGGGTCTTTGTTTCGTCGAATTCGAGAATATTGCCCGAACAGCCTTTACGGAACCAAAAACAACGAAAACGACAAGCTGGACCTTCGGCATCTCGTTAATAGGTTAGTTCCGGAAAATGCATAAAAACATTATAAAGTGCAAGCAAAACATGTAATTATTGTCATAAAACAAGCATGGAACATCAGAAATTATAGGTACGTTAGAGACCTATCAATGCATACATGTCTATGATTGTCATATCGAATGTTTGTTTATTTTTGTTGTGCTTGTTTGATTAGATTGTGGAGGAGATCAAGGTGGTGCTTGTGATTGTTGTGATTGTGCGGGTTGCTTTGATCAAGGCAAGTGACACTCAATTTCCTATCTATTTTGTTATGCATTAGTGCTTTTCAACTAGTATGCATGGTAGGATTTTTGTTTTCGAAAATTATGCTATGCTTATCAATCCTAGTAGTGTGTAGCCACCCTTGAACCGTTGCTAGTATTCTTAGTGTGCCTAGCAACAACAAAATGCCTACTGCTTGTTTTGATTATTACGGATTGTGAGTATTGAGAATTAAAATTAACAACCCTAAATGAAACACCTGGGTGTATTGGTTGATTTGTGGGCGACTACTCAGGGCCACTAGGTGGTTGTCTTCGCCTGAGGGTGCGTATATGTTGAGTGACTACTCAGGGCCACATTGTGGTTGTCTTCGCCTAAGGGTGTACTTGCGGTAGGCCACTCAGGATTAAAGAGATTAATAAGTCGTCCATGTTTAGTTAGCTTCCAGTGCAGCCTTATGGTATTATGGGCTCCGCCGGGATTAAGTAAGTTGTGAGGTCAAACTTGTTGCTAGACATGATGATGTGGCTGGCTACCAAACGGGAACGGGTCTAGCTGGTTATGGTTGAAGCCTCCTTCGAAAGATCTTGTCTCATTTCTTCTCTTGGGAAGGGTGGGTCGTAAGGTGAAAGTGCACAACCTCTCGAGAGTAAACCTAAGATCTTAGCCGTGTCCCCGGTTATGGACAATTTGAGCTTTCTAGGCAGGGAACGTACGGAAGAATCTCATCATCTTTTCTGAATAAGTTAAAATTGGAGTAGCAACTATCGGATAGTACATGGGAGATGTAACCATGATACTGTTTATGACATCATTATGAATTTGTAAAATGTTTTGTTTTGAAATAAATGTAGGATAAAATTGGCTTTATGCAAATTTGCCTAAACTCCACTTGCCAAATATCATGTAGATAGTTATGCCCAAATCCACCATATAAGTGTCATTTGCCAGTACATCATTGTACTGACCTCCATTCATGGGGCTGCATATTCAAACGTGCGGGTTCGTCCGAGGAGGATTACTAGGTAGGATCTCGAGTCTACATTCCAACATGTACGCTTTGTGGCGCATGAAGATGATGGAGGCTCATTGAAGTTATTTTTCCGTTGTGTTTGCTTTGAACATTTATTTTTGAGCTAGTCTATTTGACTATGCAATTTGTAAGACATTGTTTTATCTCCTGAGGATCTACGTTGTAGTAAATTTGATACTATTGCTATGATTACTACATTTGAAATGTGTGTGCTATCAGTGATCCCGGGAATAGCACTATACACAGGTATCTTACCTTTGTTTAAAAGGGTTTGGGTGCTACAAAATGGTATCAGAGCATAGTGTTGCCTGTAGGATCGAGACCCTAGGATTTGGGAAAACCATAGGATACAAACTTGTTTAAAATGATAATTGTGAAAATTTAGTTCTGCACTTATCTATTCTTTTGGATTCCTTTCTAATGTTGTCTTCTCCTATAAAATTGTAGATGGCCGACTACGACGAGACGTTTGTTGCTGGAGACGAACCTTTCTACCTCAGCGACATATTGTTTGATATGTCATCACTAGTTGGGATAGCACCTCCGATCATCCAGAGAAGGCAGCTGTACAAGGAGCATGACATAGAGGCTTGGTCGATCAAGACCTTTATTCCGGGAAGTGATGATGACCTTGATGATCCGGGCATGACATATTCTGACGTCTACCCTGATTGGATGAATTCTGTGGAGATCGCCATCCAGGGTGCCACCGCCCGCATCCGCCACAAGTTCCATGGTAAGATTCCCCCGACGTCGCCTTACTATCAATTCGGTGAGCGTTCAGAAGACGGTACACCACTCCGCCGCATGGGTGCTCGGAATACCTCCGTATGTCGCAATTATATGATCGAGAGGGAGTTTGTGTCCGCTAACTCCGAGATGCTGCTGAAGAGGCAAACCGCCTTGGTGGGTGAAGCCAGGGAGACGCTTCAATATGCCAACGCCAGGAATATGCAGATGGAAGCAGCTCTGTTGGCCATAGATGATAAGAGACTGGCGCTAGAAGAGCGCATCGCCCTTCTGGAGGATCCAGTGAAGCTGGAAGAGAAGATAATTATTAGCGACAACTGGGCGAAGACAGTCCAGAAGACAATAACGCTGATGCTGGAGAACAGGGCCATTGAAACTAAGGAGCATGATGAGATGAAGAAGGAGAATGACGCTCTGAAGATGGAGAACAAGCTTCTGAAGGAAACGATCGAAGAACTCTCGGCTGGGAAGGAGGAAGAGGTCCTCAAGAGAGGCTCATGTTTAACTCTGATGGTGAAGTAGAGCCAGTTGCGGAAGAGAAGACGAAGAAGAGGAAGACAAGCCCGGAGTCGTACCCCTTAGCTTGCTTTGAAGCAGTCAAGAGACGTTACAAGACCCCTTTAGATTTTAGATTTTCATTTCGCTCTTTGTATTGTCCTACTATCTGATGTAAGGCAGTACCAACTACCTTAGTCGTATTTTCGAACCTCGATAAGTTTTAAGTAAAAGTTTGGATCTCTGGTTTTCAATGTTTCTGTTTGGTTGTGTGACTTGTTTGTGCACGGGTAGGAAATTTTACTTCCTAGATCTATCTATCTTGTTCTTATCTGTGCTAAAACTATATCAGATGCCGCCAAGACGTGACCCAACTCAAGATGCACTGAATCAGATGATGACAGCTCAGGCACAGCTCATGCAGATGATGACCCAGTTTATCCAAACCACCCAGAACAACAACAACAATCCACCACCACCGCCACCTCCACCACCACCACCCCTAGTGGATAGACTTGCCAGATTTCTGAGACTTGGACCAGCCAAGTTCTCCAGTGCCACTGAACCTATTGTAGCTGATGACTGGCTTCGTTCTGTCAGCAAGGACTTAGTCACCTGTGAGTGCACCGAGGCAGAGAAGATTAGGTTCACCGCTCATCTGCTGGAAGGACCTGCTGCAATGTGGTGGGAGACTTATCAACTTACCCATCCAATAGATGGCTTAGACTGGGAAACATTCAAGGAGGGATTTCGTACTGCCCACCTCTCCTCGGGCATTATGAATCTCAAGAGAGATGAATTCCGTAGTCTGAGACAGGGTGGAAGGACTCTGAAGGAATACATGGATGACTTCTGTGCTTTGGCAAGGTATGCCCACGAGGACATTGACAACGATGCTAAGAGGAAGGAGAAGTTCCTCAATGGACTTAAAGGTGAGCGAAGATTCCCTTGAGCGTAGCTTATGCACCCGAGTTACCAGTCCCTACTTGATCAAGCCATCGCTCTGGACAATAATATCAAGAAGGAGGAGAACCGCAAGAGGAAGTTTGGCAATAAGGGTCACACTGAACCGTTCCACAAGAAGCACCATTCTTCTGATGGGAATGGAAGTCACAGCTCGCACAGGCATAACAGTCATTTCAGCAAGGGGAATGGCAACAATTTCAATGGTCACAAGTTCAATGGAGGATCCAGGGGAAATCATTCAAATGGTAATCACGGTGGAAACAATGGCCGTCACAATGGGGGTAACGCACACCCCAATGGAAATAATGGCCAGCACCGACACAATTCAAGGGACTTGTCCACTATCACATGCTACAAGATTAAGAAGCCTGGACACTATTCCACTGAATGTCCAGAGAATAAGCCTGTTGAAGCCACCAAAGCAAATTCATTCCAGAAGGGACATGCAAACCATCTCAACGTGGAGGAAGTGATGAATGAACCTGACGCTGTGATGGGTATGTTTCCACTCAACTCATTTACAGCATTGGTTTTATTTGATACTGGTGCATCGCATTCATTCATATCAAGAGCTTTTGTGAATAAAAATGGATTACCCACCGAAACCATAGGAAAAACAATTAAAGTAAGTTCCCCTGGTGGAGAAATGATAGTTAATTCGGGATGCCGAGATTTGATTTAGAGATTGGCCCCTATAAATTCGTCGCCCACTTAGTAATCCTAGAATCACAAGGATTGGATGTTATTTTGGGAATGGACTGGATGACAACCCATAAAAAAGTCATTGATTGTGTGAGTAAATCAATCACTCTCACAACCCCCGAGGGAAAAAGAATTAGGTTCAAATCCCGATTGGACTTTGGAGAAATAAGACTAGACAATCTTAAGGGGGTTAGCCTAGACCAGGTACACATAGTCAAGGAATACCACGATGTTTTTCTCGAGGAACTACCGGGAATGCCTCCTGATAGAGACGTGGAATTCCTTATAGAACCGCTTCAGGCACGAGGCCCTATAGCAAAGAGACCTTATCCTATGTCTACTGATGAGTTGAAGGAACTCAAGAAACAGCTGAAGGAGCAGTTAGGGAAAGGTTTCATTAGGGAGAGTTCGTCTCCATGGGGAGCGCATGTTCTGTTTGTTGAGAAGAAGGACAAAAGCCAGCGTTTGGTTATGGATTACCGTTCGCTAAATGAGGTTACCATCAAGAACAAATACCCCCTACCCAGAATCAATGACCTTTTCGATCAGTTGGTTGGAGCTAGTGTGTTTTCCAAGATCGACCTTCGGTCTGGATATTTTCAGCTCAAGATTAGAGAGCATGACATCCCCAAGACAGCCTTTGTCACTAGATATGCTTCATATGAGTATACGGTGATGCCTTTCGGCTTAACCAATGCTCCCTCATACTTCATGAATATGATGAACAAAGTGTTCATGGAATTCCTTGACAAGTTTGTCATAGTCTTCATTGACGACATACTTATCTACTCCAAGAGCGAAGAGGAGCATGAGAAACACCTTCGCCTGATATTGGAGAAACTCCGAGAACACCAGCTATATGCCAAGTTTAGTAAATGCGAAGGCTCAGTGAAGTAGGATTTCTCGGACACATTATATCCAAGGAAGGGATTGCTGTTGATCCATCCAAGGTAGCAGCTTATGCATCTAGGCAACTCAAGAAACATGAAGTCAATTACCCCACACACGATATAGAGTTAACTTCAGTGGTTCATGCACTGAAGACCTGGAGACACTATTTGATGGGGAAACGATGTGAAATACTCACCGACCACAAGAGTTTGAAATACATTTTCACCCAGAAGGAATTGAACATGAGACAAAGGAGATGGTTGGAACTTATCAAGGATTGCGATCTGAGTTTGCAATACCATCCTGGTAAAGCAAACGTGGTGGCCGATGCTCTAAGCCGTAAGTCCTATTTGAATTGGCTATTGACAGAGGATCTACCTGAAGATCTGTGCCAGGGATTGAAAGACCTTAGTTTGGAAGTAGTACCAGAAGGTTTTGTTTCGTCCTTAATAGTACAACCTACACTGATGGATAGGATAAAAGAAACCCAGAAGGGAGATGATGATATAGAGAAGATAAAGGAAAACTTGAAGGAGGATAAAGCAAAAGGTTTTAGTGAAGACGAGCAGGGTATTGTTTGGTTTGGGAAGCGTATTTGTGTAGCTAATGACCCCTGAACTAAGGAAGCTGATATTTCAGGAAGCTCATGAGACACCATATTCCATTCACCCTGGCAATACCAAGATGTACATGGATCTGAAGGAGAGATTTTGGTGGAATAATATGAAGCGAGACATCGCGGAATATATAGCCAAGTGTGATGTGTGTAGCATAGTAAAGGCTGAGCACCAGAAGCTAGCTGGATTACTGCAACCGCTGAAGGTTCCAGACTGGAAGTGGGACCAAATTGGTATGGACTTCATTACTGGGTTACCCCGAACAAAGTCAGGGTATGATTCGATTTGGGTTATAGTAGATCGTTTGACAAAGGTAGCTCACTTCGTGCCCGTAAAGACCACTTACACCAGCGCAAAGTTAGCAGATATCTACATGAAGAGGATAGTATGTCTTCACGGAGTTCCTAAGAGTATTGTGTCTGATAGAGGTACCTAATTTACCTCGCATTTCTGGAAGCAGTTGCATGAGTCCTTAGGAACCAGATTGGAGTTTAGTACAACATTTCACCCTCAAACAGATGGACAGACTGAGAGAGTGAATCAGATCCGAGAGGATATGTTGAGAGCCTGTGTTATAGATTATGGAACTAGTTGGGGTGACAGTTTACCGTATGCGGAGTTCTCCTACAACAATAGCTACCAAGCCAGTATAGAGATGTTCCCTTTTGAAGCCCTGTATGGGAGAAAGTGTACCACGCCCCTGCTGTGGAGTGGAGTAGGAGAAAGGAGTTTCTTTGGACCAGATATTATCCAGGAAGCCGAAGAAAAGGTTAGACTGATCAAGCATAGATTGAAGGTAGCACAGTCTAGACAGAAGAGCTATGCTGACAATAAGCGTAGAGATGTTTCATATGAAATAGGCGATAGAGTTTATCTCAGAGTATCACCTCTTCGAGGAGTCAAGAGATTTGGAATCAAGGGAAAGTTAGCCCCAAGATTCATCGGACCGTTCAAGATCTTATCTCGCAAAGGAGAAGTAGCTTATGAGATTGAATTGCCAGAGATTATTTCAGCAGTTCATAATGTGTTCCATGTCAGTCAGTTGAAGAAGTGTCACCCTGAGATGTCGGAGACGCCATTGAAGGATACAGTACCTCTCGAGGAAGTTCAACTGGAAAGTGACCTGACATATGAGGAGAAACCCATCAAGATCTTGGAGAGAGCTGAGAGGAATACTCGCACAAAGACTATCAAGTTTTGCAAGGTTCAATGGAGTCACCATACCGAGGAAGAGGCAACTTGGGAACGCGAAGACAATCTTCGAGAAGATTACCCACACCTATTTGCTAGCCTTTCCGAAACCCGAGGACGTGCTTCATCTTAAGGGGGTTAGTCTGTAACATCCCTAGTTTTCAAAATTCAAAAACCTGCATGCATTCATGGCATCCTTGCATTTGCATTTATACACTTAAAATGCTAAGCCCAATATGACCCAAACATGGCTTCATATCCCAATGCAAAGATATTAATTCCCTATCATGCTCCTTTAAATTAAAACCTTGTTCTATGTTGCCTAAAACAAAGCCCAAATTTTTACAAAATTTTAGAAATCGGTTTGACCCTATTTGGGTTCCTAAATCAAAAGTTATGAGTAAAACAGTAAAATGAAAATGAAAAAAGAAAAGAACAAAAAAAAGAAGAAACGGATCGGACCGGCCAAGATGGGCCAGCCCGACCGCGTCGGCCCAAAGCGGCCTGGAAACACGGATCGCACCGCCTCTCCCCTGCCCCTTTTTTTCTGTTCGGTCACCGACAGGTGGGACCCGCCTGTCAGCGGGGCCCACCCGTCTTCTAGCTCGTGCCCGACGCGGACTGTGCGCCGCCGCCCTGCCCTAGATCGGCTCGGATCAATCTCCGCCGTCCGAGGCATCCTTGATGTCCGTGCCCCCGCCTATTTATACCCCAGACTCCCGCGGAATTTTTCCCCTAAGCCGCCACCCCCATCGCGCCGCCAGTCGCCGCCAATCTCTCGCCGAGGTTGCCGCGCACGCGCCGCCTTCAGCCGCCGCTCCCGGCCACCCTAGCCCGCCATTGCCCGCGCTGCCGCCACCAATCGCTCCGCCGCGTCGCGTTGCACGCCGTAGCCGCCTTCGCCGCCGCCAGAAACCGCCATAGCCGCCGCCCCGTCGAACACCGAGCCGCCCCGCCGCCCGTCGCCGCCGGCCAGGTGAGTCCGACCCTTTTATTTTTTCTTTTTATTTCTTTTTCTTTTCCATCCGTTAGATCTAGATCTAGTGGTCAGTTTAGATCCAAAACCCGAACCGGTATCAGCGAATCAGATCGCGCCGCGTGGCAGCCCCAGTCAGCGCCCCGGTCAATTTTAGTCAAACCGTGTTTAAATTCGTTTTTGAATCTTAGATTTGTAGCAGAACTTGTAAATTCAATATATAATCAACCACTAGGCCAAATTTTACAAATTTTATAGTTTCGGAAAGCTTACAATCTGTAGAACAACATTGTGCAATAATATAGCATAGGTACTGTGATAGATTTCGTATTAAAATTCAGATAGGGAATTTGACCTTGGTGCACTATAAAAATTGAATAAACTAATCTACCGGCCCAAATTTTATGATTTTGTACTTTCTGGGATCCTCAGAACAAGTACTTCAACTTGGTATAGGAGTTGTACAACTTTGTTATGTGCACAAACTTGCTTTAATAAAATCTATTCAAATCAGTAATTCAATCACAATTCAAATTCTATAAATGATTTTCGAGTAACTCCAATTGCTCTGTCTTTGTATTACTGTAACCTATCCAGGGAAGTCGAGCTTATATTTTTACAACACTTAATGCTTGATGGAGCTAATTTAGAAGGTTGTATATGTTAAATAGACACTCGATTAATGGTTTTTCTAAATCCAATTAAATGTCCAGAATACTTTACTAACAATGCACATATCAGAGAACATATAATGCAACACTTACACACTACCTTTCTTGTGAAATTAAATTTTTTCATAGCATGCATGCATACATGTCTATGATTGTGATAACCCACAAGTATAGGGGATCACAACAGTCTTCGAGGGAAGTAAAACCCAAATTTATTGATTCGACACAAGGGGAGGTAAAGAATACTTATAAGCCTTAACAACTGAGTTGTCAATTCAGCTGCACCTGGAAAAGCACACTTGTAACAGGGGTGATGTGAAAGCAGCAGTAATATAAGAGTAGTAGTAACAGTAACACAACAGCAGTAATAGTAGTATGAGAGAAATGGCACCAGAAAATAGTTGATACTACTTCCAATGTCATGTAGAACGAGTATATGATGATGAGAGATGGACCGACGTTCCCAGCTATCTACACTAGTGGTAACTCTCCAATAACAAGTGTTGGGTGAACAAATTACAGTTGGGCAATTGATAGGATTGAAATAGCATTAAGACAGAACATCAAGATCATTAATCATGTAGGCATGTTTTCCATATATAATCATACGTGCTCGCAATGAGAAACTTGTACAACATCTTTTGTCCTACCAGCCGGTGGCAGCCGGGCCTCTAGGGAATCTACTCGGAAATTAAGGCACTCCTTTTAATAGAGCACCGGAGCAAAGCATTAACACTCCGTGAAAACATGTGATCCTCATATCTAAGCCTTCCCCTCCAGTTGTCCCAATTTCTGTCACTTTGGGGCCTTTGGTTCCGGACATAGACATGTGCATACAACTTGTAGATACAATCTAAGCAATAAGTATAGAGATTAAATCTAAGATCATGCCACTCGGGCCCCAGTGACAAGCATTAAGCATAAAAAGATTGCAGCAACAATAACTTCATAAACTTTGTAGATAGACAATCATAATGTAACAATCCATCGGATCCCGACAAACACAACACCGATTACATCAGATGAATCTCAATCATGTAAGGCAGCTCATGAGATCATTATATTGAAGTACATGGGGGAAAGAATACCAACTAGCTACAGCTAGAACTCGTAGTCCATGGGGGAACTACTCACGGAGCATGATGGAGGCGGTGGCGTCGATGGAGATGGCTTCCGGGGGCACTTCCCCGTCCCGGCAGGATGCCGGAACAGAGACTTATGTCCCCCAAATTGGAGTTTCGCGATGGTGGCGGCGCCCCTGGAGTCTTTCTGGAGTTTCGTCAATTGGTATCGCGTTTTTAGGTCGAAAGGGCTTAAATAGGCGAAGAGTCGGAGTCGGAGGGGCCACGGGGGCTCCTCACACCAGGCCGGCGCGGCCAGGGTGGAGCCCGCGCGGCCCACACGTGTGGGGCCCCCAGGGCACCCCTCTGGTCCCCCTCTGACTTTCTGGAAGGTTCCGGGAAAAATAAGATGGTGGGTCTTCGTTTCGTCGAATTCCGAGAATATTGCCCGAACAGCCTTTCTGGAACAAAAAACAACAGAAAACAGCAACTGACCCTTCGGCATCTCGTTAATAGGTTAGTTCCGGAAAACGCATAAAACATTATAAAGTGCAAGCAAAACATGTAAGTATTGTCATAAAACAAGCATGGAACATCAGAAATTATAGGTACGTTGGAGACGTATCAAGCATCCCCAAGCTTAGTTCCTGCTCGCCCTCGAGTAGGTAAACGATAAAAAGAGTAATTTATGTAGTGACATGCTACTTACATAATCTTGATCATACTATTATAAAGCATATGAGATGAATGAAGTGACTCAAGGCAATGATCTATAGTTGCTAACAAATAGATAGCATATAGCAAAACTTTTCATGAATAGTACTTTCAAGACAAGCATCAAAAGTCTCGCATAAGAGTTAACTCATAAAGCAATAAATTCAAAGTAAAGGCATTGAAGCAACAGAGAGGAAGATTTAAGTTTCAGCAGTTGCTTTCAACTTTCAACATGTATATCTCATGGATAATGGTCAACACAAAGTAATATGATGAATGCAAATAAGCAAGTATGTAAGAATCAATGCACAGTTGACACAAGTGTTTGCTTCTAAGATGGAAGGAAGTAGGTAAACGGACTCAACATAAAGTAAAAGAAAGGCCCTTCGCAGAGGGAAGCAGGGATTAAATCATGTGCTAGAGCTTTTTAAGTTTTGAAATCATATAGAGAGCATAAAAGTAAAGTTTTGAGAGGTGTTTGTTGTTGTCAACGAATGGTAGTGGGCACTCTAACCCCCTTGCCAAACGAGACTTTCAAAGAGCGGCTCCCATGAAGGACGTTATCTCTACCGAGCAAGGTAGATCATCCCTCTTCTCTTTTGTTTACACATGTACTTTAGTTTCATTATTTATGGTTGACACTCCTCCCAACCTTTTGCTTTCACAAGCCATGGCTAACCGAATCCTCGGGTGCCTTCCAACATTCACATACCATGAAGGAGTGTCTATTTGCAAAATTAAGTTGCTTACCGATGAATCAGAGCAAAACATGTGAAGAGAATTGTTAATGAAGGTTGATTAATTGGGGGCTGGGAACCCCGCGCCAGCTCTTTTTGCAAAATTATTGGATAAGCGGATGAAGCCACTAGTCCATTGGTGAAAGCTGCCCAACAAGATTTGAAAGATAAAACACCACATACTTCCTCATGAGCTATAAAACATTGACACAAATAAGAGATAATAAAGTTTTGAATTGTTTAAAGATAGCACATGAAGTATTTGCTTGGAATGGCAGAAAAATACCATGTGGTAGGTAGGTATGTTGGACACAAATGGCATAGGTTTTGGCTCAAGGTTTTGGATGCACGAGAAGCATTTTCTCTCAGTACAAGGCTTTGGGCTACCAAGGTTGTTTGAAGCAAACACAAGTATGAACCGGTACAGCAAAACTTACATAAGAACATATTGCAAGCATTATAAAACTCTACACTGTCTTCCTTGTTGCTCAAACACTTTTACCAGAAAATATCTAGACCTTAGAGAGACCAATCATGCAAACCAGTTTCAACAAGCTCTACGGTATTTCTCCACTAATAGGTTTAAACTACATGATGCAAGAGCTTAATCATGATCTACTTGAGAGCTCAAAACAATTGCCAAGTATCAAATTATCCAAGACAATATGAAGCATTTTCTTTTTCCAACCAAATAGCAATAAATGCAATAGCTTCCAACTTTTATCATTGAACATTAAAAGTAAAACGAAGAACACAAGTGTTCATATGAAAAAGCGGAGCGTGTATCTATCCCACACAAGGATTGCTAGGATCCGATCTTATTCAAACATAAACAAAAATAAAAACACACAGACGCTCCAAGTAAAGCACATAAGATGTGACCGAATAAAAATATAGTTTCAATAGAAGAAACTCGATAAGTTGATGAAGAAGGGGATGCCTTGGGCATCCCCAAGCTTAGACGCTTGAGTCTTCTTGAAATATGCAGGGATGAACCACGGGGGCATCCCCAAGCTTACACTTTTCACTCTTCTTGATCATATATCATCCTCCTCTCTTGATCCTTGAAAACTTCCTTCACACCAAACTTCTCATAAACTTCATTAGAGGGGTTAGTACTCAAAAAACTTTAATACAGCTTGGCCCTGTAGTGACACATTGCAAGAACTCAATAAAATATTAGCTACAGCTCTCCACGTCTACAAAGCCTCACTTAAAGTCCACAAGAGACAATGCAAAAAAAAAACAGAGACAGAATCTGCCAAAACAGAACAGCCAGTAAACACGAATTTTTAAGAGGTACTTCCGTTGCTCAAATCAGAAAACTCAAAACTAATGAAAGTTGCGTACATATCTGGGGATCATTCACGTAAATTGGCAGATTTTTCTGAGTTACCTACAGAGAATAATACCCAGATTCGTGACAGCAAGAAATCTGTTTCTGCGCAGAAATCCAAATCTAGCATCACCTTCTATTAGAGACTTCACTTGGCACAACATTGCAATAAAATAAAGATAAGGAGAGGTTGCTACAGTAGTAACAACTTCCAAAACACAACAAAACAGTAGCAAAATAAATACATGGGTTATCTCCCAAGAAGTGTTTTCTTTATAGCCATTAAGATGGGCTCAACAATTTTAATGATGCACTCACAAGAAATAAGAGTTGAAGCAAAAGAGAGCATCAAAAAGCAAATTCAAAACACATTTAAGTCTAACCCACTTCCTATGCATAGGAATCTTGTACACAAATAAATTCATGAAGAACAAAGTGACAAGCATAAGAAGGTAAAACAAGAATAACTTCAAAATTTTAAGCATATAGAGAGGTGTTTTAGTACCATGCAAATTTCTACAACCATATTTTCCTCTCTCATAATAATTTTCAGTAGCTTCATGAACAAACTCAAAAACATAACTATCACATACAGCATGTCTTTCATGATCCATAAACACATAATTTTTATCAAGCTCAGAAATAATAGGATTAAAACTTTCAAACCCACTTTGGGTATATGAGGAAAATAAAACAAAACAAAAACAAACTAGACAAAAGTAAACTAAGCAAAATAATACTAGACAGAAATAAACTAAGCACAAATAAACTAGACAAAATTAAACTAAGCAAAACAAAATAAAATAAAATAAAATAGAGAGAGAGGTGGAGTGTACTCCCCAGGTGAACTTATGAGTAGAGCTATGCCTCCCCTGCAACGGCGCCAGAAATAAGTCTTGATAACCCACAAGTATAGGGGATCGCAACAGTCTTCGAGGGAAGTAAAACCCAAATTTATTTATTCGACACAAGGGGAGGTAAAGAATACTTATAAGCCTTAACAACTGAGTTGTCAATTCGAGTGCACCTGGAAAAGCACTAGTAACGGGGGTGATGTGAAAGCAGCGATAATATAAGAGCAGATAGTAACGATAACACGACGGCAGTAATAGTAGTATGAGAGCAATGGCACCAGAAAATAGTTGATACTACTTCCAATGTCATGTAGAACGAGTATATGATGATGAGAGATGGACCGGCGTTCCCAGCTATCTACACTAGTGTTAACTCTCCAATAACAAGTGTTGGGTGAACAAATTACAGTTGGGCAATTGATAGGATTGAAATAGCATTAAGACAGAACATCAAGATCATTAATCATGTAGGCATGTTTTCCATATATAGTCATACGTGCTCCCAATGAGAAACTTGTACACCATCTTTTGTCCTACCAGCCGGTGGCAGCCGGGCCTCTAGGGAATCTACTGGAAATTAAGGCACTCCTTTTAATAGAGCACCAGAGCAAAGCATTAACACTCCCTGAAAACATGTGATCCTCATATCTAAGCCTTCCCCTCCAGTTTTCCCAATTTCTGTCACTTTGGGGCCTTTGGTTCCGGACATAGACCTGTGCATACAACTTGTAGATACAATCTAAGCAATAAGTATAGAGCTTAAATTTAAGATCATGCCACTCGGGCCCTAGTGACAAGCATTAAGCATAACAAGATTGCAGCAACAATAACTTCATAAACTTTGTAGATAGACAATCATAATGTAACAATCCATCGGATCCCGACAAACACAACACCGATTACATCAGATGAATCTCAATCATGTAAGGCAGCTCATGAGATCATTGTATTGAAGTCCATGGGGGAACTACTCACGGAGCATGATGGAGGTGGTGGCGTCGATGGAGATGGCTTCCGGGGGCACTTCCCCGTCCGGCGAGGTGCCGGAACGGAGACTTCGTCCCCGAATTGGAGTTTCGCGATGGTGGCGGCGCCCCTGGAGTCATTCTGGAGTTTCGTCAATTGGTATCGCGTTTTTAGGTCGAAAGGGCTTAAATAGGCGAAGAGTCGGAGTCGGAGGGGCCACGAGGGCTCCTCACACCAGGCCGGCGCGGCCAGGGTGGAGCCCGCACGGCCCACACGTGTGGGGCCCCCAGGGCACCCCTCCGGGAAAAATAAGATGTTGGGTCTTCGTTTCGTCGAATTCCGAGAATATTGCCCGAACAGCCTTTCTGGAACCAGAAACAACAGAAAACAGCAACTGGCCCTTCGGCATTTCGTTAATAGGTTAGTTCCGGAAAACGCATAAAAACATTATAAAGTGCAAGCAAAACATGTAAGTATTGTCATAAAACAAGCATAGAACATCAGAAATTATAGGTACGTTGGAGACGTATCAGATTGTCATATCGAATGTTTGTTTATTTTTGTTGTGCTTGTTTGATTAGATTGTGGAGGAGATCAAGGTGGTGCTTGTGATTGCTGTGATTGTGCGGGTTGCTTTGATCAAGGCAAGTGACACTCAATTTCCTATCTATTTTGTTATGCATTAGTGCTTTTCAACTAGTATGCATGGTAGGATTTTTGTTTTCGAAAATTATGCTATGCTTATCAATCCTAGTAGTGTGTAGCCACCCTTGAACCGTTGCTAGTATTCATAGTGTGCCTAGCAACAACAAAATGCCACTGCTGTTTTGATTATTCTGGATTGTGAGTATTGAGAATTAAAATTAACAACCCTAAATGAAACACCTGGGTGGATTGGTTGATTGGTGGGCGACTACTCAGGGCCACTAGGTGGTTGTTTTCGCCTGAGGGTGCGTATATGTTGAGTGACTACTCAGGGCCACATTGTGGTTGTCTTCGCCTGAGGGTGCACTTGCGGTTGGCCACTCAGGATTAAAGAGATTAATAAGTCGTCCATGTTTAGTTAGCTTCCAGTGCAGCCTTATGGTATTATGGGCTCTGCCGGGATTAAGTAAGTTGTGAGGTCAAACTTGTTGCTAGACATGATGATGTGGCTGGCTACCAAACGGGAACGGGTCTAGCTGGTTATGGTTGAAGCCTCCTTCTGAAAGATCTTGTCTCATTTCTTCTCTTGGGAAGGGTGGGTCGTAAGGTGAAAGTGCACAACCTCTCGAGAGTAAACCTAAGATCTTAGCCGGGTCCCCTGTTATGGACAATTTGAGCTTTCTAGGCAGGGAACGTACGGAAGAATCTCATCATCTTTTCTGAATAAGTTAAAATTGGAGTAGCAACTGTCGGATAGTACATGGGAGATGTAACCATGATACTGTCTATGACATCATTATGAGTTTGTAAAATGTTTTGTTTTGAAATAAATGTAGGATAAAATTGGCTTTATGCAAATCTGCCTAAACTCCACTTGCCAAATATCATGTAGATAGTTATGCCCAAAACTGCCACCATATAAGTGTCATTTGCCAGTACATCATTGTACTGACCTCCATTCGTGGGGCTGCATATTCAAACGTGCAGGTTCGTCTGAGGAGGATTACTAGGTAGGATCTCGAGTCTACATTCCAACATGTCTGCCTGTGGCGCATGAAGATGATGGAGGCTCATTGAAGTTATTTTTCCGTTGTGTTTGCTTTGAACATTTATTTTTTGAGCTAGTCTATTTAACTATGCAATTTGTAAGACATTGTTTTATCTCCTGAGGATCTACGATGTAGTAAATTTGATACTATTGCTATGATTACTACATTTGAAATGTGTGTGCTATCAGTGATCCCGGGAATAGCACTATACACAGGTATCTTACCTTTGTTTAAAAGGGTAGGGTGCTACAGTTCCCAACCTCTTCCTCCAATGTTGTCGTCCCGCAAGATCACCGCGGCTAACTGCTTCGGTCGCGGCTGCCTCACCGTGGTGGAGGCGTGGGCGCTGTACCGCATGGGATATCCCGTCCCGCCAGACATGCACCTGCCAAGCGGCGGCGGGTGGAAGATGGCCGTCAACGGCATCGGAGTCCCGCCGCCGCGGGAGGGCACAGAGCGCTAGAGAGACGCGATCAGGGCTCGGCGGGCTCGCCTCACCGCCGAGGAGCGGGCCGATCCAACCTGGGCGGCCACCGGCAACGACGCCTGGTGGGTCGACTACTTCCAAACGCAGCACGACGCCGAGATGAACAGCACCGCCGGCATCATCGGTCGGTGGAACAGCTGGAACAAGGAGGGGTGCCTCCTCTTCTGGGGCGTTCCAGGGCGCACCCTGGAGAACGTCGTCAACGGCATCCAGAACGGCATTCCCAGGTTGGAGATGCCATCGTCGCAGCCACCATCCCCTACGCCCGCAGCGCGCTGGCAGCCGAGGAGGACGTCCTCGTCGGGGCCGGCGCGATCGGCGCCTTCTTCGTCGCACCTCGTCGCGCCCTACACCGTGCCTAAGCGCGAGGTGAAGGAGGAGCCGGAGTTCGCGACGCCGCCCGTGAATCCGAGGCGCGGCGGCAAAAACATTAGCCGGCAGAAGCACAGGTGTGCCGGTGGCGCCCTCCTCATCCCGAAGCTGGAGGTGAAGGAGGAGCAGGACGACGAGGCAGCCGAGAAGGCGGCGCTGCTGGCGGAGTATGAGCGGCAGCAGCGACGACCCCGAGGATTGCCCTGGCTTGCGAGCGGCGTGCTTGGCATCGTTGAACGACAATGACGCCTGGAGGGGCGACCCCGAAGGGGCGGTCACCATGTCCATCCGCGACTTTGAGAAGCCGCTCGTGGACCTCACCGACGACGGCGAGGCGAAGGACGAGCCCGACGAGCGTGGCAAGCAGGACGTCATCGTCGACGACATGTACAACTTCCACTAGTACTACGACGCCTCTGACCGCCGCAAGCACTACTAGATTAGGGTTTAGTTTAAATTTCATCTAATTTCGTTCGAATCTATGTAATATATAGAAAATTTGAATGAATTCGCTTAAGTTTTAAATATCTGAAATTTTGTTTGGGGACGTGGTTGGGAAGCGATGTCCCCCAAATGTAGCACGAAGGAAACATGTCCCCCAAACGATAAATCTAGCGCCGTTTGGGGAACGCTTTGGGGGACGCGGCTAAAGATGCTCTTATGCAGGTCAGATAGCAACCAGAAAACTTGAAAGAAACTAGCATTGCTCCTTTATTATTAATGGTAACTCAGTGCCAAATAAGCACTCGACGATCTGAAAGCTTATCAACAAGAAAAAATGATGAACCACATGGATACCCTACCATAATTATGTTTGAGTAACCATTTTTTTTGTGTGCCTATATTAGTATTTGTTTGGGGAGGGTGTGAATTGTGACCGAGCTATACCTTATCAATTTATTGGCTATAATTAAAAACTTGGTGTGTGTTTGGATGCTTGCAAACTTTTAGCATGTCATCGCTCCACTCACAACCCTAGTTCATTTATTGCCAACATTGGTCGATTTATGGGCAAGCAAGACATGAACCAATTTTTATTCCTAGGTAGCGCAACCCTGGGCCATAAACCGAGCACACCCTTGCCCTTCTTTTGATAAAATTTGTGGTTAATTTTGTAATGGAAAGTTATAAAAACATGTAAATCGCAGCACAATTTAGCAACCCAAAACGGCTGAAATTATTGCGATTCAAGCAAGTGACAATATTTAAAAAAAATTAACTCAACATATATAAGGGATATGTCTGGATAAGAGATAAGAGATCTGCAGCAGTCACCGTCGTGGCTTGTGAGCAAACGTGGACTCTACCGTCATCTGAACATTCTACCACTTTGCTTCTGCGCTCTTCTCACCGTCTCGACCTTTGAATATTGATGTTGGCCCTGGCGACCTTGGGAAATTCGGTTGGCCTGTTGCTGCTTCCACACGCAGATCATTCTACAGGCTACAGCCTTCAGCAGCTCTATCGGCGTCGATAACTCATAACACCACCCGTCACATTCTGAAAACGAAGGGCACAAGCAAATCGGGCGAAAGGGGAGCAGGGCGAAAATGCTCATTTCTAGACCGACACGTCAAAAGCTCGTGCACTTGTTGGTTGTCTTGAAGGTGGAGTGTTTGACGTGGATACCATTGGAGACCAAACCATGATCAGAATTCAGAAAAGATGTTAGGTAAAAACTGCTAATTCCTAGATTGTGTGAGCTCTAATGTGGAGAGTATATTCGACAGAGATACCATTACGAGATATGCACTCGGTACATGCTCCGGCGACGACAGAATGCACCAGCAAATTTTTGGATTATAAATGAAACTAGAGGGTGGTCATACATCACGAGAGGAAACAGCCGCAGCGTGGTCGTAGGCCGTACGAAAGAGACAGAAACCAAAATTTACGCCTGAGGATATATTGTTTGGCTATTTAGGCCGTGAAACAGTCTGACACGGTACGGATTCAGTGGGTGCAACAAGTGCAGCCAGATGCCTGGTGCTGCATAACTTGCCCCCTGGTTTCTTTTGTTTAACTTCAATAATGTTGAGCTACATACATATGGTTGATGCTTATGAAGATTCCAAAACATGCCTGTGTCAGCAGCAACAACGATCCAGAAACAAAGCAAAGCACGCCTTTTCTCCAGTCATGAGTTGAGTTGTTCCACAAGGGAAACCAAAACAACACACGAGCTGAGGTGAAGCTTATCCAGTTCAGACAGCAACAAGAAAAAATACTATACACAAGTAAAGCGCTTACTATTAGATTTATAAGGGAGCCCAGTTGCGAAATATGCACTCAACGGTCAGAAAGCTTATCAAATGCTCCAGGTCCTGGAGCCCCCATTCTTCTCCACCAAGTTAGGCAGGGACCAACGCTGCACCTTATAAAGCGTCTCTTGAGAGGAGCAAAGGCCGCTTTAGCTTGTGCTTCGCCGGCTTATCGAAACGGCGACATGCAGATATCAGGGGACACACATACATACCTCCGATCAACAGCGACACAAAAGATAAAAGAAAACGACGACGTCAAGTTGCCACATCGCAACAAATCATCCGATTGGTCAACCGTTATCGAATTAACAAATGGTAATGGCTAACAGTATACTTATTAATCGCAAGTGGCGATGCGTAAGATCCTCAGGTCCCATTAGAGGAACAAACAGCGCATTTTCTTCAGTCATATCCATATGCAGTGCATCTCTGGTGTAGCAACAGAGCCACAGAGCTAGACGGCATCGCAAAATAAAAATGCAACTTGACCGGAAACCAAAAACCTTTGCTGGCTGTCTATGTCATTTACGACCAATCAGTCATGAATCTGGATCCCCTCGCAGGGAAAATCATACCAACTTGCAAGATAAGATGACAGTGATGTGGGTGAATAGATGAGGCACAGGATGAGCAGAGCTGGCAGGTTCTAGCCCCGCCACAGGGGTGAACTGAAATAGCAAAACAACTGTCATTTTCAGGCCAACAACGGAAACCAATGTGCTAGTAATTATTTTGGTTAACTCAAGCCCAAGGTGTTGCGTGAAACATGGGGCACTGGAAATTTACATTCAACAAGGCAAACCAATGCAAAAATAACTCCCCCGATACAGCACTATCTCCAGGGTGAATTTTCATTTGATTTTGAACTAACAATATAATACTGGATGGTGTTAGACAATAACTGAAGCATATGAATATTGAAGATAAAACCACAACAGTGCCCATAACCGATAAAAACTGATCTATATTGATAACAGATAGTTTTACATTGACATCTTTTCAATCAATTGCACTCTCGCCTCCCAACAATTCCTGGAAGGCGTTCCAATGCTAAAGAGACCACTAGTTTCCACAAAACATCGACAGATCCTAGAAGCACTTACATGCAATCCTTTCACAAAACATCGACAAATTCTAATACCAATTACATGCACTCCTTTCCTACTTCCCATCAAATAGACGAGACAGATATTTCCAAGAATGCCCACAAACCGAACTCCTCAACAACCTATAAAAATTGACTATTGATGCCTGTACAGTTCTCCATGAGTCATTTCTGTAGAACAAGCAGGCTGCTCACTAGACTACCAGAAGTAATGCACATATCTGAAGCACATTGAGCAGGCAACAAACCTTTCATACGAAGCAAACTCCGACAAAAGCTAAAGATAATACATAAGGTACTCCCCAGAATCATAGACCAAAGCAATCCAGATATGTTTCCTTATGTCCTGTAGCATGCTCAACCTACTACCGGAATGCTTCAACCAATTAGGAGTATTTAGCAAAACTGAGCTGCATTTGTTGTATGGTAGGCACACCTTATCTTCCCGCAAACTAGAGGGTTAGCAGAGAGTAAAGATCAGTCAATAGCAGCAGACAATAATGGACATGTTCTAACTACTACTACATGGACATATATCACACACCTTGAACATGTTTTCATTGGCACCAGGAAGAGGGAGGCCTCAGAGACACATGGACTTCATGTTCTTCAGGACCAACACGGTGTTTAGGGACAATAATCTCTAGGCCTGTTCCTGTTCCATCACAGTATGCTTCCAAAGTAGCATCTTCTGGAATCCGGGTAGGCAATGGAATTTCCCGGACAAACTCCCCAGGTGGACAATGCTCAGGTGAAGGATCTGCCAGCTTGAAGGTCCGGTCATGTCGCTTCAAGAATGGCATCCGGCCAACACTGGTACATGACACCTTAACGATGCCACCTGTAAGAGTATTCTTCCAGGTAACCTTGACCTTTTCCATATCAGCAAATGGCAGGCTAATGATGATCAGGTATCCCTTGCTATCTTCATATATTGTTTTTGCGGCAGTTACTGGGCCAGAAGCATGGCGCATCACACCACTGAAGTCATTCATCCATGATGGCTCGAAAGTGTGGCTTACATCCATGTCCTGAACCTTGTCTGAATTTGAGTTGCTGCAATCCTCCTCCATGGCAGAGGGGGAGGAGTCCTTCCTGCGCTTGTGGCACATAGCTGCGATGTCCAGACCATCCCCTAACCCATGCTTTGATGCATGTGTTGACGACAGGTTAAGGCCAGAACCATTGAGCAACTTCTTGTGATGTGCAAGCGAGGTGCTCTTTGCGGGAGCAGCAGTTGAAGGCCTGTCGAGCTCAAATTCTGCGGTCGGCAGATTCCTCCACGTCTCGAAATCACCGGCCTCGGTGGGGATCGAGAAGTTGGCATCCCTCCCAGTGAGCTCGAACCACCTCTTCAGATCGGCCTCGGGAACACCGACCAGGTTCGGCGTCTGCGCGATCTCAATCCCATGAAGGCACTGTGGGTTCGACAGCCCACGGTAATGCTTACGCTGCATCCTGTGCGATCGCACAAACCCTTTCTCGGCGCTGAAAGGGAACTGCGGCTCCCCGAGGCGCGAGTGGCCGTTCATGAAGCTCCTGAGCTGCATCTTGCCGAGGGCATTGTCGGGGCGCTCCTTGAACACCCACATGTACATGTTCTCCATGTCGTGCTGCACCAGGAAGGCATCCATGGTGGCATTAGTATTGTTACCGGTGCCGGTAGAGGTGGTGGCAGCGGCCTTGGACTTGTTGACGCCCTTATCGGGCGACATGACGGGCTTGAAGTAGTGGGTGAAGAAGAACCATGCGCCCCAGATGCTGTCGTTGCGCTTGACGCACTTGCGCGCGGCGCTGGAGCTGGAGCTCTTGGTGTGGGACACGTGGACGGTGGTGGTGGTGGAGGCCGGGACGGAGGGCGCCGGGGCGGCCGGGGCAGGCGAGTCGGAGTCGTAGAGGTGCGGGCAGCCGAGGCCGACATCTAGCATGTCGACGTTGGAATCGTAGAGAGGCGGCGGGGGAGGGGAGGGGTCGGCGTCGAGCGGGAGGTTGATGTCAGGGGGGGCGGCAGCCGCGGCGGCGGCGTGGAGGCAGCGCTGGAAGGGGCCTGGCGGCGGGAGGAAGAGGTCGAAGTCGTCGTGGGCGGCGGTGTCCATGGAGAGGAAGGTGGAGGGGCCCTGGTGCGGGTGGGTGTCCATGGAGAGCGCGGTGAGCAGCGACTCCCCCATGGCGTGGTCCGTGTACGCGGTGGTGCCCAACCCTTCGGCGCTTGCGCCTCCACCGCCTCCTCACCGCGCGCTCCACTCCCCCGAATCTCTCCACGAGCATCAGTCAAGGACGAGGATTCACACCTCACCCGCGTCCATCCCACGGCCCGGGGAAGTAGGGTTTCGTTTTTCCTGCAAATCACACGCATCAATCTCGCATCCAAAAACCCGAATCTGACGAGAAATCACGCCAATTTTCAGAGGAACAGCCAGAGATCCGGCCTCGGGGAAGACACCACGTACCTCCACGGAATCCAAGGGCTCCGCGACTCTCAAATCCAAAGAAGGCCTGAAACTCTTGCTCCTCCTCGCAGATTGGAGCGGCAGAGTTGCAATCAATCAATCAATCGAAATCAAATGGAATTGGAGCTGATGAGCAGCGGGTGGGGGAGGTGGGAAGCGGGAAGACGGTAACGGAGGAGGAGGTGGGGAGTTAAAGGCGAGGGTGGGGGCGCAGGGCAGACCGGGGCGGGGGGCGGAGGCGGCCTCCCCCAGAAGGAGCCGGGACGAGGGGGAGGGTGAGGGGGGGCCGTTACTTGACGGTGACGGCTGCTGGGTGCCAACGATTGGCTCGGCTTGGATCGGGAAGACCCAGACCCAGACAGATAGATGGACGGGGAGAGGCAGGAAGTGGCACGCTGCGTAATTTGTCGACGGAAAGCGGTGGTGTGGATCGGTGCCTCCTCCTCTCCTTTCTCTCTGGAGATGCACGACCTCCGTTTCTTTCCTTTTGTTTTTTCACGCCTCCGGGGCTTTGGGATAAAACAAAAGGAGACCACGCATCCTTATTACTGCTCCCTTTCCACGAATAAGACGCGCCTATATTTTAAGATGACTTTGGCAGTAAAAATAAAGCAGCAAAATCTTAATTATATTATGCATAATTATTATCGTTGGGTTCGTATTGCAAAAAGTACTTTCTCCACAATCTTTATATATCTAGAAAATTCGTACTCCCTCCGGTCCGAAATAAGTGCCGGACAAGACATTTTACAGATTGCACATCGTTGGAGAACCCTAAAAGGAAGGTATGATGAGCACAGTAACAAGTTTTCCCTCAGGGCAAACAGAGCTTGGCTCTGGTGGTTAGGTCCCTTGTGGTGGAACCAGCCCACCACCGGCGCTATGCTTTCAGTGGTAGGTGACGTGTCCGTCAACAGCGAGGCGCCAGTGGTGACTTCGTCAACCTCAAGATATGTCGGCTCAGTCCCTCGGAGGTGCTCATAGGGGTAGGGTGTGCGTGCGTGCGTTCATAGGGGTGTTTGTACGTGCGTGTTTGTGAACGTCTGCGTTGTACTGTGTTCTAAAAAAAAAGTTTTTCCTCAGTAAGAAACCAAGCTTTAATCGACCAGTAGAAGAAATGCGTAACTTCTGAAGGTGTTTCTAGCCGACTTGTGGCAGGACGCACTACCGGCGTCAGCAACAACGTGGAACCTGCACACAACACAACCAAAATACTTTGCCACAACTTACAGTGAGATGGAATTAAAGAGAACAGTGCTTGATGTAAGTAAACAGAACATGATGATTTTATCAGTGTAAAAGAAAGGACCGGGGTCCACAGTTCACTAGAGGTGTCTCTCCATAAAGATAAATAACATGTTGGGTGAACAAATTACAGTTGGGCAATTGACAGAATAAAGACCATACATGACAAGATGATTACTATGAGATTCATTCGGGCATTACAACATAATACAACATACTACCTCCGTTTCAAGGAATAAGGCCCTCGTTTTACGTGCTTTTTGTTTGACTAAGAATTACTTTAAATAGATAAACATTATTTGTATGAAATTAGTATCATTAAAAAGTTCTTTTCAATACAATCCAACGATACCAATTACATATAATATAATCAAGATTTTGTTTCTCAATTTTTATGGTCAAAGTTCGTCTTGGAATACGTGTGCGCCTTATTCCTTAAAACGGAGGTAGTAATACATAGGCCGTAATCCAGCTACGTCTATGACTAATAATCCACCTTCCGGTTATCATTCGAACCCCTTCCAGTATTAAGTTGCAAGCAACAAATTATCGCATGAAGCAATTTATGTAAAGTAAACAATAGAATCATCCTTAGACAAAACATTGTTGTTTTCTGTTTTCTCTCTAGTAGCAATAGCACATCTCTAATCTTAGAAGTTATTGTCACTCTTCCAGAAAACTAGAGGCATGAACCCACTATCGAGCATAAATACCCCCTCTTGGAGTTACAAATATTTGCTTGGCCAAAGCATCTACTAGCAACAGAGAGCGTGCAAGATCATGAATAACATATGAAAAGTATATAATCGATCTTAACATAGTATTCAATATTCATCAGATCCCAGCAAACACAACATGTAGCATTACATAAAGATGATCTTGATCATGATAGGCAGCTCACAAGATCTAAACATGAAGCACAAATTGGAGAAGACAACCATCTAGCTACTGATATGAACCCGTAGTGCAGAGATGAACTACTCATGCATCACTTCGGAGGTGGGCATGGCGATGTAGAGGCCTCCGGTGATGATCTCCCTCTCCGGCAGGGTGCCGGAAGAGGTTCAGAACCCTCCCGAGCTACGGTCGATGATGGCGGCCACGACGGAACTTTTCGTGGATAGAGGCTCAGGTATTTAGGTTTTTTACGAGATCGTGAATAAATAGGCGGAAGGGCGAGGTCGGAGGACGACTGGGGGCCCAACCACCCCATGGCGTGGCCAGGGGCCAGGCCGCGCCAAGGCCTGCTGTGGCCGCCCTGTGGCGCCTCTTCGTCTCTCCTTTGTACTCCGTCTTTGTTACGGTAAAATATGAACTTTACCTTTTATTTCGTCCAATTCTAAAAATATTTCCTATACAACTTTTCTGAAATACAAAACAGCAGAAAACAGGGGAACTGGCACTGTGGCATCTTTTCAATAGGTAAGTGTCGGAAAATGTATAAAAGTGCAACAAAGTTCAAAACAAATATAAATTAGTGTAAAACATGCATGGAGCATCAAAAATTATAGATATGTTTGCAACGTATCAAGCGGCATCTCTAGCATGGAGGACGTTGATGATGGTGACCTGACCCCTTTGGCGACAAGGGCTTTCAGGTGGCCGCAACTCCAACGACCCGTTGTGGGTTGCCTCCTTGAGCTCAGATGAGGATGATGGCGAGAAGTTTGCGCTGCAGACGTTATTGGTCGCCGCCTTGGCCTCGTTTCTGACATTGTTTGGGTATATCCAACATTGTTGGATTGCCCCTGTCGGCTTTGGGCCCATGGAGGAGCATCGTGGTGGCCGTGCTCGCCCGCTACGAGTGTCCATCTTCAAGCGTCGGGCATAGAAAAGATGCTCCCAGTGCCTTGCTAGACACATCTCGCGCGTGATTGTCGTAAGGGTATCTCCAGGGGGAATTCGATCAGTTTTGTCTATTCGGGTTGGCCTGCGGACAGATTTTTGGTGGTTATCCGGATGGCCAGGCCATCACGTGCAATGGCACGACCCATTCAGTCCGCTGGCAATTTAAACCAGGCCTGGACAGTTGGCCAATTCATTTTAAATTGCAACATAAAAATATAGAAATTGGCAACCAAATAATGTGGCAAACATGTGTCATTGCCCTCCAGGCAGTAACTAGTGGCTCGTTCCTCCTAACTGTGCAAAATGAGATAATATTTTACATTTTGTCTGAAATGTGGCTACTTTCACCCAAATGGCATTCATCTATGTCAATGCCCCCTCAAGCATCGCGAGCTAGGATCATCTTTTGCTTCTTCTCAATTCGATCATCTTTTGCTTCTTCTCAATTCAAGCCATTCGCATGGGATCGGAGATGGTCGCAAAGTCTGTGAGCATGATCCAGTTCTCCTCAGTCATCTTCTTGGATTCGGCCTCCAAGACCGTGGACTTGGAATCGACATCCATGAGCCCAGTATTGGCTTCATCCTCGATGAGCCTAGACTTCACAAGATCCTCTTCCACCTCAAGAGCTCTCGGTTGAAGATCAACAAAGCTCTTGGCGGTTGCATGTTTATCTTTGCGCCACCTCTCTTCCCTCTCGGTGATGGCCTCTTCCTTTATTGCAGTGCTAAAGCTAAGGTCTAGATAGGGCGGGCTCAGTTACTCATACAATCAATCTCACAATTTCGATGAACACCCAGTCGCTATTCCCCTACCTCACGTGCCACTTGTGCCCTTATCCAGCTAAAGGATTTTTCTCTTTTTTGCATTCATCATTATCCCCATCAACTCCCTCAAGGTGTCTTGGAACACCAATGAGGAATCTAGACGATGCATGCCGGTCTTGGTTGCCTTGTGGCCAACTGGCTGTTTGGCACGGCCACCACCGCCTGCCTCATCGATGGAACGGGCGCCTAGGCTTTACCCATTGTATTCGAGGTCGATGGTACCGTCCGTTGACGAATTTCCATTGCCCTTCTTCTTCGCGCTCTCGAGTTTCCTCAAAATGGCGTAGCTTGTTTCCCACTTCTTGGTGTCCTTGAGCAACATCCAACAATGGCTTAGTGTGAATCCCTTGTTGTCGTAGGAGGACTTAAAGTGCTCCAAAGCATAAACAACATACACACGCACAACAATCAATGATATATGCTCGCATATGTGCTAGCAACATTGAGAAGAGAGGAAGAGGTTTACCATGTCAACGACCGAGACACCGCGTATTACCCTTCTCTTCACCATCTCGGATGAGCCTTGGAACCTACTACACTCGGCATGGATGAAGCCCCGCCTCTTTGCAAAGAGAGATCTTTTCGATCACTATAGAAGGGGTTTGGCGCGCGGGAACTTCCTATGCTCATGGATGTACTTGCCCACGCGGCTCCAATAGGCAAATCCATTTTTCTCAACACCACAAAGTGGATCTTATGATATCTCTATCTAAGCATTGCATAGAAACTTGTCATCTTCGATGGTGTAGCTCGCCGTCCTTTGGTTAACCTTCTTACCATCGAAAACCGTCATGACAAATGACGCGGCTAGTGTCGCGGCTATGGCTTAGGTGAGTCCCTCGGCCATGGTTTGGGTGACGCCCTCGCCCATGGCTTGGGTGAAGCCGTCATTTCCAAGCAATGGCTAATTGTCAATTGAGTAGCCCTCAGAAGCCTCATCATATTGATTCTCGTCATATTGACCGTAGTCGTCGTCTTTCTCGTCGATGCCGTCGTTGAACATGTCATGTAAGAGGGCCTCATCCATTGTTCTCCATGAATTCCTACACACATAGTGACCACGACAAGCCGCGGGCAAGACCAACTAGCAATGGAAAAGTATTATAAGATCAAGTTGATAGGCGGCGCAATGGGCAAGAAATTACTATCTTGCTGGCCGATGGCATGACCAGGGGAGGAGCCAGAGGGATAACCACACCATGGCCGAATGCCACGTCCAGCGCTTCCTGGTTCATCATCATGATGACCTGCTAGGCGGCTTTCTGCGCCACCAGCTCGTCGTTTGCCTCCGTACACTGGGCGATGATGCATTAGTTCACTTTAAGCCGCTATTCTTTCCAGTTTAGCGGCCTCTTGGGTCACCTCGTGCTCATTCGTGTGGGCCGAGGTTGAGACGATGGCTCGTTCATGGCGTTTTCTTTTGAGAATATTCATGGCGACTTTCGTCGTGTTGAAAATAAAAATAAAAACACGATCGTTAGTGTCCAAGTGTATATGAGTTAGGTCCATGACCGCATGTAGCGCGAGAAGAAGTGAACAAGGCTTCTCACTAAGCGCAACCATGCGCGTACACGGAGCCACGTGGATGCTTGGAAAATGATCGCTCGCTCGCTCGGTGACACGCATTGCCGCTGCCACACCGATGGAGTGCAGTGGCCTTGGGCGCGTGAGACGTCGACGTCGCGATATACGCGTATCTATCATGCGCGCGGCGCCATCTCGCCCGGCGGCAGCCCACGCGCACGGCTAGTGCTACATGGCGCGCGCGTCCCGTCTCACGGTTGCCCAAAACGTCGTGCCGCGCGCGCTCGAGTCTGATGGGGGGTCGGTTTGCCATTCACGTACGTCACGCCGCCGTGCGCGCGCCAGTTGCAAGCCGGCCGCGCTGCTTGTCCCCTGGGTGAGGAGTCTTTGAAGCACAAGTACCTTGCGCACGACGACCCAGGCCGTGGCCGCGCGTGCGTGCAGCAGGAGCAGCGGCATTTCTCCTTCTCCTCGTCCTTTGTGTAGAAAGGGATGCAACTCACAATGTATTGATTGAGTGCATATGTCGTTACATATATAGGCCACGTCCTCGACTATACAAGGAATGAGGCGGGCCCAATAATCAATACAAAGATATGTATCGCTATACATAACTACAGAAGATACACATCCGGATATACAAGGATATGTATCTCAACACCCCCCGCAGTCGAAGCGTCGGCTGGTCGAACGCATAGACCGGACCGAACTCCTCAAATGATGCCGTAGGGAGACCCTTGGTTATGATATCCGCAAATTGTTGGGAGGTGGGCACATGAAGTACTCGAATGTGTCCAAGGGCCACCTGTTCCCGAACAAAGTGGATGTCCAGCTCAATATGCTTGGCGCGGCGATGGTGGACCGGGTTGGCGGAGAGGTAGACGGCGGAGACATTGTCGCAATAGACCACGGTGGCTTTGGCAACAGGACATGAGAGCTCAACGAGGAGTTGCCGCAGCCAAGAGACCTCGGCAACCGCGTTAGCAACAGCCCGGTACTCCGCTTCGGCGCCGGAGCGAGAGACCGTGGGTTGTCGCTAGGACGACCAGGAGATGAGCGAAGGTCCGAAGTAGACGTAGTAGCCAGACGTGGAGCGACGCGTGTCGGGGCAGCCTGCCCAATCGGCGTCCGAGTAGGCGACGATGTCCGTGGCGGTGGAGGCGTGGAGGGAGAGGCCGAAGTCCATGGTGCCACGAATGTAGCGGAGGATCCGCTTGACCGCAGCCCAATGAGGATCCCGCGGAGCATGCATGTGAAGGCACACCCGCCGGACAGCATACCGCAGCTCGGGGCGGGTCAAGGTGAGGTACTGCAGGGCACCGACGATGGAGCGATAAAGTGACGCATCCGTGGCCAACGAACCATCCGTGGCGGAGAGCTTGGACTTCGTGTCGACAGGCGTGGCCGCGGGTTCGCAATTAAGCATACCTGCGCGGCCCAGGAGCTCGTGGGCGTACTTGCGCTGATGAAGGAAGAAACCGTCGGTGCGACGTACGACCTCGATGCCGAGGAAGTAGTGCAGGGGCCCCAAGTCCTTGAGGGCAAACTCAGCGCGAAGACGCTCGGTGATCTGTCACAGGAGGTCCGTGGAGCTGGCCGTCAAGATGACGTCGTCGATGTAGAGCAGCAGGTACGCGGTGGTGGCACCATTCTTGTACACAAAACAGCGAGGCATCGGAGCGGGTGGAGCGGAAGCCGAGTTGGTGAAGAAACGCTGCGATGCGCTGGTACCAGGCGCGTGGGGCCTGCTTGAGCCCGTATAACGAGCGCGAGAGCAGGCACACATGGTCGGGGTGGGCGCTGTCGATGAAACCCGTGGGATGCTGGCAGAAGACCTGCTCCTCGAGATGGCCGTGAAGGAAGGCGTTGGAGACGTCCATCTGGTGCACGGGCCACGCACGGGAGACCGCTAGCTGAAGGACGGTGCGGATCGTCCCGGGCTTGACAACCGGGGCGAAGGTGTCGGTGAAGTCGACGCCGGCACGCTGGTGAAAGCCACGAACCACCCACCGCGCTCGTGACGGTCGAGAGTACCATCCGGATGGAACTTGTGCTTGAAGACCCACTTCCCGGTGATGATGTTGGCGTGAGGGGGTCGGGGAACAAGCGTCCATGTCTGGTTCCGCTGCAGGGCGTCAAACTCGTCATGCATGGCCGCAAGCCACTGCGGGTCGCGGAGAGCAGCCCGGGCATAGGCGGGCAGGGGCGATGGCGTGGATGCTGAAGGCGCGGAAGTCGACGCGGTGCAGACGTACTCGTCCGAGGGGTACCGTGTGCTCGGGACGCGAATCCCTGCACGGGCGCGCGTGAGGGGCCCCGTGGCCGGCGGCGGAGGAGGCGGCGGCGGAGCCGGAGGCGAGGCGTCGCCCGGCGAGGACGGTGCGGCACCTGAGCTGAGGCTCGAGGGCGATGCAAGCGGCGTCGAGGCGGATGAACCCGTCGAAGACGGTGCGGCGCCCGAGCTGAGGCTCGAGGGCGACGCAGGCGGCGTCGAGGCGGGCGTCGGCGCAGGTGTCGACGCGGGTGTCGGCGTGGGGTCACCCGAGGCATGGCTCGAGGGTGACCCAGAGGGTGGCGAGGCAGCGCCCGAGCCGCAGCTCAAGGGCGCGGCGGAGAACGACGAGGCGGTGCCCGAGTCCGAGCTCGAGGGCACCGCAGCCGGCGGACCTGCCGGGGTCGACGCCGGGGACCATCGGTAGTCGAAGGAGGAGTGGCGACCACCTGTCTCTCGTGCAAAAGGAAAGCAATGCTCATCAAAGTACACGTGCCGGGAGGTGATGACGCGGTGAGAAACCGGATCATAGCAGCGGTAGCCTTTGGTGTTAGCCGGTAACCGAGGAAAACACACGGAACGGAACGAGGGCGAGTTTATGAGGAGTGGTGGCGGCGATACTAGGATAACAACGACAACCGAAAATCCGAAGACCGTCGTAGGATGGAGGGGAACCGTAAAGGAGGTGATGAGGTGCATAGTTCCAGCGGGGACGACACGGACGAAGGTTGACAAGGAGGGTGGCGGTGGCTAATGCGTCGAGGCCAAAAAGTGGGGGAACATGACCGTGGAATAGGAGTGTGCGGACGCGATCGTTGAGGGTGCGGAGGATACGCTCGGCGCGGCCGTTTTGTTGGGACGTGTATGGACAGGTTAGACGGAAAATAGTGCCGTGAGAGGAGAGTAGGGTGCGGACGGCGACATTGTCAAACTCTTTTCCGTTGTCAGTTTGTAGGGCGTGGATGGGACGACCGAACTGAGTGGAAACATAGGCGTAGAAGGCTGTGAGAGTGGTGGCGACATCGGACTTTTTACGGAGGGGAAACGTCCACACAAAATGAGAAAAATCATCAAGAATAACTAGGTAATAAAGAAGACCAGAATTACTCGGGATTGGAGAGGTCCATACATCACTATGAATTAACTCAAAAGGAAAAGACGCAACAGATGGAAGACCGACATTTTACAAGTAAGCAGGACGTGACAATGCATGTACAGTGAGATGTAGTCATTAGTGCAGGGATTCCACGGCGCCATTAGAAATGCTACATAAGAACCAGTCTTATGCTAACGAAACATAGTTGCAATTGGCGGCTGAAGTGCGCTAAGAATGTCACAGCGCATTGATGTGTATTCATCAGAGACGCCACTTTCACTGAGTGCATTAACAGTTGAGTAGCAACGCATGAGACCGACTGCATCTACAGTATGAGATGCATCACATGTAATAAAGCTACCGGCATGACATCAACCCTTCCGGGATCATCAGAACATCAGATAGTTATCGTATTGCCTAAGGATGATGAATGGAATCAATAACTACATCCTCAGCAAGCATCAATGTCTTTGTGACCGCATGACAACTTAAACTGCGAGCCTTGCACTTTGAGCATGTCCCACTATCGAGCATAAATACTCCCTCTTGGAGTTAAGACTAAAAGCTTGGCGAGCCTCTACTAATAACGGAGAGCATGCAAGATCATAAACAACACATAGGTAATAGATTGATAATCAACATAGCATAGTATTCTCTATCCATCGGATCCCAACAAACACAGCATATAGCATTACGGATAGATGATATTGATCATGTTAGGTAGCACAGGACACGACAATGAAGCACAATTAGGAGAAGACGACCATCTAGCTCTTTGCTATGGACCCATAGTCCAGGGGTGAACTACTCACTCATCACTCCCGGAGGCGACCATGGCGGTGAAGAGTCCTCGCGGAGATGATTCCCTCGGCGAGTGCCGGAAGCTGATCTCTAAATCCCCCGAGATGGGATTGGCGAGGCGGCGGCGTCTGCGGGAAGGTTTTCCCGGTATCGTGGCTCTCGGCTGCGGGGGTTTCGCGACGAAGGCTATAAGTAGGCGGAGGAGATCGGGTCAGGGGGCCACACGAGGGCCCCACACGCTAGGCCGGCGCGGCTGAGGCTTGGGCCGCGCCGCTCTGCCGTGTGGCCACCTCGTGGCCCCACTTCGTATCATCTTCGGTCTTCCGGAAGCTTCGTGTGAAAATAGGCCCCGGGCGTTGATTTCATCCAATTCCGAGAATATTTCCTTACTAGGATTTCGAAACCAAAAACAAGCAGAAAACAACAACTCGGCTCTTCGGCATCTCGTTAATAGGTTAGTGCCGGAAAATGCATAAATATGACATAAAGTATGCATAAAACATGTAGATATCATCAATAATGTGGCATGGAACATAAGAAATTATTGATACGTCGGAGACGTATCAGCATCCCCAAGCTTAGTTTATGCTCGTCCCGAGCAGGTAAACGATAACAAAGATAATTTCTGGAGTGACATGCCATCATAACCTTGATCATACTATTGCAAGAACATGTAATGAATGGAGCGATCAAAACAATGGTAAATGACATGAGTAAACAAATGAATCATATAGCAAAGACTTTTTATGAATAGTACTTTGATGTCTACGGGAGCTTCTATTCTTGTAGACAGTGTTGGGCCTCCAATAGCAGAGGTTTGTAGAACAGCAGCAAGTTTCCCTTAAGTGGATCACCCAAGGTTTATCGATCTCAGGGAGGAAGAGGTCAAAGATATCCCTCTCAAGCAACCCTGCAACCACAAAGCAAGAAGTCTCTTGTGTCCCCAACAGACCTAATAGGTGCACTAGTTCGGCGAAGAGATAGTGAAATACAAGTGGTATGAATAAGTATGAGCAGTAGTAACGGCACCAGAAAAGTGCTTTGCTGCCCAGGACTGGCGTGTGGTTGATGGTGGTAATATTGCGGACAGTACATATGCAGTAGAACAGTAAACAAGTAGCGATAGCAGTATTTAGGAACAAGGCCTAGGGATCATACTTTCACTAGTGGACACTCTCAATTTGATCACATAACAGAATAGATAGATAAATGCTAGACTCTACACTCTCTTGTTGGATGATGAACACCACTAACTGTGTAGGATTACACGAACCCTCAATGCTGGAGTTAACAAGCTCCACAATATTCGATATTCTTGTTTAAGTAACCTTAGAGTGCATGACAGATCAACATAACCAAACCAAGTACTAACATAGCATGCACACTGTCACCTTCACGCTACGAAAGGAGGCATAGATCACATCAATACTATCATAGCAATAGTTAACTTCATAATCTACAAGAGATCACAATCATAGCCTACGCCAAGTACTACACGATGCACACACTGTCACCATTACACCGTGCAAGAGGAATAAACTACTTTAATAACATCACTAGAGTAGCACACAGATAAATTGTGATACAAAACACATTGCAATCATAAAGAGATATAAATAAGCACTTCACTATGCCATTCATAACAGTGGTAGGTAGGTATGGTGGACACAAATGGCATAGTGGTTGGCTCAAGGATTTTGGATGCATGAGAAGAATTCCCTCTCGATACAAGGCTTAGGCTAGCAAGGCTATTTGAAACAAACACAACGATGAACCGGTGCAGCAAAACTCACATAAAAGACACATTGTAAACATTATAAGACTCTACACCGTCTTCCTTGTTGTTCAAACTCAATACTAGAAATTATCTAGACCTTAGAGAGACCAATTATGCAAACCAAATTTTAGCAAGCTCTATGTATTTCTTCATTAATAGGTGCAAAGTATATGATGCAAGAGCTTAAACATGAGCACAACAATTGCCAAGTATCACATTATCCAAGACATTATAGCAATTACTACATGTATCATTTTCCAATTCCAACCATATAACAATTTAACGAAGAAGAAACTTCGCCATGAATATTATGAGTAAAGCCTAAGGACATACTTGTCCATATGCAACAGCGGAGCGTGTCTCTCTCCCACACAATGAATGCTAGGATCCATTTTATTCAAACAAAACAAAAGCACACAGACGCTCCAAGTAAAGTACATAAGATGTGACCGAATAAAAATATAGTTTCAAGAGAAAGAACCTGATAATTTGTCGATGAAGAAGGGGATGCCTTGGGCATCCCCAAGCTTAGATGCTTGAGTCTTCTCGAAATATGCAGGGGTGAACCACCGGGGCATCCCCAAGCTTAGAGCTTTCACTCTCCTTGATCATTGTATATCATCCTCCTCTCTTGACCCTTGAAAACATCCTCCACACCAAACTCGAAACAAACTCATTAGAGGGTTAGTGCATAATCAAAAATTCACATGTTCAGAGGTGACACAATCATTCTTAACACTTCTGGACATTGCTCAAAGCTACTGGAAAGTTAATGGAACAAATAAATCCATCCAACATAGCAAAAGAGACAATGCGAAATAAAAGGCAGAATCTGTCAAAACAGAACAGTCCGTAAAGACGAATTTTATTGAGGCACCAGACTTGCTCAAATGAAAATGCTCAAATTGAATGAAAGTTGCGTACATATCTGAGGATCACTCACGTAAATTGGCATAATTTTCTGAGTTACCTACAAAGAATTAGGCCCAGA
>NC_061510.1:106620177-106638309 GCF_022539505.1 Lolium rigidum
GGCGGCAGGGGATCGAAAGAAAAAGGTAAGGGACCAAATTTGAGGTGCCAAAAAAAACTCCAAGAAAAGAAAGTTTTATAGTACATAGAGGATGACATGCGGGTCCCATTTAGCGACGGCGGTATCACCGTTTGAGAGGCGGCGGGGATCGAAAGAAAAAGGCAAGTGACCAAATTTGAGGTGCCAAAAAAACTCCAAGAAAAGAAAGTTGATTGCACATAGAGGATGACATGCGAGGTCCCATTTAGCGAGCGGCGGTCTCAACGTTTCCAAGGCGGCAAGGGATCAAAAGAAAAAGGAAGTAGCCGGAAATCGGGGGTCAAAAAAAATCCAAGAATAGAAAGAATTTTGGTTCATAGAGGATGACATGCGGGACCCATGATCCCGCATCGTAAACGGCTCGATCGGAGAACGTTGAACGAGATGGCGCGATCGAGAAAAAAAACAATGCCGAGAGGCTGCCATCTGGGCCCTACATCCCTCGGCGGTGCGGATTTGCGTTGACTCGGCCGGCGAACCCGAGATTTCGAGATGCACCACGTCCCGGGCCACCATACGCGACGTTTTGTCCGCTTTCGTCGGGCTAGGTGGCCTCAAAAACGAGAAAAAAAAAGTTTTGACATGCACCACGGAGGGACCAAATATCGTCGGCCATGGTACACCAGCAACCACGGCGCGACTTCAACTTCGTCGGCCATGGCAACTTTTCTTGTAGTGTGAAAACGAAAAACCCCTCATTATTTGGTGAAGCGTGTTGGCACTGGGATGTCCAAGATGAGCATGCCAAAGATCAACGCCTGCGGAGAGAGCACGAGGTGCGGCACCGGGGGTGGAAGGCGACATCACCAGATACAAATCGCCGGGGCTCTCACATCGATGGAGGACCATCCGGGTGCGGGCGTCCTTAACGAGAAAAACCAAAAGCGTCAAATTCAACGGTCACGGAGTTGTCACGAGAAAGAGTTTTAACAGAGACTAAATTCTGAATAAGCTGGGGAGACACAAGGACATCATTGAGAGACAGTGGTTTAGAAGTAGATGAAAAATTAGCAGAACCAATGTGAGAAATAGGAAGACCGGCGCCGTTTCCGACAATGATGCGAGACTCGGTGGAAGTGGGAAAGGAATGGGAAAAGTTATCCGGGTGAGCGGTCATGTGAGACGAGGCGCCCGTGTCCATAAACCAGTTGCCGCCACCGACGTAAGAGCTAGGTGCGGGCGCAGCGTGGTAGGCCGGGGCGTAGGATGGCGGCGTGGCGGTGAAGGCCGGGGCGTAGGGCGGTGTTGCGGTGAAGTGCGCCTGGTGAGTCGGCGGGCGCGGCACCGGCATGTTGTAGGCGTGGATGAGCCCCGTCCATGGGTTGTAGGCGAAGGGGTTGCTGCCGTTGGAGACCGACGACATGATGATGCGTGCGCGGGGGATGGCGACGGCGCGGGGTTGGGGAGGGAGGCGCGGCGGCGGCTGCAGGTGCGTCGGCGGCGCGGTGTGAGGAGGGGCACACGCGGCGGCGGCACAAGTGCGGCGGCGCTAGGGTTGGAGGGTGGGGCGGCGCGCGCGGGGAGGGAGGGGCGCGGCGGCTAGGTTAGGAACGGTAGGTGTCTGATACCATGTAGAAAGGGATGCAACTCACAATGTATTGATTGGGTGCATATGGCGTTACATATATATGCCACGTCCTCGACTATACAAGGAATGAGGCGGGTCCAATAATCAATACAAAGATATGTATCGCTATACATAACTACAGAAGATACACATCCGGATATACAAGAATATGTATCTCAACACTTTGTCTTCCTCTCTTCTCCACGGCGTACGAGGGATTTCTAGCGGCCGGGCTTTGCTGGCTGGCGTGAGCGACGTGGTGGGGGGCGAGAAGCGAGAACGGGTGGGATCCGCGACGCCCATGTATTTTATTCGCTGATGATAAGACGACGTCGTCCAAACTAAATTTGGGAAGAGTGCTCACCTCTCCAAAGTCCACGGCGACGGTGGAGGTCGTATCTGAGAGAGGGCGCAAGTGATCATCGCTTGCTCGACGGCATCGTTAACGCTGTGTGCTTCCTCGTCATATATATGGTAAAAGTGGATGATCCAGGTTGCTGACGACGCGGCGGAATATACTATCGGCCGGTGCCACTACGGACTCGCCAGGAGGTAACCATTAGTTTGCCGCGACGGCGGAACTAGCTGGCCGTGGCCGGCCGGTGGGGTGATCAGAGGGGCGGTCTGCCGTCTACTACACGACACGGGAGTGCTCGATCTGCGCTTGGAGCGAAACCGGGGGAGGGAGGGAAACTAGCCGGCCGATCGAGAAGCAAGCGCGCCAATCACCAGGAACGCGCGCGTGATTGAGTACAAGCAAGTGCGAGCACCTAGCGAGCCTTTTGGGGCTATCCACGACACCCGCCTGCTGCGGAGAGGCTGGGCGATGGACTTTTTATTATCTCCACCCCTGGTCCACGTGTCACTATGTAACTGGCTTGTCTCAGAAGGAAAAAGCCAAAGATTGCAAGGAGGGGAAAAAGAGGTCGCGAGCAGCCCGAGCTGTAACAAACCCTATCCCCTCCCGTTGCTGCCGCCGCCTCTCCGCCTCCCCCTACCCTGGCTGCGCCTCGCCATCGATCTCCTCCGCCATCCCTCAAGCACGCCTACTACTGGCTGACCTGAAGGCAAGATGGTGAGAGATCCAGGCGCTGGAGCCGGACCTCCACTTCTCGGCGTGGAGATGGAGGAAGCCGGAGGGGGTCCATGGCGATGCTGGATGAGACGCTGCTGGAGGTGGTGCGGTCCAGGGACACACACGGCGGGGGGTGGTGAGGAGCGTGATGCGCGGGTGTTCGTGCAGGTTTACTTCTCCCTCTTCTCTCTTTTCTCTTTGCTCTCACTCTCGTCTCTCCTCTTTATCTCTTGGTAGATGGCGCCGGCTACAGGGAGCGGATGAGGAAGCGGTGTGATGCAAGGAGGTTGGCCGCCATTGCCGCCACGAGATCGGCACCAGCTGTATCTCGCCCAGATCAGAGACGCTTCGATGTGGCTGACTGCGCCCCCTTGGCGCCCAGGAATGTATCTCCCAAAGACGCCCGGCACCGCCAAGAACCCTAGCAGCGGTGGTGATTGTAGATCGGGCACCCCAGCGTCTTCCTGATTCCCTCCCTCTCAGGTATGCATCGGTGATCTGAATGGACGGTTAGTCTAGAAGTCTAAATTGCTGCAAATTAGCAGGCAACTGAATTTGTTTTGAACCTTTGATGTAGCTCCTGAACTGCCTCTCGTCGGGCTCGGGTTCAGACGTTGGGAAAGGTGAGTGTGCTTACGAGTTTATTTAGAAAACCATTGTAGACTTGCTGTCATTTGGAAATTCTTTTTTCTGTCACGTTTGAATTATATTTTCCAACTTTCACGATCAATGTTAGGAAGATATATTTTCCAACTTTCATCTCGGGTTCAGTGTGTCAGTTGTTTATTTTTCAATGTGAATGATCACAACTATTACCTTTATATTCGGTGAGGCAAGTTTCACGATTCTATTTGGACAATCTTTTTTGTTCTTTTTGTAGATTAATGCAAATATATGTTATGGAGCCTGGTTACAGTTGATATAATTGAACCGATAAAATGTAGCAAACAGTAGGCCTTCATATTACAAACTATATGGTCATTTAATCTGACTTGCAGTTGTATACCATGCTTGGATGACACTGTTAGTTTCCTTTCTCTGCCCCTGCCCCTGCCAAGAGATTTTTTAAAAAAAGGAAGTGAACTAGGTTACCTGCATAAACTTATGTACTGTCTTAATATACCAGTGTGATTCAGTCACCAATGCTGCCTTTTGTACAGATGTATTGAGATATTTTTGTCACGGGGAGTTGTTACTACAGCAGCCTCTTCTCATGGTGTAACTCGTTAAATATCTTGTTCTTATTAAATGCTTTATTTAATCTGCATGTAATAAACTTTTGCATGATTATATTATAATACTCTGCAGTTAGAGTTTTCTTAGGAAATTGGCAAAAACCAGCTGACTCTGTTGAAGTTGTTGGGTCTGCAGCTCTTATCTTGATCCGTTCGTCCAATATATATTTGGGAGATGCAATTGCTAGAAAGCCACAAAGGAAGGCACTTAATGTTGAGCTCAAAGTTGACTCTCGTGATGTTGCTGTTTATTGGTGGAGGGGTGGAACATTGTCTCATCAAGGGTTTCATTGGAAGAGGTTATCTCAGTCATTAGCCTCCAAATGTGCTTGGCAAGGTTGTATCTCCAATCGTCCGTCAGCTTCCCAATTCGCTGTTTATGATGTAGTCTCAGCTGGACACAAGAAAATTCGCACCATAGTGTATCCCAATGGTTCACAGTTGGCCAGGAGGCTCAAATACATAGCTTGGTGAGCTGCCGTGGAATTGGCACATAATGTGTCCCAGCTCATCCTGCAGGTAATATTTTCTCTTTGCTTTGGCAAGTAATCGATAAAATTGGGTCCCCGAATTGTTCTTTATGTACCTTCGGATTAAAGAGCTTGAATTGGATATCAAGTGGACTGAGAAGCCAAAAAGATCAGTGTTTGATGACCTCCTAGAGAAAGCAAAAAAAGAAACCCAGCAGGCTCTGTGGTCAATGTTATAAAACAGTGACATGTATGGAAATAAACCAATTGTTTCTATTCATATGAAGTTTAACAGTTCATTGCATTTTCCCCAACAAGAACATTCATTGAATCAAAATTTTGGACCTCCTAGCAAAAGCTTGCGAATTCTATTGAAGTCCTATGAACCTATAAGCATTAAAGTGGAAAATTCTTTGTTTATATTTGAATTATTTTGTTGGAAACAAATAGATTGATTTCATGTTACCATGGTTTCTTATTTGCTGACAAAATGCAGTAGGCGAATCCCATGGTAAAATAACTGTGCCTGCAAAAGCTTATCTTTCTATCATCTCCAGAAAGCAAGTATGGCCTATATGAATAAATGACCATGCAATAATCAAGTACAATTAACTTTGCTATCACCATTTCTTGACTTACCTTGTTTTCGTAGTTGGCTAGAAAAGAGAGTCAGCTCTTTCCTTATCACATTTGTGTAATGTATTCAGGATTTCGGCATGGTGCTTGTTCTTTGCATGCCTTGCTGATTACGTACACCGAGTCAGTTAAACTTTGCTCAACTATTTATGTCTGCTTTTGAATGCAATTGTTCAGATAATAGCTCTGTATTATGTTCAAGAGGAAATATCTAAAGAAAGTAAGAAATTTCTTGAATGACTGGGTTTTCTATGTTTGTTATTAGTACCAATTTGGTAATTTAGTTGTTTGTTTCTCTATTGATTTATTTGAATATGTTGGTCATTGTTGACATATTTAATGCTCGCTGATTTGCAAAGTAAAATTGTACAGAACTTATGCATATTCGAGAATAGTAATGTAGCTTGACTTGGATGTACCCCCTGTTCCTAAATATAAGATGTTTTGGTAAGCTGAATTGACTTCCCAAAACATCTTATATTTGGGAGCGGTCCAAATTTATGACTAGATTCTTTTGGTGCCATTGTAGGATACTTAACCGAACATGTGCCATGTGTTCTTCGGATACCTGATCTGCAAAGTTCCAGTTTGGTAAGTATCATTGAACTACAATCAAATAGTTCAATCGCTATGATTCATGGATCATGATTGCTACTTTCTAGCGGTTTTGCATCCTCGGGTTCAGAGACTCCTCTCAGATTCTTTTTACTGTTTTTCCTATTCAGTGGTATATAAAGAGTTAAACGCCCAAGCGATTATGTGTGCGTATGTCCCTTTAAAGCTATGGATATTTCTGTAGGTAAATGATCAAAGTCCTCCTGAGGATTTCTATTTATCATGTCTATTTTGACTTGCCTACTATTTAGAAATTCTTGCTTACAATGGGAATTGAAATAAGCTTGATAGTTCTGTCTTGGATTACTTAAACTATCAATAATAGTCATGTGTGGAAAAAAAATTGACCAAAAATCTGTATGTGTTCGCATCTTATTGCCTAGCATGTTATTCTCAGAAGTTTTTACCACTCCATGTCCTTCATTCAGTTTTTGTCTCTACATTTTTGCTTCTGAATTACAACTGGAGATTGCTAAAATAATTTGAATGGTTACCTTTTGCAACCTGAATTAATTTTTAAGATGAGCATAACTTACTAATCTATCAGCAAACGTGCAATTTGGTACAGTAGTACTGAAACATAATTCATACCTTTGTATCTGTGTGCCAGGTCTTAGCACAGGTACTCATTTGACAACACTGCTTGAATGATTAAAATAGTTATATGCTTCAGGTTAGATTTTTTTCTTTGAACGTGCTTTCATTTGCTTTCTGTATCCAATCTAAAGGTCTATATACACCAACTGCACACATAGAAATACAGTTTTCTTGTTTACTACTCCCTCCGTTCCTTTCTATAATTCCTATATATTTTTGGTATTTGTTTCAGAATAAAAGGTTGTAGCTTGGCTCTTTTTCAATTACCGGTCAGTTCCCACATGACATGCGTGAAAAAAGTCCATACAAAAAGGAAACAATTAATTGAGATTCCTACTGCATGTTCCTTAGATTTAGGAAGCAATGTTTTTATTTCCTTAATATAACCTAGCTGCACATATATGGAGAGTCAACCAAAGAGATTTGTGAGATTTGTTATGTTAATTTAGGAAGTTACCGATTTCCCTCATTTTACTTTGATCCCAAATCGTTAATCTAGGTGTCTTGTGTAAAGAACATTCTTGTGCTAATTTCCGTGCCAAAAAACTAAAGGCACTATAGAATGGACCGTAGGGAGTATCTAATATTATAAAATTTTCAGCATGCCATATAACTCAAAAAGTTACTATTATGATTAGCTGAAAAACTGTTATAGCTTCACTGCAGTCCTGAAATTTCCAGAAAAACACTAGAAGAAGTTTGACTCTCTTCGATACCATATATGAAGAGATTTTCGTGAGCCTTAGTTATGCAAGCAATGTTGTGACCAAGTTAGTAGATGATGTGATGTACAAGATCTGTAGTTGCTGAAAACATATGGATGCTGCACAGAACTTAACATGCTTCATGTTTCACCTGCAACAATTCATTGACTGAATTTTTTTGTAGACTGGCAATTCACAAGCAGACTATATAAAGTAAAATCTAGATATTACTCAGGTCAGGCTCCCCCAAAATCTTTATTCACGAAATTCCTATGTTCTTGGATTCCCTCATGCATGCTCACATATGTAGAAGTACAAAGCAGTCAAATTTCACATGCGAAGGTACATGAATTCTTGAATCAAACCCTTCATGCGTTTAAGACTGAAATGGCTGTCCTATGTAACCAGGGAAAAATTGTTGTTATGACAGTGACAAAGATGACGCCGGTGAATCGCAGGCTAGACGACAGCCGGGGCGAGGCCTCTAGGGTGTCTGTTGTGAACAGCGATCAGGACACGACAACCACCATGTAAGCAGACACACACGGAAGATCTGTGAAGAATCTGCAGTACACTGCAGTAGCATGTGATGCATGAGATAGTTAAGCTAACAAAGATTAATTGTTTCCGGGGTATAAGTTGTAGGGTGGCTGCCGGTGAGGGCAATACATGAGGAACACCTTCCACCCAGTAGTAGCACCAAGAAGGCTGAGGAGATATTTCTGAAGGTGAGCATTGATGGTGTGCCCTACCTCAGGAAGGTCGACATCCGAATGCACAAGGGGTACAGGGAGCAGCTCCGAGAGGCACTGTATGTGCTCTTCTCTGCCAAGTCCTTTCCTGCCTAACGGGCCGGTGACCAGCTCACCTTCTCCTGCTTGTGGAAACTGTGCCCTGGGAGTATATTACCATCAATTGTATTTATGAAGTTATACCTTCTTACATGAGTGCAAGGGGCTTTTATCGTATTTTGATGTGATCCTGCACTCCACATAATGCAAATGCAATTCAGGTTGTGGAATCTTTATCTCATTGTTTTGTTCATCTAAATAATCAATATTGTACTATCTATTGGAGTATACTGCATAGTTTGTGAGTTAGATGACCATCATGGGGCTCAGATTGGGCCGCCACTAACCGGCTAGGTGGCGCCCCATGGGGCGCCCCAACCACTAGTATACACCATTCTCAGAGTCCTTCGCCGTTTTACAGGACCAGACCCAGCCAACGGCCCTGAAAAGTTGACAACCTCTTCCGGAAAAGTCCGGTTTGAACATGGGTGCATGTGAACCCTAGTTGGAAATACATTTTCCAAATGTTAAAAAATTCTGAAATAAAAATATCCGGGTACGTACGCATGTTTCATGTGTGCGTAGAAAGTTTTCGCGGAGAAATCACTTTTTTATTTCAGAATCTAAAAAAGACAAAATACGTCACATATATACTACTATATAGCCCTGCAAATTTTCACTTTTTTGCCAAGACAAAATAAAAAGTTTTTTCGTCACGAACCTCATGTCCAGGGCACATATTTGAGATCATCTGGGAAATCATTTTGTGTTTCGATTTTTAAAACATGTTTTGACATCACAAACTGGAACTTTTCAAAAAGTGGGTTCACATGCCCCCATGTTTCATATATGCAAACTCACCTCTTCCGCGATATATAGATTATCGTCCTTGGTCCGTACCAAAGTTATCGCTATATTTTTTTTTGTCAAAGACACATACTTACTCCCCCGTTTCATAATTCCTGAGTCTGGTTATAGTTTCAATTTAAAATAAACTATTCGATAGCAATAATAATAGGACAGAGGGAGTGATATTTTTGCCACATTATTGTTCACGGAGACAAACCACCAAACACAACCTCAGTGCTAAACAACCGCGATTCACGCAAATTACGGTGCAACTTCTTTTAGTTTTCTCCCTATATTTTAAAAAGCACAGCGTCCACAAATACACATATAAACTAAACTCTATGTACGCAAGCACTCACATTCTATCTCTATAAGCACATCTAGGAGGCACCTATTTATTTTTTTTGAACAGAGAGAGGTCCCGAAGAACCTGGAGACACTGCTTATACTACCTCCGTTTCAGGGAATAAGGCGCACACGCATTCCAAGACGAAGTTTGACCATAAAAATTAAGCAACAAAATCTTAACTATATTATACATAATTAGTATCGTTGGATTCGTATTGAAAAAAAAAATTTAATGATACTAATTTCATACAAATAATGTTTATCTTTTTAAAATAATTCTTGGTCAAACAAAAAGCACGTAAAACGAAGGCGCCTTAATCGTTGAAACGGAGGTAGTATCTTTTATCTCTAAATAGGAGATCCCCATTACCAAATTTTCCTGCATTTTCGTGCTTCCACGTCATCACTTTTTCCTGGATGCTGTCGTCCGACGTCCCTCGCGTCCAGCTCCCTACGACTCTACCTGTCCGGCACTCTCCGCGTGGGCTGGGCGTGCCTTCTTCGTCCGTGCCTCCGTGGGCTGGGCGTCTCTACGCGGGCTGAACGAGACGCCGGCTCTCGTGGTCGTGTTGATTCGATCGATGTTCGTCCCGCAGAAAAAAGAGCCGGTCGCTGTTCGTATTCCTTGGTGGCCCTCTCCGCGGCCGCGATCTATGGCTTCCTCACCTGCAAATGCTTCACATTCTTCCCTTCCCATTAAAGTTTCCACGGATCTCTCTTCCCCTTCCATTCCTACCACGCCATACATCTTCTTTTCCCCTTCCTATCAGGATACTTCATCTCCATATGACGAATCCCCTCTTCATCCCATAACACGGACTAATCATGCATAGGTCATGCCCGGTAGCGACCATGGCTCCTGTGAGCGATATTCTCGCCTCGGCCGGCACAACGGATCATTTGTTCGTGGGCATGGAATATTTGGCGGAGATAGGAGGCTGATTTTCCCATGTTTTGGCTCAGATGGATTCTCATTAAGATTCAAGGATTTACTAGCAAACGATCTTCCACCTCGGCCATGGTGGGCATGGAATATTTGTAAGTTGGAAAGCTGATTTTCTTGATGTTTCCTTTCATCTGACTTTTCATTATGGAAACAGAGAGTTCCAAGATGGGCTCTAGAACTGACCCATCTCCCAGAACTAAACTGCAGGGAAATCAGATGCCGCATGTATCTCCCCACTGCATGTACTCTTCGAGAGCTCTTCTCTATGTTTCTTATGTGTTTGGGATATCTCAAGTGCTTATGTCTTCCTAAATTTGTATGTCTCATCGGCTCCTACTCTAATATGGTCCAAATTGGTTTCTTCTATTGTATGAAAGACCTAACTGTACATGAAATTGAGCACCTGGGGTACAGGTGAGTAATGATAATGTCCATTTTGAAGTCATTTTGAGCCAGTACAATGTTACCTAATTGTGTTTATATCCTCCATGTCTATGTATTTGTGTTTTCATTTTTCACTAATTGGATATCATATACTCAAGGCGACATTTATAGATTATGGAGTATTTTTAACTACATATTCAGATTATGGTGTGTTTTAAGTTACTTATCACATATGCCATTTGCCAACTATGGGAATGCACAACTAGAGCTTGAGGGAAGAAGAAATTGGATGATTATATATGTATTGGAAGAACCATATATCTACCAATGATAGATTATATGTACGATATTTATTAGCAAATAGATATACATGTCTATGCTCAATGGAAGCAGCCTCTTAATCATCAGGTTTCAACCGTGTGAATGGTTGGGTAATTTCAGCGGAGTACCACATTCCATCAACATCACCATTCTTATATACTGCAAGATGTAATTTTCAGCATGCATTTATGCCATTTGTCTTTACACAAATAGTTTACTTATCCAAAATGGTTATGCTCGATTTACATACATGTAGATGCTTTTTATTCCCGCCACAACGTGCGGGGTATCATCTAGTTATATCAGTGGGACTACATATAAGGAGGATTTCACAGTACAAAGAAATTACAAACAAGTCCTTCAGAATTGTAAAAAAACCTAGATCTAAAAAGTAAAACGTTATTTGGTCCTTCTCCACCGAGCTCAGATCTTAGCTTCAAAGCGTGACCATCATCTCCGACGTCGGGGACGAAACCACTTGGGTCACAATTGATGTGTGGACCGTCGCACTGAAGCTGCAGGAGGGCATCACTAATGGCGCTATGGCCTGGAGGTTGAAGAAGAGTTGACGAATGCCAACTCGGAGTATCCGCCCTTCGGCTATGATAATCAACGGAATAGCGGCCCGAGGCCGCCGATGGTGAGCTCCCACACGCAGTGTCAAAGGCCTCCTTTCCCATCTTCCTTCCTCCACCATGGGCACTGATACGTCTCCAACGTATCTATAATTTCTTATGTTCCATGCTAGTTTTATGACAATACCTACATGTTTTATTCATACTTTATATCGTTTTGATGCATTTTCCGGCACTAACCTATTAACAAGATGCTGAAGCACCAGTTCCTGTTTTCTGCTGTTTTTGGTTTCAGAAATCCTACACAGGAAATATTCTCGGAATCACGATCTTATATTTCACGGAAGGTTCTAGAGCACCGAAGAGGGGCCAGAGGGGAGCCAAGGGGGCCCCACCCCATATGGCGGCGCGGCCAAGGGGGGGGGGGGCGCCCCCTAGTGTGTGGGTCCCCCAGGACCCCTCTGAGGCTGCCCTTCCGCCTATAAAGCCTCTCCGTCGCGAAAACCCTAAAAGCATAAGCCACGATACGAGAAAAGTTACGCAACCGCCGCCATCGCGAAGCCAAGATTCGGGGGACAGAAGTCTCTGTTCCGGCACGCCGCCGGGACGGGGAATTTCCCCCGGATGGCATCTCCATCGACACCACCGCCATCTTCATCGCCGTTGCTGTCTCCTATGATGAGGAGGGAGTAGTTCTCCCCCGAGGCTAAGGGCTGTACCGGTAGCTATGTGGTTTATCTCTCTCTCCCATGTGATCTTTATGTGATCATGAGCTTTGTATCACTATTAATCTATGTGCTACTCTAGTGATGTTATTAAAGTAGTCTATTCCTCCTTCATGATGTAATGTGGACAGTGTGTGCATCATGTAGTACTTGGCGTAGGTTATGATTGTGATCTCTTGTAGATTATGAAGTTAACTATTACTATGCACTCTAGAGTTATTTTAATATCAACTCCGGAATTACTCTCCATGGTGTGACGGTGACAGTGTTTGCATCGTGTGTGATTCCTTTATGACGTTGTGGAGCTTGTTTACTCCGGCTTGAGGGTGCTCTCGTAGCCCTACACAATGAATGGTGTTTGTTATCCAACAATAGAGTCTTTGAAAATAGCATAAGAGAAGAGAACTTATTTATTTATGTGATCATTGTTGAGAGTGTCCACTAGTGAAAGTATGATCCCTAGGCCTTGTTTCTAAGCATTGAAACTCCGTTTCCAACAAGTTCCGTTACATATTTGCTTGCTGCCATCTTTATTTCAGATTGCTATTACCACTCATATTCATCCATATTACTTGTATTTCACTATTTCTTCGCCGAACTAGTGCACCTATACATCTGACAAGTGTATTGGGTGTGTTGGGGACACAAGAGAGTTCTTGTATCGTAATTGCAGGGTTGCTTGAGAGGGATATCTTTGACCTCTTCCTCCCTGAGTTCGATAAACCTTGGGTGATTCACTTAAGGGAAACTTGCTGTTGTTCTACAAACCTCTGCTCTTGGAGACCCAACACTATCTACTGGAATAGAAGGGTGCGTAGACATCAAGCTATTTTCTGGCGCCGTTGCCGGGGAGGTAAGGTAAAAGGTATTCACATCCTCCGACTCTTAAGCTATTTCCTAGCACTGTTACCGGTGTGTGAGTGCTCGAAGCTATTTCCTTTAGATCCTGCAATTGCATCTTTTTGTTTCTTATTTTTATTTTCACTAGTTAGGCTTAATGGAAAACAACAACAAAATTAGAGATCTTTATGAACTTTATATTGAATTAGGACATGATGTGTTTGAAGAGAGAATTAAAAAACCCATGGAACTTTGTTTACAAAATAGTTGTAGCAATGTTATTAGCATGAACTCTTTGAATACTATTATTGCTAATGCTATGGAAGAATTTAAGCTTGGGGAAGCTGGTTGTGACATTTTTAGTCCCCCAAGTTTTGAGGAGAAAATTTTCTTTGATGATACTTTGCCTCCCATTTATGATGATTATAATGATAGTGGTATTTTGGTGCCACCTACTATGGAAGATAAAGTTTATTATGATTATACCATGCCTGCAATTTATGATGATTACAATAATGGTTGTGATAGTTTTACTCCCACTATTACTAATAAAATTGATTATGCTTATGTGGAGAGTAATGATACTTTTATGCATGTGAATAAGAATGCTTTATGTGATAGTTATATTGTTGAGTTTGTTCATGATGCTACTGGAAATTATTATGAGAGAGGAAAATATGGTTGTAGAAATTTTCATGGTACTAAAACACCTCTCTATATGCTGAAAATTTTGAAGTTACTTGTGTTTTATCTTCCTATGCTTGTCACTTTGTTCTACATGAATTTATTTGTGTACAAGACTCCTTTTCATAGGAAGTGGGTTAGGCTTAAATTTGTTTCATACTTGCTTTTTGATGCTCTCTTTGCTTCAACTCTCATCCTTATGTGAGCATCATTAAAATTGCTGAGCCCATCTTAATGGCTATAAAGAAAGCACTTCTTGGGAGATAACCCATGCTTTTATTTTGCTACTGTTTTGTTGTTTCTTGAAATTTGTTACTACTGTATCAACCTCTCCTTATATTTATTTTATTGCATTGTTGTGCCAAGTAAAGTCTTTGATAGTAAGGTTGATACTAGATTTGGATTGCTGCGCCTAAACAGATTTCTTACTGTCACAAATTTGAGTAGAATTCTCTGTAGGTAAATCAGAAAAATCTGCCAATTTACGTGTGTGATCCTCAGATATGTGCGCAACTTTCATTCAATTTGAGCTTTTTCATCTGAACAAGGTAAGTGCCCCTGAAAAATCCGTCTTTACGGACTGTTCTGTTTTGACAGATTCTGTCTTTTATTTCGCATTGCCTCTTTTGCTATGTTGAATGGATTTCTTTGTTCCATTAACTTTCAGTAGCTTTGTGCAATGTCCAGAAGTGTTAAGAATGATTGTGTCATCTCTGAATATGTGAATTTTTGATTATGCACTAACCCTTTAATGAGTTTGTTTTGAGTTTGGTGTGGAGGAAGTTTTCAAGGGTCAAGAGAGGAGGATGATACAATATGATCAAGAAGAGTGAAAAGTCTAAGCTTGGGGATGTGATACGTCCATTTTGCATCACTATTTTATATCATAATTTGCTGTTATTCACTGATATATTTCATATTTGGAGATGATACTTATGTTATTTCATCTATTTTGCATGTTTCATGATTATTTGGGGATCGCGCACCGGAGCCAGGATTCTGCTGGAAAAAGCACCATCAGAATGCAATATTTCGGAAGATCAAGAGTTGACGGGAATTATATGAAAAATCCTATTTTTCTAGATGACGAAGGGAGCCAAAAGGGGGAGCCGAAGAGGGCCGCCATGGGCCCCCCTCATAGGCCGGCGCGGGCCCTGCCCTGGCCGCGCCGCCCTGTGAGGAGGGGGCCCACAGCCCCCTCTCGCCTCCTTTTCTTCGCGTACGCCTTCGTCCCGAAAACCTAAGCTCCAGGGGTACGTCGCGAAGAGCCACAGCCGCTCTCGCGGGGCGGAGAACACCGAGAGAGAAAGAGCTCTCCGGCAGGCTGAGATCTGCCGGGGAAATTCCCTCCCGGAGGGGGAAATCGACGCCATCGTCACCGTCATCGAGCTGGACATCATCTCCATCACCATCATCATCATCTTCATCATCATCACCGCCGTCTCCACCGCTGCACCTCGTCACCGCTGTAACAATTTGGGTTTGATCTTGATTGTTTGATAGGGGAAACTCTCCCGGTGTTGATTTCTACTTGTTATTGATGCTATTGAGTGAAACCGTTGAACCAAGGTTTATGTTCAGATTGTTATTCATTATCATATCACCTCTGATCATGTTCCATATGATGTCTCGTGAGTAGTTCGTTTAGTTCTTGAGGACATGGGTGAAGTCTAAATGTTAGTAGTGAAGTATGGTTGAGTAATATTCAATGTTATGATATTTAAGTTGTGGTGTTATTTTTCTAGTGGTGTCGTGTGAACGTCGACTACACGACACTTCACCTTTATGGGCCTAGGGGAATGCATCTTGTACTCGTTTGCCAATTGCGGGGTTGCCGGAGTGACGAAACCCGAGCCCCCGTTGGTATATCGATGCGGGAGGGATAGCGAGGATCTCGTAGTTTAAGAGTCTGTGGTTAGATTTATCTTAATTATTTTCTTGTAGTTGCGGATGCTTGCAAGGGGTATAATCACAAGTATGTATTAGTCCTAGGAAGGGCGGTACATTAGCATAGGTTCACCCACACAACACTTATCAAAACAATGAAGATTAATTAGCCGTATGTAGCGAAAGCACTAGACTAAAATCCCGTGTGTCCTCGAGAACGTTTGGTCATTATAAGTAAACAAACCGGCTTGTCCTTTGTGCTAAAAAGGATTGGGCCACTCGCTGCAATTATTACTCTCGCACTTTACTTACTCGTACTTTATTCATCCGTTACATCAAAACCCCCTGAATACTTGTCTGTGAGCATTTACAGTGAATCCTTCATCGAAACTGCTTGTCAACACCTTCCGCTCCTCGTTGGGATCGACATTCTTACTTATCGAAGATACTGCGATACACCCCCTATACTTGTGGGTCATCAAGACTATTTTATGGCGCCGTTGCCGGGGAGTGAAGCGCTATTGGTAAGTGGAATTGGTAAGGGAAATTTCTACTATTTGTGCTGATTTTATTTCTGCCTGCTGCTATAATTCATTATGGAGAGATCTTCTCTTGAGTGTTTATTTGGGAAATCTACTACTACTGCAAAGGTAGTGGATGAGGCGCTGAGTAAGGAAGAAATACCATACAAAATACCTATGAAAATTATTGAACGTGTAGTGGATAACCGTTATACGGGGGATGGAACTCGTCCACCCTGGAGATCATTTACTGTTCTTACATGAATTATGCGGTTTATTCAAGTGTGCAGGTATTGCTATGGATGAAGTGAGGAAGAAACTATTCTCTGTACCGTTGTCTGGTAAAGCGGCGCATTGGTATAAATTACTGGATAATGGGGATTCTCTTGAATGGAATGATATTGTGCCTCGGTTTTATTCTAAGTTCTATCCTCCAAGTGAGATTCACAAAGATCGGAATCGCATATATAATTTTTGGCCTCATGAAGGAGAGAGTATTGCCCAAGCGTGGGGGAGATTGAAGTCTTTAATGCTCAAATGCCCCATTCATGAGCTTCCTGGTAATATTATTATTGATAATTTCTATGCAAGACTTTCTTTTCAAGACAAGACCTTGCTGGATACTTCTTGTTCTCGGATCATTTACACGCAACAAGGAAGAGTTTAAAAGGGACCTTCTTAATCGTATCCAAGAAAATACCGAAGGATGGGAGAACGACAAGGATAGAGAATCGGTATAAATTATGATTATAAATGCATTGAAGCTTTTATGGATACTCGATAAATTTCGTAATATGAGTGCTACTTATGGTCTTGATTCTCAAGTTGCTTGCAAATCTTTATAAGGCTTTTGCTTCTCATTATGAATTGCCTAAGAAGAACTTTGATAAGTATCATGAACCGTATAAAGATAAAATTGATTCATCTATAAATAAATGTGTTGTAGTTGAAACTATTGATCATGTTATTCCTGAAGCTTATATTGAAAAAACTCCTTTCCCTGCTAAAATGAAGGAGTACTCTATTATAAATAGTGCGGTTCATAAAAGTGAAAAGAAACCTATAGAACCTGAAGATAAAATAAAAGTTGAACCTGCTGTTGCAATTATTAAAGATCTTGTGACTGAAAATGTGGAGGATGGTCATATTATTTTCTGTGAAGATGCCTCTAATATTGTTTCGCATCCTAATAAGTCTAGGAAAGCTAGTGTTCCTATGCTCTCGTTAGAATTGGTGATCATTGTTATTATGGTTTATGTGATATTGGTGCAAGTATTAGTGCTATTCCTTATGAGCTTTACACGGAGATTATGCACGAAATTGGTTCTTGTGAACTTGAAGATATTGATGTGGTTATTCGGCTGGCTAATAGAGAAACTATCTCTCCAATTGGTATTATTCGAGATGTGGAAGTTTTATGTGGTAAGATTAAATATCCCGCTGACTTTTTGGTACTTGGTTCTGCTGCTAGTAAATATTGTCCTATCATTTTTGGTAGACCTTTTCTAAATACTTGTGGAGCTATTATAGATTGCAAGAAAGAGAAAAATTTTACTAAATTTGTTGGTGAATCTTATGAGTTTAACTTCTCTAAATTTACCAAAACCCCTTATAAAATTGATTCGCCTAATAGTGATTTTAAAGTTGAACAGTGTGCATCTATTGTTCTTGCTCCTAGTAATCCTTTGCAGCAACATCTGGAGAATAGTGAGAGTGAAGTTTTTAGGGAAGAAAGAGATGAGCTTGATGAAATTTTCCTTCGTCAACCTATTCTTAAGCATGATTTACCGGTGGAAGATCTGGGTATAACACCACCACCAAAGGAAGATCCTGTCTTTGATTTAAAACCATTGCCGGATAATCTTAAATATGCTCATATTGATGATAATAAAATATATCCTGTTATTATTAGTTCTAATATTTCAGAGTTTGAAGAGGAAAAGTTATTGGAAATACTGAAAAAAACACCGAGGAGCTATTGGCTACACTCTTGATGACTTGAAGGGGATTTCTCCCTCTATTTGCCAACATGCCATTAATATGGAAGATGATGCAAAGCCTGTTGTTGAACCTCAGCGTCGTCTAATTCCTAAGATGAAGGATGTGGTAAGAAATGAGGTATTAAGACTCCTTGAAGCTGGTATTATATATCCTATTGCCGATAGTAGATGGGTTAGTCATGTGCATTGTGTTCCTAAGAAAGGAGGAATGACTGTTGTGCCTAATGATAATGATGAGCTCATCCCTCAAAGAGTAGTTGTAGGGTATAGAATGTGCATTGATTATCGAAAAGTTAATAAGGTTACTAAGAAAGATCATTACC
>NC_061510.1:106638409-106669297 GCF_022539505.1 Lolium rigidum
TATGTGAGTATGTTCCTGTTCAAGTTGCTAATAATTGCTTAATATTAACTGATTTTGTTGTGTTGGAAATGCCTCAAGATGATAATATGTCTATTATTCTTGGAAGACCTTTTCTTAACACTGCAGGGGCTGTTATTGATTGCAATAAAGGAAAAGTTACTTTCAATGTTGATGACAAGGAGCATACCGTTTATTTTCCTAAGAAGATTGATGAAGTATATGGAGTTAATACAATTTCTAATTTGAGATCTATCAAAGTGGGAGTTAATGATTGTCCTATATACGAGCCTAAAGAAGGATATCAAAATATTATGATTGGATCCATATCAATACAATATAAGAAAAGGAAAATGCATAACCACACCTTTGGAGAAGTGTTTGAGAGGGATGCGACAAGAGCGGCAAGGCCTTCAAGGGCAGCCTCTCGAGTTAGACGATCCTATGATGAGGATGTCATTGCACCTAGCTTTGAAGATGATGAGGACAACGGGATTCCTAATGCTTCATCCTTTTCCATGCTTTGACTTTTTGCGTAATTGCAGGGCTACTTGATGACTTCTTGTTTCTCATTAATAGTGTGGGATTATCCACCTATATGGAAGATGAGAGTGATCAATTTTATAGGATAACTAAAATATTTGTTGAAAGCTTTAAATTCAGCAACTCATCTTTCACACCATCAGTTAAATTTAAGATTTACGACATGCCTATTACTATGAAGTTGAAGGATTTTTGTGCTGCATTGGATATTACTCCTATAGGTACAACGAAGAAGATCGAGAACCGCCCCAAAGCTTTGACGGAACTCTATCGAGAAGTTACCAACGATGATAGCCGCACCATTCAGCACGGCAAGATAAGGAACATTCAGCTCCCTGCAATTAGATATTTCACTTACTATCTTGCTACTAGCACTCTTGGTAGAGAGAACACTAGAAACATTTCTAGTTATCATCTTGCTTTTCTGGTTGCTGCACTTACTGGAAGTACACCTTACCATCTTGGTGCTCTTATTGCTCGCCGCCTAGCTAGTAAGGGACCTATTTATGGAGGGATTGTTGCTTCACGTATGGTTGTATATCTAGGTCTTTCTGTTGAGCCTAGTGATGAGAAATTAACTCATATTAAGCTTGATATTGCTGCTATGAAGAGTCACCAATTTGTCACAACTGACTCTAATTTAGAAAATATTGTCTATAGAATGTTGTTTATTGACGGGGATGAGAGGGAAATCCCTTTGCCGCAGGCTAATTTGTTCAGTGTTCGCAGGAGACCGTGGTCGCGTTCCAAGGAGGAGGTGGATGAGCAGCTGAGGATACTTGGCTTTCACCAGCAGCACGTCTCCGAGGACGCCGAGCCCTCCGACGGGTACACTGTCATATATCCTGGTGCGTCCTCCAGCTTGTACCAAGGACATGATCCTTCTTCATCATATTACGGAGGTGCCACCTCATGGGCACCGTGGGATTGATCTCCACTTAGGCCAAAAGTCTAAGGGGGAGGTACGCCGGCATCACTTATTCATTGTCATATTACAATTGCCGGTCATTTGTATATACTTGTTTCACTTCTTTTGGTTGTTTCTCTTTCGGTTATTTTTATTTCAGTAGGTTTCTTATTTTAGTTTTTGAAGGTTGTTACTACTGTAGTAACCTTTACCTTTACGTTTTTATTTCATTTGTGTGCCGATGGTTGCCTCTAATATGAGGAAGATAATATTTGGGGAAGTGCTGTCTAAAAAACAGATTCTGGAATGATACTAAAAAAATTCCTAAAAATAGCCATAACGTTATTTTGATCTGCCAATGTTTGTGCATGTTCCGCAGGATATTATCTAACTTTCATTAGTTGAGCACTTTTCGAGTTGAACAGCAGAAGATTTTCTAAAAAAATAATTACTGTACTGCTGTCAAGTTTGACGGATTTCTGTCGCTTTGCTTTTGTGTGACTCTTTTAGTTTTCATTCTCTTGTTCTTGCTTTGTTTCTTTTCTAAAACACAAAAAGACCAAAAATATTTCTGTTGTTTCTCTTCATCATTTGTTTATTTGGTTTCTTGTCCTTATTTTGCTTTATTTACTATCGTTGGTTTGCTATGAGAAAATCCAAAAAGATTTTACTTTCGTTCTTGTTTCCAATTCAAAAACACCAAAAATATTTGTTGTTCTTCTTCGGTTTTGTAAAGTTTATTATGGAGTTCAGCGGTCTCCGGTGGTTGGAGCTTGGTTTTCATTTCATATTATTCAAGCTACACAAGTGAAAGGCAATAATGACGATCTACGACAACTCGATCGTGGTGAGAGGTCTGGTATGAACTCTATTTGTTTTCATTTTTTTACATATACTCATTCATGTGAGCATGCTTAGTTGGTTCATGTGAGGTATATGTCATTTAATGAAAGTATAGTAGTTCATGATCTCTCATGTTTAGCTCCAATCTATTAATATGAGTAGCATTTCATAAATATTTGCTTGCATTGTTTTATTCATAGATAGGTATGACATTGTGGTATCCTCCTCTGAATAATTCATTTGGATTGACTTGGCACATGCTCACGCATGCATATGACTGAAAAACAAAAGTCAATTAAGTCTCGATGATTTACTTTGCTTCAGAGTTCTTGTATCACTTTTATACCTCCGTTAATTCTTTTTTGTCGCAAGCATGATTATGACGGTTATTTCTCTCTTGATTGTCGCTTCCCAGTCTATTGCTAGCCTTCACTTGTAGTGAGCGGGAATGCTGCTCGTGCTTCCAAACCCCTGAAAACCAAGTTATTCCAAAGTGTCCACCATAAATACCTATGCATGGCATTTCAAACCATTCCAAGTAAATTTTCATGTGCTACCTTTAAAACCTTCAAAGTACTTCTCAATTTGTGTCAATGTTTTATAGCTCATGAGGAAGTATGTGGTGTTTTATCTTTCAACCTTGTCATTTACTCCTGACGGACTTTCACCAATGGACTAGTGGCACATCCGCTTATCCAATAATTTTGCAAAAAGAGCTGGCAACAGGGTGCCCAGCCCCAATTAATTAAGTTTTATTAATAATTCTCTTCACATGTTTTGCCCTGATTTATCGGTAAGCAACTTAATTTGCAAATAGACACTCCCCCATGGTATGAGAATGTTGGGAGGCACCCGAGGATTCGGTTAGCCATGGCTTGTGTAAGCAAAGGTTGGGGGGAGTGTCATCCATAATGAAACTAAAACGCATGTGTAAACAAAAGAGAAGAGAGATGATCTACCTTGCTGGTAGAGATAACGTCCTTCATGGGAGCTGCTCTTGAAAGTCTGGTTGACAAGGTAGTTAGAGTACCCACTATCATTCGTTGACAACAACAAACACTTCTCAAAACAATTTTACTTCTGTTTTAAAAGTGAAAAGCTCTAGCACATGTTAATCCATGCTTCCCTCTAAGAAGGGTCAATCTTTTAATTTTATGTTGAGTCACCATCCTTTCTTTGAGCACCTTCTTGAGAGCATAATTATCATTCTTAGTGTAATATGCTTGTCCTAGAATATGTTAACTGCGGTATAACTTTGATGCCTTTATCTTTGATAATCTTTACTTCTAGTCTTTCCATGAATTTCAGAGGTGCATGGGCATTTATGTTTTGCTGTACAAATACGGCCAAGCGAGATACCACTTTATCATATCTTTTTATGAGCATTGCAATCCTGCTTATAGATATGTTTCATGATGCTTGTTTTTAGTTTGTTGGTATCTTTTTCATGATTGACATAACTATTAGATGACTTTATTGGCATTTATCTTATCATGAATTGTTTAAGTATTCGTCCATATAATGAGAATATTTACATCATATGAGAAAATGTGTTCGTGAAAGTTCTTTTATCGCACTCAGTTGTTAACTGAATTGCTTGAGGACAAGCAATAAGCTAATCTTGGGGGGAGTTGATACGTCCAAAACGTATCTACTTTCTCGAACACTTTTGCTATTGTTTTGCATCTAATTTGTGTATTTTGGATACAACTAACACGGACTAACGCTGTTTTCAGCAGAATTGCCCTGGTGTCTTATTTTTGCGCAGAAAATCAACTTTCAGGAAAATCCCCGGAAATAATTGCAATGGGCCTATTTTCACAGAAGACTTACGGAGCCAGAAGATGAGACGGAGGGGGGCCACGAGGTACGCACACCATATGGCGGCGCGGTGGGCCCCTGGGCCGCGCCGCCCTAAGGTGATGCTGCCTCGGCCAGCCCCCAACGCTTCCCTCTGGACTAGTTAAAGCCCTTGACCTAAAAATGCACAGGGGTTCGACCAATCTGCCAGAAGACATCCAGAACTCCGCCGCCATCGCGAAACCCAATTTCGGGACCAGAAACTCCGTTCTGGCACCCTGCCGGGATGGGGAATTGGAGGAGATCATCGCCATCATCACCACCGACGCCTCTGCATCGACTATCCATGTTTCCCCCATCCATGTGTGAGTAAATCCCTCGCTGTAGGCTGAAGGGGATGGTAGGGATTGGATGAGATTGTTCATGTAATAGTCATAAGATTGTTAGGGCATAGTCCCTAGTATCCGTTGTTGGTACTTTTATGATATTGTTGCAACTTGTTATGCTTAATGCTTGTCACTAGGGCCCGAGTGCCATGATTTCAGATCTGAACATGTTATTTATTCATGATGATATTCATTGTTTTATGATCTTACCTGCAAGTTGTATACACATATTGCTGTCCAGAACCCTGATACGTCTCAAACGTATCTATAATTTCTTATGTTCCATGCTACTTTTATGATGATACTCACATGTTTTATACACATTATATATCATTATTATGCATTTTCCAGCACTAACCTATTGACGAGATGCCGAAGAGCCGACTTGCTTTTTCTGCTGTTTTTGGTTTCGAAATCCTACAAAGGAAATATTCTCGGAATTGGACGAAATCAACGCCCGGGGTCTTATTTTTCCACGAAGCTTCCGGAAGACCAAAAGGATTACGAAGTGGGGCGACGAGGCGCCGCCACGCCGAGGCCGCGCGGCCAAGGGTTGGGCCGCGCCGCCCGTTGTGTGGGGCCCTCGTGTCGCCCCTAAACCTACCCTTCCGCCTACTTAAAGCCTTCGTCGCGAAACCCCCGAGCACCGAGAGCCACGATACGGAAAACCTTCCAGAGACGCAGCCGCCGCCAATCCCATCTCGGGGGATTCAGGAGATCACCTCCGGCACCCTGCCGGAGAGGGGAATCATCTCCCGGAGGTCTCTTCATCGCCATGATCGCCTCCGGATCAATGTGTGGGTAGTTCACCCCTGGACTATGGGTCCATAGCAGTAGCTAGATGGTTGTCTTCTCCTCATTGTGCTATCATGTTAGATCTTGTGAGCTGCCTATCATGATCAAGATCATCTATTTGTAATGCTACATGTTGTGTTTGTTGGGATCCGATGAATATTGAATACTATGTCAAGTTGATTATCAATCTATCATATATGTTGTTTATGTTCTTGCATGCTCTCCGTTGCTAGTAGAGGCTCGGCCAAGTTGATACTTGGGACTCCAAGAGGGAGTATTTATGCTCGATAGTGGGTTCATGCCTCCATTGAATCCGGGACGAGTGACATAAAGTTCTAAGGTTGTGGATGTGTCTGTTGCCACTAGGGATAAAACATCAATGCTTTGTCTAAGGATATTTGTGTTGATTACATTACACACCATACTTAATGCAATTGTCTCGTTGTTTGCAACTTAATACCTGGAAGGGGTTCGGATGATAACTCTGAAGGTGGACTTTTTAGGCATAGATGCATGCTTTGGATAGCGGTCTATGTACTTTGTCGTAATGCCCTGATTAAATCTCATAGTACTCATCATGATATATGTATGTGCATTGTTATGCCCTCTCTATTTGTCAATTGCCCAACTGTAATTTGTTCACCAACATGCTATTTATCTTATGGGAGAGACACCACTAGTGAACTGTGGACCCTGGTCCATTCTTTACATCTGAAATACAATCTATTGCAATTGTTCTTTACTGTTCTTCGCAAACAAACATCATCATCCACACTATACATCTAATCCTTTGTTTACAGCAAGCCGGTGAGATTTACAACCTCACTGTTACGTTGGGGCAAAGTACTTTGATTGTGTTATGCGGAGTTCCACGTTGGCGCCGGAATCCCTGGTGTTGCGCCGCACTACACTCCGTCACCAACAACCTTCACGTGTTCCTTGACTCCTACTGGTTCGATAACCTTGGTTTCTTACTGAGGGAAAACTTGCTACTGTATGCATCACACCTTCCTCTTGGGGTTCCCAACGGACGTGTGTTAACTGCACGCATCAAACCCGAGGCCCCAAAGTGACAGAAATTGGGAGAACCGGAGGGGAAGGCTGTGATATGAGGATCACATGTGTTCACGGAGTGTTAATGCTTTGCTCCGGTACTCTATTAAAAGGAGTACCTTAATTACCAGTAGTTTCCCTAGAGGCCCGGCTGCCACGGCTGGTAGGACAAAAGATGTTGTGCAAGTTTCTCATTGCGAGCACGTACGACTATATACGGAACACATGCCTATGGTTATTTAGTACTTGGATACTGTTTTATTATTATCTGCAAATGCCTTGTCTTGATTATTACATGAGTTATCTTATCCATGCAGCGCCCGTTCATCGATCCCTATGCCTACAATATTTTAATCCTGCTGTTTACTATAATCACTACTGTTGTCCTTATTACACTGCTGCTTATATTTCACTACTGCTACTGCTATAAAACTGTTGCTACTGATAAACTATTGCGAGCAAGTCTGTTTCCAGGTGCAGCTGAATTTACAACTTCGCTATTAAGGCTTACAAATATTCTTTGGCTCCCCTTGTGTCGAATCAATAAATTGGGTTTTACTTCCCTCGAAGACTGTTGCGATCCCCTATACTTGTGGGTCATCACAATGCAATAAAGTAAAGATACAAAGGTATTGCTACAGTAGTAACAACCACCTTGACTCAAATATAAAACAAAAATTGCAGAAATAAAATAATGGGTTGTCTCCCATAAGCGCTTTTCTTTAACGCCTTTCAGCCTAGGCGCGAAAAGTGTAAATCAAGTAACATCAAGAGAAGAAGCATCAACATCATAATTTGTTCTAATAATAGAATCAAAAGGCAACTTCATTCTCTTTCTAGGGAAGTGTTCCATACCTTTCTTAAGAGGGAATTGATATTTAATATTTCCTTCTTTCATATCAATAATAGCACTAACAGTTCGAAGAAAGGGTCTTCCCAAAATAATAGGACAAGATGCATTGCATTCAATATCCAAGACAACAAAATCAACGGGGACAAGGTTATTGTTAACCGTAATGTGAACATTGTCAATCCTCCCCAAAGGTTTCTTTATAGAATTATCAGCAAGATTAACATCCAAATAACAATATTTCAATGCTGGCAAGTCAAGCATATCATAGAATTTCTTAGGCATAACAGAAATACTTGCACCAAGATCACATAAAGCATTACAATCAAAATAATTGACCTTCATTTTAATGATGGGCGCCCAACCATCTTCTAACTTCCTAGGAATAGAAGCTTCAAGTTTTAATTCCTCTTCTCTAGCTTTAATGAGAGCATTTGTAATATGTTTTGTAAAGGCCAAGTTTATAGCACTAGCATTAGGACTTCTAGCAAGTTTTTGCAAGAACTTAATAACTTCAGAGATATGGCAATTATCAAAATCAAAACCATTATGATCTAAAGCAATGGGATCATTGTCCCCAATACTCTGAAAAATTTCAGCACTTTTATCACAAACAGTTTCAGCAGTTCGGGCAATTTTGCATGCTTTGTATTAGAAGTAGAAACATTGCCAACACCAATTATTTTACCATTGATAGTGGGAGGTTTAGCAACATGTGAAGCATCAACATTACTAGTGGTGGTAATAGTCCAAACTTTAGCTACATTATTCTCTTTAGCAAGTTTTTCTTCTCTTTCCCACCTAGCATGCAATTCAGCCATCATTCCAATATTGTCATTAATTCGAACTTGGATAGCGTTTGCTGTAGCAAATGACTTAATATCTTTATCTTAATTAGGCATAACTTTCAATTTTAAAAAGATCAACATCAGCAGCAAGACTATCAACCTTAGAAGCAAGAACATCAATTTTACCAAGCTTTTCTCAATAGATTTGTTAAAAGCAGTTTGTGTACTAATAAATTCTTTAAGCATGACTTCAAGACCAGAGGGTGCACTCCTACTATTGTTGTAAGAATTACCATAACCATTACCATTATTAGAAGGATATGGCCTATAGTTGTTGTTACCAAAATTATTCCTATAAGCATTGTTGTTGAAATTACTATTTTTAATGAAGTTCACATCAACATGTTCTTCTTGAGCAACCAATGAAGCTAAAGGAACATTATTAGGATCACCATTAGATCTACCATTAACAAGCATAGACATAATAACATCAATCTTATCACTCAAGGAGGAGGTTTCTTCAACATAATTTACCTTCTTACCTTGAGGAGTCCTTTAAGTGTGCCATTCAGAGTAGTTGATCATCATATCATCAAGAAGCTTTGTTGCAGCACCCAAAGTGATGGACATAAAAGTACCTCCAGCAGCTGAATCCAATAGGTTCCTTGAAGAAAAATTTAATCCTGCATAAAAGGTTTGGATGATCATCCAAGTAGTTAGTCCATGGGTAGGGCAATTCTTTACCAAAGATTTCATTCTTTCCCATGCTTGGGCAACATGTTCATTATCCAATTGCTTAAAATTCATAATGCTACTTCTCAAAGATATAATTTTAGCAAGAGGATAATATCTTCCAATGAAAGCATCTTTACATTTAGTCCATGAATCAATACTATTCTTAGGCAAAGATAGCAACCAATCTTTAGCTCTTCCTCTTAAGGAGAAAGGAAACAATTTCAGTTTTATAATATCCCCATCTACATCGTTATACTTTTTCATTTCACAAAGTTCAACAAAATTATTAAGATGGGCAGCAGCATCATCAGTACTAACACCAGAAAATTGCTCTCTCATAACAAGATTTAGTAAAGCAGGTTTAATTTCATAAAATTCTGTTGTAGTGGCAGGTGGAGCAATAGGAGTGCATATGAAATCATTATTATTGGTGCTAGTGAAATCACACAACTTAGTGTTCTCGGGAGTATTCATTTTAACAATAATAAAAACAAGTAAAGCAAAACCGAATTAAGTAAAGTAAAACAAGTAACTAATTTTTTTGTGTTTTTAATATAAAGAAAGCAAACAAGACAGATTATAAAATAAAGCAAGACAATAAACAAAATAAAGAGATTGGGTGTGAGAGACTCCCCTTGCAGGCGTGTCTTGATCTCCCCGACAACGGCGCCGAAAAAATGCTTGATGGCGCGTGAAGCACACGTCCGTTGAGAACCCCAAGAGGAAGGTGTGATGCGTACAGCAGCAAGTTTTCCCTCAGAAAGAAACCAAGGTTATCGAACCAGTAGGAGATGAAGGCCACGTGACGGTTGTTGGTGAAGGAGTGTAGTGCGACGCAACACCAGGGATTCCGGCGCCAACGTGGAACCTGCACAACACAATCAAAATACTTTGCCCCAACTTAACAGTGAGGTTGTCAATCTCACCGGCTTGCTGTAAACAAAGGATTAAACATATGGTGTGGAGAATGATGTTTGCTTGCAAAGAACAACGAGAGAACAATGATTGCAGTAGGTTGTATTTCAGATGTAAAAGAATGGACCGGTGTCGAGGGTGCTCCTCGGCAATGCCCTCCGATAGGGGCTTAGGGTTGATGGAATCATGTAAGCTGACACGAGACATCGGTTCACAGACAAGCGGGGAGAGCAATTTACCCAGGTTTGGGGCCCTCGATGAGGTAAAACCCTTACGTCCTGCCTGTCTGATATTGATTATGAGAATATTGGGTTACAATGGGGTGCCGAAGGGTTCGGCTGAGATCTCGTCGAGAGGCTAAGTGCTGCGGCGACCTAGCTCTAGACTTTTGGTGGCTAAGATTGCTAAGATTGTACGTAGCCCTCGGCAGCCCCTCTCCTGGCCTTTATATAGGAGGCCAGGTCTCAAGAGATCTAACCGAGTACGACTAGATTTACAGTAATTCTATCTAAACCTTCCTTGTTCGGCTCCTTCCTTGCCTTGCCTGTCAAGGAATCTTCCGCTTCGCCATCCAAGCGGCCCATCTTGTCATCGAATACCTTCATGGGCCTCCAGCTAGATCGTGCAGGGTAGGGCAATGTCGGTTACCCGAAGGGTAATGCCCACGTCGATAGCTCCCGAGTGTCTAGCCGAAGATAGTTCGGGTAGAGACTAAAGCATGCCTCCACCTAATGTTCTTCTCCTAGATTGTTTTTGTCCATCTTGTATCAACATCATCTTCTTCTATCGGGTGCGCGTCCAGCGCTCCCGATGGGAGTAGCCCCCGAGTCTAGGTACGGATGCTTGCAATCCATGCGTAGACTCAAGTTGTGCCACTCGAACGTTCTCCTCTGCCGAAGTTTTGCTACAAGTCTTCATGGGTCATCCGATACATTTGTACCAAGGCTTGTTTTCTTCGATAAGTTTTCCATGCATAAGGGATAATAAGTAACGTGCCCAACTTTTGTTGGTTAACTGCCGATGGCAAAACAACGTCACCCTACACAGAATCAACTCCCCGGGCATGATCCTGGAGTGCAAAAAACTTATGTCGGGAGCGCGTCCAGCGCTCCCGATGGGAGTAGCCTCCGAGTCTGGACACGGGTGCTTGTAACTGGGTGCAGACCTGAGCTGAGCTTTCCATCCTTTTCTCCAAATATTTCTTCGTAAAAATATCTTCGAATGCTCATTTTATCGGGTGCGCATCCAGCGCTCCCGATGGGAGTAGCCCTCGAGTCTAGGTGCGGATGTTCACGATCCGTACATAGACTCAAGATTATCATCCGATACCTTTTACATTTCTTCGAATGCTCCGAGCGTTCCTTACGACGTCACTGATGACGTTATTGTTACTTTGATTTTGAATGACAAGACGCGACCCGCTGGGCCCATCCTACCTCTGCCTAGCTCTGTTTTTAATCAATATCTGCCTTCCTCGTACAGTTACCAAGGTGCCTCCTCGATTTCCGTGATCAATGATGGAGAAAAGGTCCTCTTAATGAACTGGCAGCAACGACACGTGCCCACGCAATCCTCAAGTTTTCCTCTTCTTAAAATCTCTTAGGAAAAATCCTTAGCATTCTCTCATATTCATCGTAGCATCCTCTGTCCTTCTTCTTCCTTTCTCAACCGCCGCGCCGCCGCCACTGTTTTTAGATCTTGTCCAGATCTTGCGATGGTGAAGAAGAAGAACCTCGGCGTCGCCGCCAGCTCCACGAGCGGTGGCGCCGCCGCCAAGGCCTCCTCGAACCTTCCGAAAAGAAACGCGCCAGATGCTCCTCCCCCAGCTCCGACGCCGTCGGCGCCGCCAAGTTCGGTGGCCGCTGATGTCTACGGGAGCTTCTATTCTTGTAGACAGTGTTGGGCCTCCAAGAGTAGAGGTTTGTAGAACAGCAGCAAGTTTCCCTTAAGTGGATACCCAAGGTTTATCGAACTCAGGGAGGAAGAGGTCAAAGATATCCCTCTCATGCAACCCCGCAACCACAAAGCAAGAAGTCTCTTGTGTCCCCAACACACCAAATAGGTGCACTAGTTCGGCGAAGAGATAGTGAAATACAGGTGGTATAAATAAGTATGAGCAGTAGCAACGGTGGCGTAAAAGTGCTTGGCGTGTAGTTGATGGTGGTGGTATTGCGAGCAGTAGTAACGTAGTAAAACAAGTAACAAGCAGTAGTAACTCAGCGAGTAGTAACGCAGCGAGTAGTAAACAAGCAGTAGTAACTCAGCGGTATTTAGGAACAAGGCCTAGGGATTACACTTTCACTAGTGGACACTCTCAACATTGATCACATAACAGAACAGTATAAATACATACTCTACACTTTTGTTGGATGATGAACACATTGCGTAGGATTACACGAACCCTCAATGCCGGAGTTAACAAGCTCCACAATAATGCTCATGTTTAAGTAACCTTAAGTGTAAGATAGATCAACGAGACTAAACCAAGTACTAGCATAGCATGCACACTCGTCACCTTCATGCATATGTAGGAGGAATAGATCACATCAATATTATCATAGCAATAGTTAACTTCGCAATCTACAAGAGATCTTGATCATAGCATAAACCAAGTACTAACACGGTGCACGCACTGTCACCTTTACACACGTGCAGGAGGAATAAAACTACTTTAATAACACATCACTAGAGTAGCACATGGATAAATTGTGATACAACATGCCGCAATCATAAAGAGATATAAATAAGCACCTCACTATGCCATTCAACGGTGAATAAGTATTCGTGAAATCTAGCCTAAGAGACCCACACGGTGCACACACCGTCACCTTTACACACGTGGGACGAGGAGTCTCCGGAGATCACATAAGTAAAACTCACTTGACTAGCATAATGACATCTAGATTACAAGCATCATCATATGAATCTCAATCATGTAAGGCAGCTCATGAGATTATTGTATTGACACACATAGGAGAGAGATGAACCACATAGCTACCGGTACAGCCCCGAGCCTCGATGGAGAACTACTCCCTCCTCATGGGAGCAGCAGCGGTGATGAAGATGGCGGTGGAGATGGCAGCGGTGTCGATGGAGAAGCCTTCCGGGGCACTTCCCCGCTCCGGCAGGCGTGCCGGAACAGCAGATCCCGTCCCCCGGATCTTGGCTTCGCGATGGCGGCGGCTCCGGCAGGTTTTCGTGGGTTTCGTCAATTGGTATCGGGTTTTCTGATCCAGGGGCTTTATATAGGCGAAGAGGCGGCGCGAGAGGGCTGACAGGGGGCCACACCATAGGGCGGCGCGGCCCCCCTCGGCCGCGCCGGCCCTAGGGTTTGGTGGCCCCGTGGCCCCCTCTCGGTCCTTCCCGGGTGTTCTGGATGCTTCCGATGAAAATAGGAACTTTGGCGTTGATTTCGTCCGATTCCGAGAATATTTCGTTACTAGGATTTCGAAACCAAAAACAGCGAGAAAACGAGAACCGGCACTTCGGCATCTTGTTAATAGGTTAGTTCCGTAAAATGCACGAATATGACATAAAGTGTGCATATAACATGTAGATAACATCAATAATGTGGCATGGAACACAAGAAATTATCGATACGTTGGAGACGTATCAGCATCCCCAAGCTTAGTTTCGCTCGTCCCGAGCAGGTAAAACGATAACAAAGATAATTTCGGAGTGACATGCCATCATAAACTTGATCATACTATTTGTAAAGCATATGTAGTGAATGCAGCGATCAAAACAATGGTAATGACATGAGTAAACAACTGAATCATAAAGCAAAGACTTTTCATGAATAGCACTTCAAGACAAGCATCAATAAGTCTTGCATAAGAGTTAACTCATAAAGCAATAATTCAAAGTAAAGATATTGAAGCAACACAAAAGAAGATTAAGTTTCAGCGGTTGCTTTCAACTTGTAACATGTATATCTCATGGATATTGTCAACATAGAGTAATATAATAAGTGCAATAAGCAAGTATGTAGGAATCAATGCACAGTTCACACAAGTGTTTGCTTCTTGAGGTGGAGAGAAATAGGTGAACTGACTCAACATTGAAAGTAAAAGAATGGTCCTCATAGAGGAAAAGCATCGATTGCTATATTTGTGCTAGAGCTTTGATTTTGAAAACATGAAACAATTTTGTCAACGGTAGTAATAAAGCATATGCATCATGTAAATTATATCTTATAAGTTGCAAGCCTCATGCATAGTGTACTAATAGTGCTCGCACCTTGTCCTAATTAGCTTGGACTACCTGGATTATCACCGCAATACATATGCTTTAACCAAGTTTCACAAAGGGGTACCTCTATGCCGCCTCGTACAAAGGTCTAAGGAGAAAGCTCGCATTTGGATTTCTCGCTTTTGATTATTCTCAACTTAGACATCCATACCGGGACAACATAGACAACGAGATAATGGACTCCTCTTTTAATGCTTTAAGCATTCAACAACAATTAATTCTTTTCTCATTAGAGATTTGAGGATGTTTGTCCAAAACTGAAACTTCCACCATGGAACATGGCTTTAGTTAGCGGCCCAATGTTCTTCTCTCACAATATGCATGCTCAAACCATTCAACTCAGTGTAGATCGCCCTTACTTCCGACAAGACGAACATGCATAGCAACTCACATGAAATTCAACAATGAGTTGATGGCGTTCCCCAGTAAACATGGTTATCGCACAACAAGCAACTTAATAAGAGATAAAGTGCATAATTACATATTCAATACCACAATAGTTTTTAAGCTATTTGTCCCATGAGCTATATATTGCAAAGGTGAATGATGGAATTTTAAAGGTAGCACTCAAGCAATTTACTTTGGAATGGCTGGAAAATACCATGTAGTAGGTAGGTATGGTGGACACAAATGGCATAGTGGTTGGCTCAAGTATTTTGGATGCATGAGAAGTATTCCCTCTCGATACAAGGTTTAGGCTAGCAAGGCTTGTTTGAAACAAACACAAGGATGAACGGTACAGCAAAACTCACATAAAAGACATATTGAAAACATTATAAAACTCTACACCGTCTTCCTTGTTGTTCAAACTCAATACTAGAAATTATCTAGACCTTAGAGAAACCAAATATGCAAACCAAATTTTAGCATGCTCTATGTATTTCTTCATTAATGGGTGCAAAGCATATGATGCAAGAGCTTAAACATGAGCACAACAATTGCCAAGTATCACATTACCCAAGACATTTATAGCAATTACTACATGTATCATTTTCCAATTCCAACCATATAACAATTTAACGAAGAGGAAACTTCGCCATGAATATTATGAGCTAAGAACACATGTGTTCATACGAACTAGCGGAGCGTGTCTCTCTCCCACACAAGCATGATGTAATCCAATTTATTCAAACACAAACAAAAACAAAAGCAAACAAACGAGACGCTCCAAGAAAAAGCACATAAGATGTGGCCGAATAAAAATGTAGTTTCAGGGGAGGAACCCGATAATTTGTTGATGAAGAAGGGGATGCCTTGGGCATCCCCAAGCTTAGACGCTTGAGTCTTCTTGATATATGCAGGGATGAACCACCGGGTGCATCCCCAAGCTTAGAGCTTTCACTCTTCTTGATCATAGTATATCATCCTCCTCTCTTGACCCTTGAAAACTTCCTCCACACCAAACTCGAAACAACTCATTAGAGGGTTAGTGGACAATAAAAATTAACATGTTCAGAGGTGACACAATCATTCTTAACACTTCTGGACATTGCATAAAGCTACTGGACATTAATGGATCAAAGAAATTCATCCAACATAGCAAAAGAGGCAATGCGAAATAAAAGGCAGAATCTGTCAAAACAGAACAGTCCGTAAAGATGGATTTTATTAGGCCACAAGACCTGCTCAAACGAAAATGCTCAAATTGAATGAAAGTTGCGTACATATCTGAGGATCATGCTCGTAAATTGGCATAATTTTCTGAGCTTCCTGCAGGGCAGTGGGCTCAGATTCGTGACAGCAAAGAAATCTGGAACTGCGCAGTAATCCAAATCTAGTACTTACTTTTCTATCAACGGCTTAACTTGGCACAACAAAACTCAAAACTAAGATAAGGAGAGGTTGCTACAGTAGTAAACAACTTCCAAGACACAAATATAAAACAAAGTACTGTAGAAAAATAACACATGGGTTATCTCCCAAGAAGTTCTTTTCTTTATAGCCATTAAGATGGGCTCAGCAGTTTTAATGATGCACTCGCAAGAGATAGTATGTGAAGCAAAAGAGAGCATCAAGAGGCAAATTCAAAACACATTTAAGTCTAACATGCTTCCTATGCATAGGAATCTTGTAAATAAACAAGTTCATGAAGAGCAAAGTAACAAGCATAGGAAGATAAAACAAGTGTAGCTTCAAAAATTTCAGCACATAGAGAGGCATTTTAGTAACATGAAAATTTCTACAACCATATTTTCCTCTCTCATAATAACTTTCAGTAGCATCATGAGAAAACTCAACAATATAACTATCAAATGAAACATTCTTATCATGAGTCTCATGCATAAAATTATTACTACTCCCAACATAAGCATAATCAATTTTATTAGTTGTAGTGGGAGCAAATTCAACAAAGTAGCTATCATTATTATTCTCATCAAGTGTAGGAGGCATAGTATAATCACAACAAAATTTACTCTCCATAGTAAGTGGCACCAAGAGACCACTATCATTATAATCATCATCAATAGGAGGCGAAGTATCATCAAAGAAAATTTTCTCCTCAATGCTTGGGGGACTAAAAATATCATGCAAACCAGCTTCCCCAAGCTTAGAACTTTCTATATCATTATCAACAATGGTGTTCAAAGCGTTCATACTAATATCACTACCAGGCATGCAAATAAGATTTCATAGGTTTTTTAAGTTTCGCATCAAACAATCCATGTTTTAAATCAGGAAATAGAATAAGAAGCTCACTCTTGTACATTATGCCAAACTAGTGTAAACAAGAAACAACAAGATGCAATTGCAGGATCTAAAGGAAATAGCTTTGAGCACACACACGACGGCGCCAGAAAAATACTTTACCTGAGACCGTAGTATGAGAGCCTTTTACCTTTCCTCCCCGGCAACGGCGCCAGAAAAGTGCTTGATGTCTACGGGAGCTTCTATTCTTGTAGACAGTGTTGGGCCTCCAAGAGTAGAGGTTTGTAGAACAGCAGCAAGTTTCCCTTAAGTGGATACCCAAGGTTTATCGAACTCATGGAGGAAGAGGTCAAAGATATCCCTCTAATGCAACCCCGCAACCACAAAGCAAGAAGTCTCTTGTGTCCCCAACACACCAAATAGGTGCACTAGTTCGGCGAAGAGATAGTGAAATACAGGTGGTATAAATAAGTATGAGCAATGAGCAACGGTGGCGAGAAAAGTGCTTGGCGTGTAGTTGATGGTGGTGGTATTGCAGCAGTAGTAACGCAGTAAAACAGTAACAAGCAGTAGTAACTCAGCAGTAGTAACGCAGAAGTAGTAAACAAGCAGTAGTAACTCAGCAGTATTTAGGAACAAGGCCTAGGGATTACACTTTCACTAGTGGACACTCTCAACATTGATCACATAACAGAACAGATAAATACATACTCTACACTTTTGTTGGATGATGAACACATTGCGTAGGATTACACGAACCCTCAATGCCGGAGTTAACAAGCTCCACAATAATGCTCATGTTTAAGTAACCTTAAGTGTAAGATAGATCAACGAGACTAAACCAAGTACTAGCATAGCATGCACACTCGTCACCTTCATGCATATGTAGGAGGAATAGATCACATCAATATTATCATAGCAATAGTTAACTTCGCAATCTACAAGAGATCTTGATCATAGCATAAACCAAGTACTAACACGGTGCACGCACTGTCACCTTTACACACGTGCAGGAGGAATAAAACTACTTTAATAACACATCACTAGAGTAGCACATGGATAAATTGTGATACAACATGCTGCAATCATAAAGAGATATAAATAAGCACCTCACTATGCCATTCAACAGTGAATAAGTATTCTGTGAAATCTAGCCTAAGAGACCCACACGGTGCACACACTCGTCACCTTTACACACGTGGGACGAGGAGTCTCCGGAGATCACATAAGTAAAACTCACTTGACTAGCATAATGACATCTAGATTACAAGCATCATCATATGAATCTCAATCATGTAAGGCAGCTCATGAGATTATTGTATTGACACACATAGGAGAGAGATGAACCACATAGCTACCGGTACAGCCCCGAGCCTCGATGGAGAACTACTCCCTCCTCATGGGAGCAGCAGCGGTGATGAAGATGGCGGTGGAGATGGCAGCGGTGTCGATGGAGAAGCCTTCCGGGGCACTTCCCCGCTCCGGCAGCGTGCCGGAACAGAGATCCTGTCCCCCGGATCTTGGCTTCGCGATGGCGGCGGCTCCGGCGGGTTTCGTGGGTTTCGTCAATTGGTATCGGGTTTTCCGATCCAGGGGCTTTATATAGGCGAAGAGGCGGCGCAGGAGGGCTGACGGGGGGCCACACCATAGGGCGGCGCGGCCCCCCTCCGGCCGCGCCAGCCTAGGGTTTGGTGGCCCCGTGGCCCCCCTCCGGTCCTTCCCGGGTGTTCTGGATGCTTCCGATGAAAATAGGAACTTTGGCGTTGATTTCGTCCGATTCCGAGAATATTTCGTTACTAGGATTTCTGAAACCAAAAACAGCAGAAAACGAGAACCGGCACTTCGGCATCTTGTTAATAGGTTAGTTCCGTAAAATGCACGAATATGACATAAAGTGTGCATATAACATGTAGATAACATCAATAATGTGGCATGGAACACAAGAAATTATCGATACGTTGGAGACGTATCAGCCGCGCCCAAACCCGGAGATTGGCTAGAGTCCTCCATCACAAAGCATGATGAGAAGAGGGCTCGAAGCCTCGGGCTAATCTCCTCCGACGAGGAGAATGTGATTCTCCCAGGTGCGATCTCTCGGCCCAATCCTCCTGCTGGTTTTATCATGATGTTCCTGTCGTTCTTGTATCGGGGTCTTTCGCTCCCTGCTCATGAGTTCCTCCATCGCCTTCTGCGGACTTACGAAATCCAACTGTGGCAACTCACTCCTGACTCAATCCTCCATGTTGCTGTGTTCATCACCCTTTGCGAAGCGTTTTTGGGCATTGAGCCTCACTTTGGTTTGTGGAAGAAAATATTCTTCGTAAAGAGATACAGTAGCAGCAATGGACCCTTTGTCATCGGGGGAGTGGGGTTTGTTGTTCGTTCAGAGGTCAACTATTTCAGTTTCCCAATGAGAGAATCTGTGCAAGGAAAATCTGTGCAAGGATGGAGACTGAAATGGTTTTATGTTAAGGATTCCTCAACAACCGAGTCCCAGCTTCCTCGCTTTGCCGACGTCCTTGAAGCCAAACCTAGGCATTCTTGGAAGAATATTCTTTCTCCCGACGAAAAGTCAACAGCCGACGAATTATTCGCCAAATTTCTTCGGATCAAAGAGACTGACGGCCAAACCATGATTGGTACAGAGGTGGCTGCAGTGTTCTTGAGACGTCGAGTCCAGCCAATCATGGCCAGGGTTCGACCGATGTGTTTGTATTCAGGTCCAAAGGATGAAACTAGGATAAACGTCGCTGAACTATCGGAAAAGGAACTGCCTGATGAAGTTCGTCGCCTCACTCTCTTTAGCCAGGAAGACTCGATACCGTTGATATCTTCCTATACTCCTCTTGATGCCGACCATCCGTTGACAGAGGTAAACCTTTTTCCTTTTATTCTTATGACCCTGTTCCACTTTGCTGCAGCACCCAAAGTGATGGACATAAAAGTACCTCCAGCAGCTGAATCCAATAGGTTCCTTGAAGAAAAATTTAATCATGCATAAAAGGTTTGGATGATCATCCAAGTAGTTAGTCCATGGGTAGGGCAATTCTTTACCAAAGATTTCATTCTTTCCCATGCTTGGGCAACATGTTCATTATCCAATTGCTTAAAATTCATAATGGTACTTCTCAAAGATATAATTTTAGCAAGAGGATAATATCTTCCAATGAAAGCATCTTTACATTTAGTCCATGAATCAATACTATTCTTAGTCAAAGATAGCAACCAATCTTTAGCTCTTCCTCTTAAGGAGAAAGGAAACAATTTCAGTTTTATAATATCCCCATCTACATCCTTATACTTTTGCATTTCACAAAGTTCAAAAAAATTATTAAGATGGGCAGCAGCATCATCAGTACTAACACCAGAAAATTGCTCTCTCATAACAAGATTTAGTAAAGCGGGTTTAATTTCATAAAATTCTGTTGTAGTGGCAGGTGGAGCAATAGGAGTGCATATGAAATCATTATTATTGGTGCTAGTGAAATCACACAACTTAGTGTTCTCAGGAGTATTCATTTTAACAATAATAAAAACAAGTAAAGCAAAACCGAATTAAGTAAAGTAAAACAAGTAACTAATTTTTTTGTGTTTTTAATATAAAGAAAGCAAACAAGACAGATTATAAAATAAAGCAAGACAATAAACAAAATAAAGGGATTGGGTGTGAGAGACTCCCCTTGCAGCGTGTCTTGATCTCCCCGGCAACGGCGCCAGAAAAATGCTTGATGGCGCGTGAAGCACACGTCCGTTGAGAACCCCAAGAGGAAGGTGTGATGCGTACAGCAGCAAGTTTTCCCTCAGTAAGAAACCAAGGTTATCGAACCAGTAGGAGAAGAAGGCCACATGACGGTTGTTGGTGAAGGAGTGTAGTGCGACGCAACACCGGGGATTCCGGCGCCAACGTGGAACCTGCACAACACAATCAAAATACTTTGCCCCAACTTAACAGTGAGGTTGTCAATCTCACCGGCTTGCTGTAAACAAAGGATTAAACATATGGTGTGGAGAATGATGTTTGCTTGCAAAGAACAACAGAGAACAATGATTGCAGTAGGTTGTATTTCAGATGTAAAAGAATGGACCGGTGTCGAGGGTGCTCCTCGGCAATGCCCTCCGATAGGGGCTTAGGGTTGATGGAATCATGTAAGCTGACACGAGACATCGGTTCACAGACAACGGGGAGAGCAATTTACCCAGGTTTGGGGCCCTCGATGAGGTAAAACCCTTACGTCCTGCCTGTCTGATATTGATTATGAGAATATTGGGTTACAATGGGGTGCCGAAGGGTTCGGCTGAGATCTCGTCGAGAGGCTAAGTGCTGCGGCGACCTAGCTCTAGACTTTTGGTGGCTAAGATTGCTAAGATTGTACGTAGCCCTCGGCAGCCCCTCTCCTGGCCTTTATATAGGAGGCCAGGTCTCAAGAGATCTAACCGAGTACGACTAGATTTACAGTAATTCTATCTCTAAACCTTCCTTGTTCGGCTCCTTCCTTGCCTTGCCTGTCAAGGAATCTTCCGCTTCGCCATCCAAGCGGCCCATCTTGTCATCGAATACCTTCATGGGCCTCCAGCTAGATCGTGCAGGGTAGGGCAATGTCGGTTACCCGAAGGGTAATGCCCACGTCAGTAGCCCCCGAGTGTCTAGCCGAAGATAGTTCGGGTAGAGACTAAAGCATGCCTCCACCTAATGTTCTTCTCCTAGATTGTTTTTGTCCATCTTGTATCAACATCATCTTCTTCTATCGGGTGCGCGTCCAGCGCTCCCGATGGGAGTAGCCCCGAGTCTAGGTACGGATGCTTGCAATCCATGCGTAGACTCAAGTTGTGCCACTCGAACGTTCTCCTCTCGCCGAAGTTTTGCTACAAGTCTTCATGGGTCATCCGATACATTTGTACCAAGGCTTGTTTTCTTCGATAAGTTTTCCATGCGTAAGGGATAATAAGTAACGTGCCCAACTTTTGTTGGTTAACTGCCGATGGCAAAACAACGTCACCCTACACAGAATCAAGTCCCCGGGCATGATCCTGGAGTGCAAAAAACTTCTGTCGGGTGCGCGTCCAGCGCTCCCGATGGGAGTAGCCCCCGAGTCTGGACACGGGTGCTTGTAACTGGGTGCAGACTCGAGCTGAGCTTTCCATCCTTTTCTCCAAATATTTCTTCGTAAAAATATCTTCGAATGCTCATTTTATCGGGTGCGCATCCAGCGCTCCCGATGGGAGTAGCCCTCGAGTCTAGGTGCGGATGTTCACGATCCGTACATAGACTCAAGATTATCATCCGATACCTTTTACATTTCTTCGAATGCTCCGAGCGTTCCTTACGACGTCACTGATGACGTTATTGTTACTTTGATTTTGAATGACAATACGCGACCCGCTGGGCCCATCCTACCTCTGCCTAGCTTTGTTTTTAAGCAATATCTGCCTTCCTCGTACAGTTACCAAGGTGCCTCCTCGATTTCCATGATCAATGATGGAGAAAAGGTCCTCTTAATGAACTGGCATCAACGACACGTGCCCACGCAATCCTCAAGTTTTCCTCTTCTTAAAATCTCTTAGGAAAAATCCTTAGCATTCTCTCATATTCATCGTAGCATCCTCTGTCCTTCTTCTTCCTTTCTCAACCGCCGCGCCGCCGCCACTGTTTTCAGATCTTGTCCAGATCTTGCGATGGTGAAGAAGAAGAACCTCGGCGTCGCCGCCAGCTCCACGAGCGGTGGCGCCGCCGCCAAGGCCTCCTCGAACCTTCCGAAAAGAAACGCGCCAGATGCTCCTCCCCCAGCTCCGACGCCGTCGGCGCCGCCAAGTTCGGTGGCCGTGCCCAAACCCGGAGATTGGCTAGAGTCCTCCATCACAAAGCATGATGAGAAGAGGGCTCGAAGCCTCGGGCTAATCTCCTCCGACGAGGAGAATGTGATTCTCCCAGGTGCGATCTCTCGGCCCAATCCTCCTGCTGGTTTTATCGTGATGTTCCTGTTGTTCTTGTACCGGGGTCTTTCGCTCCCTACTCACGAGTTCCTCCATCGCCTTCTGCGGACTTACGAAATCCAACTGTGGCAACTCACTCCTAACTCAATCCTCCATGTTGTTGTGTTCATCACCCTTTGCGAAGCGTTTTTGGGCATTGAGCCTCACTTTGGTTTGTGGAAGAAAATATTCTTCGTAAAGAGATACAGTAGCAGCAATGGACCCTTTGTCATCGGGGGAGTGGGGTTTGTTGTTCGTTCGGAGGTCAACTATTTCAGTTTCCCAATGAGAGAATCCGTGCAAGGAAAATCTCGTGCAAGGATGGAGACTGAAATGGTTTTATGTTAAGGATTCCTCAACAACCGAGTCCCGAGCTTCCTCGCTTTGCCGACGTCCTTGAAGCCAAACCTAGGCATTCTTGGAAGAATATTCTTTCTCCCGACGAAAAGTCAACAGCCGACGAATTATTCGCCAAATTTCTTCGGATCAAAGAGACTGACGGCCAAACCATGATTGGTACAGAGGTGGCTGCAGTGTTCTTGAAACGTCGAGTCCAGCCAATCATGGCCAGGGTTCGACCGATGTGTTTGTATTCAGGTCCAAAGGATGAAACTAGGATAAATGTCGCTGAACTATCGGAAAAGGAACTGCTTGATGAAGTTCGTCGCCTCACTCTCTTTAGCCAGGAAGACTCTATCCCGTTGATATCTTCCTATACTCCTCTTGATGCCGACCATCCGTTGACAGAGGTAAACCTTTTTCCTTTTATTCTTATGACCCTGTTCCACTTTGCTGTCACAACTACTATGGTTCTTATTTACTCCTATCTTTGCCAGATTTCCATAGTTTCTGGAATCTTGCATGATTTACTAAATGACACTTCCGAAGGAAGAGGGTCCTCAACTCCTGTCGATTTTTACACTGCCGAGCATGACGATCCGATAGATTCTGAAGCTGTCTTTGCCGATCCTCCTCCCCCAGCCTATGGTACTTGCGACACAGCGGGATCAGTGCGTGACGACGACGCTGATCATGATGCCTTTATTAATGCAGCTGTGGAGGAGGTCACAGCTCTGCCTGCGAAGAGGTGAACCGGCGGCTTTGCCGATGAAGACGATCTCTTCGACCTGTAAGTGCCTTTTCCCTAGAACTCGTATTTTGCTTTCATCATTCGTATTTTTCTCATAATTTTTTGCTAACCACTTTCTTTCGCAGTGACGAAGGTCTCATCGAGCCCCCGCCTAAGAAGGCCAAATCTGACCCCGCTCTGCCGGACGTCGCAGCTTCCGAAGCTTCAGCTCCTACTGCAACCCCCGTGGCTCAAGCATCGACTGCCTCCTCCCTTTCTAAGGGGAAGGACATTCCTTCGACTGTCGCCGCAACTCCTCCTTCAGGGAAAACTGTAAGTCTTTCTCAATCGTACCACTAACTTTCCTAAATGTGCCTTGATTAATGATTCTTCGTCAAACGTCTATTTTCCCCTTTCCTTAAGGATCTGCGAGGCGTTATATCTTCCTTGGAGGCCTTCGCCTCCCAATTTACTTCTCTAGAAGCGGACAAGGTTCGAGCTGCGGAAGGAAGTTAACTCCTCTTCCTTGAAGTTGGAAAGCGCAAACAAAATAGCCGCTGCTGCTCGCCAAGAGGTTGACTCCCTGAAGGAGGAACTCAGCAAGCTGAAGGAAAAGCTGAAAGAGGAGGAGACGTCTAGGGTGGTCGCCGAAGCTCAGGTGACTGAAAAGGATGAACTTCTTCGACAGTCTTCCTTAGCTTTGCTTGGTAGTTATTTTTATGCTTCCCTGTCGATTATCACGCGTGGAAATTCGAGCCTCTGATAGTAACTTCTCCCCATTTCATTCCCTTGCAGAAGCCGCTGACATCCCTGCCGATGCCTTGGATAAAGTCCCGAACAACTCTCCGGCAAACAGTGTGTCGATGACTCTTGCCGCACACCAGCTTACACGGGAGCTCCTTGATAAGGGTAAAGGTGCCATGGCGCGGATGCACTCGATGATCTTCCCCAAGATCAATCAAGATAAGACTCAGGGGCAGCTGATCGATGCCTTCGCAGATCGACACCAAGGAGGTTATCGAGGTATTCAAACGTACTTCACGTACTTATGGTGCACTCCTAGCCTTCCAACTTATGATGGGTCATGGCTTCAAGGCCGACATTGAGAAGATGTCTAGGGAGCTTCCGAAAGATCAAGATGCGCAGTTCATTGACTTAAGCACTTTCAAAACGTCAGCTCTTACATGTGCACGCCAGCTCCTTGAACTGTTTTCATCAAAGAAAACATCTGCTGGCCCAAGTTTATCGACCCAGACTCAAACCCCTTGATTGTTGTAACAAACTTCATTTTGAATTGGTGTGAAACATTGTTCTGTCACAAAACTTGTGATTGTAATAAATCCCGTACTAGCAATGTTTGCTAGTGTACCCTTGCTATGACTTTTATGCTTGCATTCTCCCGATGGGAGGTTATTTCTGCTGCTGAAGCGATATGATCCGTCATGCCTTTGACGCTGTTCTTTGCAGATTTTCCCAGTGCCTGCGTTTGTCGATGATTCTTCGGGTTCTCTTTCTGAAGGTGATCGGATCCAGCGTATGAAGGATCGGATTGCACAGATGGAAAAGGATCTATGCAGTACCTATGCCTTGGCTGCCATTGTCAGGAAGAAGGGCGAAATTGCTGCCGACGTAGAGCGCTATGCTCTTACTGAACTGCATAAGGCCACTGAAAGTTTGAACTGTAAGTTTCTTGGTCCTTGTGCTTATTATTCTTTGTCAAACATATTGCCTGATCTTTCCATTAATTCCTTTGCTATTCATAGCCCTGAACCGTGCTGAAGAGAACAAGCGGATTCACGAGCACGTGAACGCATTGACTCAACTGTCATCAGCCGAAGAAATTTTCTGGAGGGAGCACTCGAAAGCTTCGGCTGTCTGCAATTCCAAGATCGGGTCCAGCAGGTCCATCATTTCTTCGACAAGTGCTACAAAGCCCTGAGGGTTATTTGGAAGACGATGTTCCCCTTGAACGCGGTCCCTCCTACGCTGTTGACTCTGATGTCTGAATTTGGGAACACCAAGAAAATTCGAGACTTGGTGCGAGCTCAGGTTTTTGCAGGGGCCAGGTTTACACTTGCCCTTGTCCTTGCACGGTATCCTTCGGCGAATCTGCTGTCTATCGCCAACGCAGTTGGTGATTTGAAGACGATGTACCCGAAGGTAGTGCTGCCCGCCAATATAATTGTTGACAAGCTTGAAGAGGATTCGAAGGTACCTGAAGAAAGAGAAACTCCGCAAGAGTAATTCAGGGTTAAGTTCTTATTGTAAATAGGTAATTTGGATTTTTCATCCGAGCGTTTGTGTTGCATATGTTCGGTAGATACATGTATATGTACTTTTACCGTGTCAATGCCGTTGGCGAATTTTGGAAGGGCAAATCTTAATTGCTCGTATGTGAACTCGTTGGTCAGCAAATTGTTTGAGTGATCAGCTCGTGTTGCAGGTCTGGCTAAACCCGTTGTATGCGCAACTTTGCTTTCAACCGATGAATGTTCCGGCAGCAGCTCCCGAAAATATCGGGAGTGTTAACTCTGCCGGTGAGCCCGTTGTTCTTTGATATTTCCATAAGTAAAATATCGAATGTGGGTTGTATTATATGTATTTCCAAACTAGTACTCTTGCTATTTTCAGCGCTCGTAGAGGCATCTATAGCAGAGGGAAAGGTCGTTGTCCTTGTTTGTTTTTGCATCCTTTAGCACTCGTAGAGGCTTTTTTCGGAGCGCAATCTTTTGCCGCGTACTACGTTGCACCATCGTTCACCGAGGGGTGTAAGCAAGGTTTACGATGATGCGGGTTAGATGCTCCGAATTACTGCAATGCTTACCAAGGAATCAAAACTTAAGTTCTCATTAATAAAGCAAGCATGGGACTAAAGGGCGAGAAAAAAGAAGGCGGGGGGGGGGGGGCTGTTGAAAATAAAGAGAGAGCTAAACACTATTCGTCTACTTTAAGCAAGGAAAAGGTTCTTCTTATCTTCTGTCTTGTCCACCATGTTAGCGGTTTTCGAAGCGTCGTTGATTTCACCAGGGGTCTCGACAGTGATTGCCAGTGTCTTGCTGATACGTCTCCAACGCATCCATAATTTCTGATGTTCCATGCTTGTTTTATGACAATACTTACATGTTTTGCTTGCACTTTATGATGATTTTATGCGTTTTCCGGAACTAACCTATTAACAAGATGCCACAGTGCCAGTCCTCGTTTTCTCGTTGTTTTTGGTTCCGTAAAGGCTGTTCGGGCAATATTCTCGGAATTCGACGAAACGAAGACCAAACATCATAATTCACCGAGACGGACCAGGACACCGAAGGGGAGTCGAGAGGAGGCCTGGGGCCCCCACACCATAGGGCCGCGCGGGCCAGCCCCTGGCCGCGCCCGCCTATGGGGAGGGCACCCTGTTGCCCCTCCTGCGCCGCCTCTTCGCCTATATAAGCCCTTTCGACCTAAAAACTTGATACCAATTGACGAAACTCCAGAAAGACTCCAGGGGCGCCGCCACCATCGCGAAACTCCGTTTCGGGGGACGAAGTCTCTCGTTCCGGCACCCGCCGGGACGGGGAAGTGCCCCGAAGCCATCTCCATCAACGCCATCGCCTCCATCATGCTCCGTGAGTAGTTCCTCCTTGGACTACGGGTTCTAGCCGTAGCTAGTTGGTATTCTCTCCCCCATGTACTTCAATACAATGATCTCATGAGCTGCCTTACATGATTGAGATTCATCTGATGTAATCGGTGTTGTGTTTGTCGGGATCCGATGGATTGTTACGTTATGATTGTCTATCTACAAAGTTTATGAAGTTATTGTTGCTGCAATCTTGTTGTGTTTAATGCTTGTCACTAGGGCCCGAGTGGCATGATCTTAGATTTAAGCTCTATACTTATTGCTTAGATTGTATCTACAAGTTGTATGCACATGTCTATGTCCGGAACCAAAGGCCCCAAAGTGACGAAATTGGGACAACTGGAGGGAAAGGCTTAGATATGAGGATCACATGTTTTCACGGAGTGTTAATGCTTTGCTCCGGTGCTCTATTAAAAGGAGTGCATTAATTTCCAGTAGATTCCCTAGAGGCCCGGCTGCCACCGGCTGGTAGGACAAAAGATGTTGTACACGTTTCTCATTGCGAGCACGTATGACTATATATGGAAAACATGCCTACATAATTAATGATCTTGATGTTCTGTCTTAAAGCTATTTCAATCCTATCAATTGCCCAACTGTAATTTGTTCACCCAACACTTGTTATTGGAGAGTTGCCACTAGTGTAGATAGCTGGGAACCCCGGTCCATCTTTCATCATCATATAATCGTTCTACATGTCATTGGAAGTAGTATCAACTATTTTCCGGTGTCATTGCTCCTGTGTTATTGCTACTGCTGATGTGTTACTGTTACTATTGCTCTCATACTGCTGCTGCTTTCGCATCACCCCTGTTACTAGTGCTTTTCCAGGTGCAGCTGAATTGACAACTCAGTTGTTAAGGCTTATAAGTATTCTTTACCTCCCCTTGTGTCGAATCAATAAATTTGGGTTTTATTTCCCTCGAAGACTGCCGCGATCCCCTATACTTGTGGGTTATCAAGACTGTTTTCTGGCGCCGTTGCCGGGGTGGCATAGCTCTACTCATAAGTTAACCTGGGGAGTACACTCTACCTCTCTCTCTGGTTTTATTTTGTTTTACTTTGTTTTGCTTAGTTTACTTTTGCCTAGTTTATTTGTGCTTAGTTTATTTCTGTCTTGTTTTATTTTTCTTAGTTTACTTTTGTCTAGTTTCTTTTTGTCTTGTTTTACTTTTCTCATATACCCAAAAATCCAAAAATTTGAAAAACCTAAAAATTAAAAACTGCTGTTATGGGAGAACCCATAACCTACTTGGAGTTTATAGAATATTATAATAATTATAGAGAATCAAGAGCGGGAAAAGTGATGAGTGCTGTGATAGAAAAATTGAATACAATTGCTAAAATCTTGCTTAAACGCCATGATATAAACTGTTGCTCTCAACAGGACACTAAACATCTTAAATTTCAATGTGGCTTTAGTGAGGAATTTTTAATTAAGAACTATAATCGGAATAGCTATATTCATTTTGGGTTTGAAGAGGTAGAACAATTTGTCATATTTATGGGAGCCTCCGAGATAGAATCCTTCATGGTTAAAAATTATGAAACTTGTGTTGTTTGTAAGGACCTTAAAGATTATGTCTCTTCTATCCTTAATTTTTGCAATGAAAGTTACACTCGATAATCCTTATATCATTGATTATAAAGAGAGACTCATTAATGCATAAGAATGCACTCACAATTTGCAGGGACTCCGTGGAAGAAGAAATTGATGAACTCGAAAGCTCATTGGATGAAAAAGAGGAGGAAATTGATGAACCCGAAAGCTCATTGGATGAAAAAGAAGAGGAGAGTGATGAACAAAAGGAGGAAGAATGGATTAGCTACCCATGCCAACCTTCTAATGAGAGTAACTCTTTATCTCTTACACTATTTGATTGTCCTCCATGCTTACCGAAAGAGGTTGAATGTTATGTTCCTGTGGATTCTCTTGAAATATTCCCTATGAGTAAAACTTGTGAGAATAATTATGCTACTGTTATTTATGATAATCCATGCTACTTTGATAAATCTTATGATAATGCTTTGTTTGTGCCTCGATGTCGAAATGCATGGTACTAAAGAATTTTGCGTAGCAAATGTTTATGATAAAGCTCTTGATGATGGTCCTATGTTACTTGATAATATTAATTGTACTACTAATGAAAATGGGATTGGAGAGGTCTTGACATTATCTATGAGTCCCATATCTCTTGAGATTGATCAACCATCTTGTTATATTATTGATAAAAGTGTGTTTGAAAGTTTTAATCGCACTATTTTTGAGCTTGATAAAAATTATGTGTTTATGGATCATGAAAAGCATGCTATATGTGATAGTTATATTATTGAGTTTGTTCATGAAGCTACTGAAAATTATTATGAGAGAGGAAAATATAGTTGTAGAAATTTTCATGGTGCTAAAACACCTCTCTATATGCTTAAAATTTTGAAGTTACTCTTGTTTTATCTTCTTATGCTTATCACTTTGTTCTTCATGAATTTATTTGTGTACAAGATTCATATGCATAGGAAGTGGGTTAGACTTAAATGTGTTTTAAATTTGCTTTTTGATGCTCTCTTTTGCTTCACCTCTTATTTCTTGCAAGTGCATCATTAAAACTGCTGAGCCCATCTTAACGGCTATAAAGAAAGACCTTCTTGGGAGATAACCCATGTGTTTATTTTGCTACTGTTTTGTTGTGTCTTGGAAGTTGTTACTACTGTAGCAACCTCTCCTTATCTTTATTTTATTGCAATTTTGTGCCAAGTGAAGCCTCTAATCGAAGGTTGATACTAGATTTGGATTTCTGCGCGAGAAACAGTATTTCTATCTGTCACGAATCTGGGCTGTTTTCTCTCGTAGGTAACTCAGAAAATTATGCCAATTTACGTGCGTGTTCCTCAGATATGTACGCAACTTTCATTAGTTTTGAGTTTTCTGATTTGAGCAACGGAAGTACCTCTTTAAAATTCGTCTTTACTTGCTGTTCTGTTTTGGCAGATTCTGTCTCGTTTTTTGCATTGTCTCTTGCGGACTTTAAGCAAGGCTTTCTAGACGTGGAGAGCTGTAGCTAATGTTTTATTGAGTTCTTGCAATGTGTCACTACAGGACCAATGTGAATTCAAGTTTTTTGAGTACTAACCCCTCTAATGAAGTTTATGAGAAGTTTGGTGTGAAGGAAGTTTTCAAGGATCAAGAGAGGAGGATGATATATGATCAAGAAGAGTGAAAAGTCTAAGCTTGGGGATGCCCCCGTGGTTCATCCCTGCATATTTCAAGAAGACTCAAGCGTCTAAGCTTGGGGATGCCTTGGGCATCCCCTTCTTCATCAACTTATCGGGTTTCTTCTATTGAAACTATATTTTTATTCGGTCACATCATATGTGCTTTACTTGGAGCGTCTATGTGCTTTTATTTTTGTTTTTGTTTGAATAAGATCGGATCCTAGCAATCCTTGTTTGGGAGAGAGACACGCTCCGCTTTTTCATATGAACACTTGTTCTTCGTTTTACTTTTAATGTTCAATGATAAAAGTTGGAAGCTACATCACTTATGGTTATTTGGTTGGAAACAGAAAATGCCTCATATTGTCTTGAATAATTTGACACTTGGCAATTGTTTTGAGCTCTCAAGTAGATCATGATTAAGTTTTTTCATGTACACAACAAGAAAAGTTGCCATGGCCGACGAAGTTGAAGTCGCGCCGTGGTTGCTGGTGTACCATGGCCGACG
>NC_061510.1:106669397-106712893 GCF_022539505.1 Lolium rigidum
AACAAAACCCATATCGTCGGGTTAGGCCCATAGGCGACGAAAAATACCCCTTAGCGGACGATTTTGAGACGTTGTCTATCAGAACTTTTCTTGTAGTGGATAAACCTTGGGTGATCCACTTAAGGGAAACTTGTTGCTGTTCTACAAACCTCTGCTCTTGGAGGCCCAACACTGTCTACAGGAATAGAAGCGTGCGTAGACATCAAGCTATTTTCTAGCGCCGTTGCCGGGGAGGTAAGGTAAAAGGTATTCACATCCTCCGACTACTAAGCTATTTCCTAGCACTGTTGCCGGTGTGTGAGTGCTTGAAGCTATCTCCTTTAGATTCTGCAATTTTATCTTTTTGTCTCTTGTTTTTATTTTTCACTAGTTAGGCATAATGGAAAACAACAGTGAGATTTTTAATCTTTTTCCTGAGTTAAGACATGGATTGTTTGACGCGAAAATTAAAAAACCTATGGAACCTTATTTGCATGCTAGTAGCAATGTTATTAGTATGAACGCAATTACTGCTAATGCTATGGAAAAGTCTAAGCTTGGGGAAGCTAGTTTATATAAAAATAATCTTTTTGCTCCTCAGCTTTGGAAGAAACTTTTTGCCTTGATAATGCTTTGTCTCCAATATGTGGTGATTTGAATGATGCTTGTGATATTCCAAATCCACCTACTGAAAGTATTCCCTTCAAGATACCTATGAAAATTGTTGAACTTGCTATGAACAATTGCTATTCTGGAGATGGGACTGTCCATCCTAGTGATCATTTACTCTTTATACATGAATTATGCGAGTTGTTCGAGAGTGCAGGTACTTCAAAGGACCAAGTTAAGAGGAAGCTATTCTCTATATCTCTGAAGGGCAGAGCTGCGGAATGGTATAAGATGCTGAAGAATGGTCGATCTATTGGTTGGGAGGAAATTGTATCTCTCTTTTACTCTAAATTTTATCCTCCTCATGAAGTGCATATTGATAGGAATTACATTTATAACTTTTATCCTCGTGATGGAGAGAGTATTTCCCAAGCATGGGGGAGATTGAAGTCACTAATGCTCAAATGTCCCATTCATGAGCTTCCCGTAATGTTATTACTAATAATTTTTATGCAAGGCTTTCAGGACACCACAAGGACTATCTAGATGCCTGTTTGGAGGGATCTTTCACAAGCAAGGAGGTTGAAGCTAGATGTGATCTTCTTGAAAGAATTCAAAGCAATACTGAAGATTGGGAGAATGACAAAGGTAAAGAATCAGGTATAAACTACGAGTATGATTGCATTAAGTCTTTCGCTCAAACTGCTGATTTTCAAGAGCTTAGTGCTAAATATGGTCCTGATCCTCAAATTATGGTCGATTTCTATAGAGCCTTTGCTTCTCATATTAATGTTCCTAAAGAAAATTGGTACATGTATCATGAACCTTTTAAAGACACTTGCATGGAAAATGAAATTGTTGTTAATGATTGCAATAAACATGCTCAAACTTCGAAAATGCTATTTCCTATAAGCATGTTAATTTTTGTGGAGTTCATAGACCTTGTGAAAAGAATAAAATTGAAGAAGAATATTGTATCCATCACAGGAATGAAAAAACTAGAAAGTGGTCTAGGGCTCTAGATGATCTTGGTGAAAAAGTTTGTGCCCTCTATCCTTTTATTTGTGAACTTTGCCATATAGTGGGTCATTTTAATTTTCAATGCTCCTCAAATGATAATTTGAACCTTATGAGTGCTGCAAATTTGTATTGTGATGATGAAATCACTCCTAATCAGCATGATGAACTTACTTTATTTTTGGGGTGTGAAGAGTTATTGAGAAAAACTTATTTGGTGGATATGAATGCTCTTGATATTAATAGTGTCCTGCATGGGTGTCTTTCTTATTGCATTGATAATTGCCACACAAATACTTACATACAAAATATTTTAGAAGATGACACTTTGCCAAAAATATGATAGGACCGCTGTGTGTTTCGAACTTATTAATGAAAAGGAGGAATCCTCCCAAGTTTCTTCTATTGTTTCTGGGAATAAATCAGGTTATGTGGAGAAGCCTCCCTTCAAGCCTCTTCCTCCTGAAGAAGGGAACGAGGAGAAGGAAAAGAAGAAGAAGAAGAAGAAGGGAACAAAGAAGAGGAAGAAGAGGGGGAATAAAAAGAATGAGTTAACGACATATCCCCGCGTGTATGAGATAACGATAGGTAACCGTAAGTATGTTGCTCCTAATGATTATTATGATAATGAATCTGAGTACAATGATCTTCCTATGCCCTTTACCTATATTAGTGATCATGATTTGGAAGAACACACTACTTTTGATATTGAAGATCTCTGGGACACTAATTCTGAAAATGATGATGTTAATAATTGCCATAGTATTAGTACTATCCATGTTTCTTTCCATAATGATATAGAAAGTTCTAAGCTTGGGGAAGCTGGTTTTGATGAGCATGATATTTTTAGTCCCCCAAGCATGGAGGAGAAAATTTACTTTGATGATACTTTACCTCCTATATATAATGATTACAATGATGACTATCATATTTTCAGTCCACCTACTATTGAGGAGAAAATTAATTATGATTACAATATGCCTCCTATATATGATGATTATGGTGATGAGAATAATAATGATAGCTATCTTATTGAATTTGCTCCCACTACAATTAATAGTAATGACTATGCTTACGTGGAGAGTAATAATTTTATGCATGTAGCTCATGATAAGAATGTTTCATGTGATAATTATATTGTTGAGTTTGTTCATGATGCTACTGAAAGTTATTATGAGAGAGGGAAACATGGTTATATGCATCTTAATAATATTAAGTTTCCCCTCTTTATGTTGAGAATCTTGAAGTTGCGCTTGTGTTGCCTTTCTATTCTTGTTGCATTATGCTTACATGACTTGTTTATTTACAAGATTCCTTTTCATAGGAAGTGGGTTAGACTTAAAAGTTTTTCTTATTTGCTTTTGATGCTCTCTTTTGCTTCAACTCTTATTTCTTGCGAGAGCATCATTAAAATTACTGAGCCCATCTTAATGGTTATAAAGAAAGCACTTCTTGGGAGACAACCCATGTTTTTATTTTGCTACTGTTTTGTTGTGTCTTGGAAGTTGTTACTACTGTAGCAACCTCTCCTTATCATGTTTGTTTTGTTTTTGTGCCAAGAATTGCCTCTAATGGTAAGAAAGTGGTATTTGGGAGATTTGCAATCTTATTTACTATTTCTGGTTCGTCACGAGAAAAATCGCCAAAAATCACCATAACGTAAGTTTGAGCTGCCAATTTACGAGCATCTTCCCCAGGTATTTATCTAACTTTCATTAGTTCAGAGTTTTTCGAGTTATGCAGCGTAACTATTTTTCAAAAATCAATTGTTACGAACTGTTCTGTTTTGACAGATTCTTGCACTGTTTTGCATTTGCATCTTTTTGCCCACCTTTTTGAGTTCTCTTGATCAAAGAACCTTATTGTAGTTGTGCTATAGTAGCTAATGCTTATTAAAATGCTTTTCATATGTGATACGTCTCAAACGTATCTATAATTTCTTATGTTCCATGCTACTTTTATGATGATACTCACATGTTTTATACACACTTTATGTCATTATTATGCATTTTCTGGCACTAACCTATTGACGAGATGCCGAAGAGCCAGCTTGTCGTTTTCTCGCTGTTTTTAGTTTCAGAAATCCTACAAAGGAAATATTCTCGGAATTGGACGAAATCAACGCCCGTGGTCTTATTTTTCCACGAAGCTTCGAAGACCGAAAGGGATACGAAGTGGGGCCACGAGGTGGCCGGACCATAGGCCGGCGCGGTCGGGGTGGGGCCCGCGCCGCCCTATGGTGTGGGCCCCTCGTCGCCCTCCGACTCCGCCCTTCCGCCTACTTATAGCCTTCGTCGCGAAAACCCCAGCACCGAGAGCCACGATACGGAAAATCTTCCGAGACGCCGATGTCTACGCACGCTTCTATTCCTCGTAGATAGTGTTGGGCCTCCAAGAGCGAGAGGTTTGTAGAACAGCGAGCAAGTTTCCCTTAAGTGAATCACCCAAGGTTTATCGAACTCGGGAGGTAGAGGTCGAGATATCCCTCTCAAGCAACCCCGCAATTACGATACAAGAAGTCTCTTGTGTCCCCAACACACCTAATACACTTGGCAGATGTATAGGTGCACTAGTTCGGCGAAGAGATAGTAAGATGCAAGTGATATGGATGAATATGAGTGGTAATAGCAATCTGAAATAAAGATGGCAGCGAGTAAACATGCAACAAAACAAGAATAAACGGAGTTTCAATGCTTGGAAACAAGGCCTAGGGATCATACTTTCACTAGTGGACACTCTCAACATTGATCACATAACCGAATAAACAAATACTACTTTCTCTACACTCTCTTGTTGGATGACAAACACCATTCATTGCGTAGGGCTACAAGAGCTCCCTCAAGCCGGAGTTAACAAGCTCCACAACATTCGGTGTTCATATTTAAGTAACCTTAGAGTGCATAATAGACCATTGCAATTATACCGAGTACTAACATAGCATGCACACTCGTCACCGTCAGCTATGAAAGGGGGAATAGATCGCATCAATACTATCATAGTAATAGTCAACTTCATAATCTACAAGAGATCACAATCATAGCTTATACCAAGTACTACATGATGCACACACTGTCACCATTACATCATGAAGGGGGAATAGACTACTTTAATAACATCACTAGAGTAGCACATAGATGATATTCAACTAGATCACAAAGCTCATGATCACATAAAGATCACATGGGAGAGAGAGATGAACCACATAGCTACCGGTACAGCCCTTAGCCTCGGGGGAGAACTACTCCCTCCTCATCATAGGAGACAGCAGCGGCGATGAAGATGGCAATGGAGTCGATGGGGATGCCTTCCGGGGGCAATTCCCCGTCCCGGCGGCGTGCCGGAACGGAGACTTCTCGTCCCCGAAACGGAGTTTCGCGATGGCGGCGGCGTCCCCGGAGTCTTTCTCGGAGTTTCGTCAATTGGTGTCGGGTTTTTAGGTCACGAGGGGTTATATATGCGAAGAGGCGGAGTCGGAGGGGCCGGGGGCTCCTCCCCATAGGCCGGCACGCGCCGGGGGCCACCCGCGCCGCCTTATGGTGTGGGCCCCCGCTGCCCTTCCTCGTCTCCCTTCGGACTTCCGGAACCTTCCGTGAATTATAAGATCGTGGGCTTTTGTTTCGTCCAATTCCGAGAATATTGCCCGAACAACCTTTTCGGAACCAAAAATGCAGAAAAACGAGAACTGGCACTTCGGCATCTTGTTAATAGGTTAGTTCCGGAAAATGCATCAAAACGATATAAAGTATGAATCAAACATGTAGGTATTGTCATAAAACTAGCATGGAACATCGTAAATTATAGATACGTTGGAGACGTATCAAGCATCCCCAAGCTTAGTTCCTACTCGCCCTCGAGTAGGTAAACGATAACAAGAATAATTTCTGAAGTGACATGCTACTAACATAATCTTGATCATACTATTGTAAAGCATATGAGATGAATGAAGTGATTCAAAGCAATGGTAAAGATAATGATTAAACAATCGAATCATTTAGCAAAGACTTTTCATGAATAGTACTTTCAAGACAAGCATCAATAAGTCTTGCATAAGAGTTAACTCATAAAGCAATAGATTCTTAGTAGAAGGTTTTGAAGCAACACAAAGGATGATTAAGTTTCAGCAATTGCTTTCAACTTCAACATGTTTATCTCATGGATAGTTGTCAACATAAAGAAATATAACAAGTGCAATAAGTAAACATGTAAGAATCAATGCACACAGTTGACACAAGTGTTTGCTTCTAAGATGGAAAGAAGTAGGTAAACTGACTCAACAGAAAGTAAAAGAATGGCCCTTCGCAGAGGGAAGCCTGGATTACTATTTTTGTGCTAGAGCTTTTCATTTTGAAAACATAGAAACAATTTTGTCAACGGTAGTAATAATTCATATGTGTTATGTATAAGACATCCTATAAGTTGTAAGCCTCATGCATAGAATACCAATAGTGCTCGCACCTTGTCCTAATTAGCTTGGATTAACACGGATTATCATTGCATAACATATGTTTCAACCAAGTGTCACAAAGGGGTACCTCTATGCCGCCTGTACAAAGGTCCAAGGAGATAGATCGCATTTGATTTCTCGTTTTTGATAGATCTCATCTTAGGACATCCATACCGGGACAACATAGACAACAGATAATGGACTCCTCATCTTTAATGCATAAGCATTCAACAACAGATACTATTCTCATAAGAGATTGAGGATTGATGTCCAAACTGAAACTTCCACCATGATTCATGGTTTTAGTTAGCGACCCAATGTTCTTCTCTAACAATATGCATACTCAAACCATTTGATCATGAAAATCGCCCTTACTTCAGACAAGACGAACATGCATAGCAACTCACATGATATTCAACAAAGGTGTAAAAGTTGATGGCGTCCCCGTAAACATGGTTATCGCTCAACAAGCAACTTATAAGAAATAAGATACATAAGCTACATATTCTTTACCACAATAGTTTTTAAGGCTATTTTCCCATGAGCTATATATTGCAAAGACAAAGAATAAAATTTTAAAGGTAGCACTCAAGTAATGTACTTTGGAATGGCAGAAAAATACCATGTAGTAGGTAGGTATGGTGGACACAAATGTCATAGTTTTGGCTCAAGGATTTGGATGCACGAGAAGAATTCCCTCTCAATACAAGGCTTAGGTGTGACGCCCCAAAACCGGTACCATGAGGATCCCAGCGAATCCGCCAAAATCCGCACGATATCGATTTTAGGAGACGCACCACCAAGCGCCTCGTACACGCCGAAGCATGCACGCGATGCGGGTGGAATCAATCACGAGCTGTAACATTACAACAGGATTACAATAGAGCCCACAAGATACAGATATATTACAACAACGACTCCAACGAGTCAAGATACAAATATACATACAAAGATCCAAATCATACGTAAGATCAAATACATCCGAGTACGTGACAAGATACAAATTGGACTAAGAGTCCCGAAGATAACCAAGTGGCGTCCATAACCCCGCCTGTGCCAAGCCTGAAGGGTAACCTTGCTAGCGTCGTCTTCATTGAACATATCTTCATACCCGCCCTGCTATGTCCCGTAGAAGCGACAATAAGTACGGGTTCGTACTTAACAAGACTTCAAGACGTATAAGCATTCGTCAACCGGCCGTCCTTTGTACTTGAGGCACGCAGGGGACTTAGAGGACGCAAGAGGAACGTCATAGGCAATATGGTGGGGTTAAGCGGTAGCCGCGCAAGCACTAAAAACCTATAGAGACACTCTACCGCATTCGTCTAATCAAAGAAGGTGAGAGAGCGCATAAACTAACAGAGCTCTATACTTGCAAACATAACACAGCCGATGCGTTCCCCCCTCGCAAGGAAGTACTTACAAAGGCAATCACACGATTGACAAGTTTTAACCATTTATTGTTGAAGTTGTACTAACTTACTATGCAAGTTATTATCAATAAACAACAGGTGTAAGTTGTCTATGGTCGAGTCATACAGCTCCAAGTCGTCCATAACCGCGGACACGGCTTATCGATAAGATGTACACCCTGCAGGGGTTGCCCAAATGTACCCACACGCACGATCAACTCCAAAGGCAATGGCAAAAAGGTGGAGTGTCACGACTCGCACTCTCCTTCACGACAACAATGTCCAGTAAGCCACCTAACTAAGTTGAACCCGAATCGAAGTCCGGCCGAATCTCCGAGACTGACCTAGCCGTTTGCGAGAACGGCTTCCGAGGGTCAAAACACACATCGGGGCGAATGACCCGCTTCAAAGATGCGATAAATGCGGAGGACGCGAACCTATACGTGCATACCGTAAACAAGGGATACAAGGCACCCGGGGCTTCCCAAAGTAAATAAGTAACAGTCGGCATGCACGCAAACAACACATGGTAAAACATTACGAAACTAGTTGTGGCCACTGGACAAAGCCGTAGATTCCGGCAGGGGTCGAGGGAGACCTGTAAACATACCCACGTGTGGTTAGAGCGCTCGGCCTCTGAACGTATAACAAGAACTCGAGGTCCTAAGATATTTAGGAAACACAAGTGAGCCGTCACAAAACGATCAGCTGACCCACCGATGCCTCCGCTAACAACTATTAACAAGTAACCATGATATCCTCAACAGATATAAACATGTAGCATGTGTCATGATTCCCCAACAGATAACCCGATAAGATAGCATTAACGGTAACAAGATAAAACAACTCTAGCATGCACTACGACTCGCAAGGAAGACTCGGTAAACAAACAATAGCTGTAGGTGGTTGGTGGAGGCAATATAGGCTGCTTGAGGTAACAAGTGGAAGGGACACGTGACAAGAACGCAACTTAAGGATAGCATGAGGGAGAAGGCAAAAATAAAATAGGTGAGCGACTTCTGCAGAGGCAGAAGTATAAGGGAAAATGCTTGCCTGTTAAAGCTTGCCGAGGGACATCCGGATAACTTGGCGTATCTCACCGCACCACTTCGTGATCCTATCCGGGAATAAGCAAATGTCGGAACACACAATGTATGCAAGACTTACTACTACGTATAAAGAAGATCCAAGCATGATCAAGATGATATGCATGACATGGCAAGATGGTGCAATGCATCTTATCCAAATTAATCGGAGTCGGAACCCCGGACACACAATTAAGGTTGGAGTTGCATTTCTACCGACAAAGTTAAGGGTTGGTTAGCATGGCATATCATGGCAGGGGTGCGCTACTTCAATATTAAACGGAGCAGGGAATTATTATCCGGTAATTCCAAAATACTCCGCGTTTATTTATTAGGTGCGATGCAAACTATAACGTAACGGCATGATGTGAGATGCACACAAATGTATGGATGGCATATTTAAATTTCTCACATTTTTCCGATAGAAATAGACATCTTAGTTACGAAATTTAGATTTGTAAAATAAAAGGTATAAAATGAACAAGATTTACAAGAATAAAAAGGGTTAGCGGACATCGGAGATGAATGGCCGGAGCCTCTGAGAATGATGCCAGATGAGAAATGAAAACTAGTGACTAGTTTGCACCGTATGGATTTAGAGCCCAGATCAATATTGTGGAGGAAAACAGAGCAAGCCAATGGGCTACACCCATGATCTGGTTAGATTTTGACGCTAACTGAATCTGAACAAACATGCGAAGCCTGTCATGGATAGAAGGATTAAAAGGTCGAATTTCCTGGAGAAGTGGAGATTCTGTATTGGCTGCACTAGTTAGAAAAGCAAACGGACCCTGCTAGTAGAGCAAGCGACTGTGGTACAGCTATGAAGATAAAAGGGAGGTGGTTACCATCTGAATTAGACCAACCCAGAGGTTGGAGACAGCGCGGACATGCGTGTGGCAGACGTGCGCAAGTAGATATTTGCGTGTGCTTGCACGACCTGGAGGCAAACATCGATGGAAACAGTTAACTGAATTTCGCAAGTGTTAACTGAACCCCAAAACATGGAACGTCTGGCGCCGGTGACAAGGAAAGAAAGGACTATCCAGTTGAGCTATCTTCAATTGTTGTAAAGAGAATGTGTGCGTGCAGTTTTGAACAGCAGAAGCTTAGAAGCAGGTTGTATGAAACTGAAAACTAGAACAACGCCTGTTCTGGAACTGAAACTGAACAAAAGAGGAACGATGTGGTGGGCGTTTCCGCTGGGATTGATCCTGGGAACTGCTGGAAGCCGATCGAGTCAACCTGGGCAAGAATCTACTGATGATAGAAATGAGAAGCGAGTTATTTGGGTTAGATTTCGCGGCGGTGAACTGTACCTGACGAAAAAAACTGAAGACGACACCGATGATCAGAGATGTGCTACTGCTTCGTGGTGTGTAGCAGAGCTAGCAGCAGCGCAACAAACAAGAACATGAGATGTACATGAGCGCGTGCTTGCCGGCCATGTCCATGGCAAAGGCGCGCGCGGGCGGATGGGGAACATCGGCGACATCGGAATTGAAAAGTGGGGAAGTTGGAAACGAACGAGGGTGCTCACCGAGAGGGCGTCGGAGAAGGAAACCGCCTGGGCGATGATGAGGAAGACGCGGAGGTGACAGGGATGTGCGCGGCAACTCGGCATGGCTCCGTGAAGGAGAACTCGACCTTGACGTCGATCTTGAGCAGCTCCAGCTCCGTGAAGCTAGCGAGGAGGAAGAGGGTGCCACGGCGGTTCCATCCCCACGTTTGGTGCGGCGAGCAGCGCCGCCAGGTGACGACACGGACCAACTCCGGCGAGGAATTTCACGGTGGCTATATGAATATTTTTCTGAACTTTATCTGAAGCTGTTGAACCTTCCTCTGTTTCACTTTTGGAAGAAGAGATGGATTGGGGAGGCGGCGGCGCTGAGGAGGAAAAGGCTAGGGTTTGCTTGGGGACCTCAGATGGATTTAGGATGTGTTTGGTTGGGGATTCAGACTGCATGGGTTATGGCCAACCATATTTTGTCGGGCCACCCCATTCGTCTGAGTGTTTGGTTGTCTGAGTGGAGCGAAACGAGTTTCGTGATTGGTTTCCTGAGTGGGAGTGAATGGAACAAACCACTCTCGTGTTTGGTTGTTTGAGTCTGAGTAGTGAATGGAGGCTGCCGGTGTCCCTTGCCATTGCTACTGCTTCACAGGTCGCCGTCGCCGCTCCTTCCCGCGCCGCCGCGACCATCCGCGCCACCAGTGACCTCCGCCGCCTTCCCCGCCTCCGTCGAACGCCGCCGCTACCTCCCCAACACCCGAAAACCACTACAGCCGCCTCCCCTGACGCCGGCAACCGCCGCTGCCGCCTCCCCCGACACGGGCACTAGCTGCTGCCGCCTCCCCCGGAAACTGGCGCCTCCGCTTGGAGGGAAACCGCCGCCGCCGCTTGGGGGTCTCGCGCGCTGCCGCCTGCACGGCTCGACGTCGCCGCCTCGGAGGACCTCCGCGCTGCCATCTCGAGGAGCTCGCGCGCTGCCGCCGGAGGCCCGCCGCCGCCGCTCCTTCCTGCGCCGCCGCCGCGCCGCTCCTTCCCGCGCCGCCGCGCCGCTCCGGCCGCCGCCGCCACGCTGGGTCGACTCGCGTCGGGTCGAGGACTCGAGGGGTGAGCGAACGGGGCGATTGAGCGAGTCCACTCGCGGGCCGCGTGATTCCATCGATTTTGCCGTTTCGCCCCATACGACGATATTTTGGGTATATTCCTCCCTGGCCGCTCCGCCCCCTACCGCTCGCGAACCAAACAGCGGGCGAACCGGTGCGACCCGACGCGAGTCGACCCAGCTCCCCCAACCAAACACATCCTAAAGGGAGGGGAAAGAAGAAGGACCTGTGGTGCTGTTGTGGAGCTTGGTGGTGGAGGATGACAGCGATAGGAGGGGTCACGCCACACGCGTGAAGAAGACAGCATGAGAGCTTATCCTTTGGCCTGAAGAGATAAAAGGCCATCAAGAGTTGTATGGCCTGACCAAGGTGTTCAGATAGAGAAAAAGAAAGATCAGAGAGAGAAAGAGCTCAGGTTAGCAACGTGTTTAGGAATTTTATTTTGAAAGTGTTTCCTTTTGGGATTTTCTATTTGGAAACTGGTTCTGGGAACTATTTGAGAATAAAACCAAACTCAAACTAGATTTTTTCGGGTTTGTAAATATAAAGAGATACGGGGGAGGGACTTATAAAACCATACAAGAGAAAACTAAACAGGTTTTATTTAAAAATAAGGAAAGGATAGGGGACGGTTTTACAAAACCATATGAGAGGAAGAAAACAAATAGTTTTTATTTCAAAAATAATTTTATTTTATAAAATCTTGTGGATGATATGATGCATATGTCATGATGATGCATAAAATAAAAACAACAAACAAATCTAATATGGGGATTTTTCCTGGGTCGCTACAATCGACACCACTAACAAGAAACCTCGCCCCGAGGTTCCACGTCAACCTAAGGGGGAGTTGGTTAAACTATCGGGTCTTCATGCATCGTGTAGATCGTCGCGACACCACTAACAATAAGTCTTGCTCCAGCTTGATCGGTCGACACCACTAACAAGAGCCGTTGTTCCGTTGATGATGATGAGCTTCTGTCGGGATCCTCCAAAGGACGGATCTATTAGGATAAAGGCAAAGATCGTCCAACCCGCGTCGGAACCTAAGACCCAGAGAACTCAGATAAGAGAGAAGACTCAAAACACGTAAAGATAAGAGTAGAAAGAATAGAGATAAGGAGAAAAATCAGAACTAGTTAGAACTATCCAACGATTTTTTAGAAAATAGTTTGGACGCTCTAAACTCAACGACCGTTGGCAAGGTTATCCTAAAGGCCGGACTATTGGGGTACCGTCAACCTGATGCTCTGATACCAACTTGTGACGCCCCAAAACCGGTACCATGAGGATCCCAGCGAATCCGCCAAAATCCGCACGATATCGATTTTAGGAGACGCACCACCAAGCGAAGCATGCACGCGATGCGGGTGGAATCAATCACGAGCGGTAACATTACAACAGGATTACAATAGAGCCCACAAGATACAGATATATTACAACAACGACTCCAACGAGTCAAGATACAAATATACATACAAAGATCCAAATCATACAGAAGATCAAATACATCCGAGTACGGACAAGATACAAATTGGACTAAGAGTCCTGAAGATAACCAAGTGGCGTCCATAACCCTGCCTGTGCCAAGCCGGAAGGGTAACCTTGCTAGCGTCGTCTTCATCGAACATATCTTCATACCTGCCCGGCTATGTCCCGTAGAAGCAGCAATAAGTACGGGTTCGTACTTAACAAGACTTCAAGACGTATAAGCATTCGTCAACTGGACCGTCCTTTGTACTTGAGGCACGCAGGGGACTTAGAGGACGCACGAGGAACGTCATAGGCAATATGGTGGGGTTAAGCGGCAGCGCGCAAGCACTAAAAACCTATAGAGACACTCTACTACATTCGTCTAATCAAAGAAGGTGAGAGAGCGCATAAACTAACAGTTCTATACTCTGCAAACATAACACAGCCGATGCGTTCCCCCCTCGCAAGGAAGTACTTACAAAGGCAATCACACGATTGACAAGTTTTAACCATTTATTGTTGAAGTTGTACTAACTTACTATGTGTCAACACCCGGATTTTTAAGTCCAGATGCCTATTATGCCATACATCGCAATCCCAGGAATATTGTTGTTGCGAGACATAATAGTTGAATATCATAGAGTCATCATTTATTACAACACATAATCGTCTTACAAAGGTAGATCACATGATCCAATATTACAATAGTAGTTGATCTATCGATCAACGAACATCACAAATAGCGAAAGCGAAGTAGTAGTGGCTATCTAATCCACGAGCCAACGCTTGACGTCGGGAGCGGTCCTAGTTGTCGTAGACGTCCTGCTGTCCATCTTCCTCGTACTGTCTTGTTCACCTTCATAGTCCGGCCATTTGAATAGCCGGGGACAAAGCCATGAGTACTTTTAAAGTACTCGCAAACTAATACTAGTGTAAGCACTATCAATTTTAGTAAGGGAATACTAAGCTCTAGGTTTATTTGCATAAAGCCAAGTTTATTTCATAAACATTTAGAAAAGACTCTTAATTTGCTAAACTAACTCAAGTGGGAACATTAGTGTCATTCCCACAACTCATTGTGATTCAATTCAAAGTCACCATTCACCTTTCAAATTCAAGTCCCAAGTCATATGTCACATTTTTGAAAAATGGTCCGATGACGGAACAGTGATAGCCTTTCCAACCGTCCATAACCGTGGACGCGGCTATTCGAATAGTTCTACACTCTGCAGAGGTCGTACACTTGTGCCACAATATTTGCAATAATCCGTCGGGGTTAATCGGCCCTGATTTATCATACTCCGTATGCGGACTACCAACCATAACCTTTCACTTACATACTCTAGTATAGGCACCTCTCCCCATGAGCTTGGCCTCCCGGTGAAAACCGCAGTCAACCCGGAACCGCACGAGGCTTAGGCCGGACATTCACCTCATTCCACGTCATATCGCATCGTTTTGTTTGTTGTAGAGGCAGCCCTCGGCCTAACCCCGATGACGCTTGTTTAGAGGGAACCCATACTAAAGCACATAAATTTCTAGTTAAGCCCGTACCCATATTGGGTATTGTGGGGTACTTTCAAATTGGAATGGTATCGCATCCGAACCCAACCATCAGTTTTGTAAAATTCACCAAGTCATTCACAAGTCATTCACAAGTCATATTCACCTTCAAAATCTTTCAATAGAATGAAGCATCATTCCAAGGTTTTCAAAGTCATTTCATTTCACATGATCCCATCTAGAGTAGTCACTTTTAATTTAGCACTAGCATCTATGTATGAGGGGTGCTAAGTACTTTGCTTTGCTTCTAGGCTAACTTTGATACTCTTGTACTAATCCAGTACTAACCAGGTGAATCATAATTCAAAAAAAATAACTTTGATAAATGAAGTCAAGTAAAACCTTTAAAGTAAAAACTTGGGATAGGTTCATAAAGTAAAATGTAATGGTGCCTTGCTCTAGTAGAGCTTTGCACAAGGGAACCTTGCAAGAGTGTTAGCTTGCCTTGATTGGTGAGGTGATCAAAGTTTTCTGGCTCTTCCTCCTGGTAGAATACCTCCTCCTCTTGATAGTCTCCGGTACTAGCGTCTATAAACGAATACGAGGATACAATCACCAAACCACACTTAGGCAGTCTTTAACTAGCCTTAATGGCTCACACAATTGATCTAGTATCACTACTTAACATCTATTTACACATTAAGCTAGGGTTTATTTAATATTAGGAAAATAATTTCCTCTCATTGAAAATGTGGGTTAGGGTTTCTATTTGGTTTGGGAGAAATAATTTCCTCTCATTGAATTCTTCTTAAGATTTAATCTTCTCAAATAACCAGGGATGATCCCATGTTGACCAAGGTCAACACTTCACACTTATTATTTGAGAGAAAGGATTTAAATGAGATTCATCATCTCATGTGATTTAAATAACTAGTGCAATTTAAATACTATGTTGATTTAAATTCTACAAGTGAGCAAGTATGAGCCTAAGCATTTAAAGGTCAACAAATTACTTCATATTACTTGTGAGAATGATTTAAATGAGGTGCTACACCTCATTGGTTTAAATTCCTAAAATTTGAAATAGTTTGAATGGGCTAGTATTGACTACATAGCCAATATTTTGATTCTAGCCCATGATCATGTACAGAACATATATCATATTTTTACATAGTAAATTAGAGTTTGTTAAATGTGAATTATTGCAATTGGATTCACTTCAAAATTAATAATGGTTGATTTTTAAGATTTATTTGAATACTGAAAAGTATCTGTTTTGTTATTTTTACTATTCAAAAACTACACAAGGTATGAGTTTGAATCCAGTGGGGTTAGTTAGAGAAATTCATAAGCTTTCCAGAACAATTTGATTCACTAAATTTGGATTTGTAGATTTTGAACTATTCAATTCTAGCAAAGACCAGAATTGAATAACTGCTGAAATGAATTAAAACCAGATTCAAAGTGTTGGGCTGCGCGGGAAAACTAATGGGCCGCAAGGTTTGAATGGGGAAAACAGGCCCGATAACTGGTTCGGTGTGTAGTGGGCTCGTCGGGGAGTGGGGCCTACATGTCATCGACTAATAACCGCCGAAGCGGTATGCTCGACCGGACCGTCGGATTAAGAGCCGATCGTGCGGTCGACCGTCGTCGTCGTCGACGGGAGAGGAGGAAGTGCTTCGCGACGGCGAGGTAGGGGGTCGGCGGCGTGACGGAGCTCCGGCGATGGTCGGCGACGATGCAGGAGGGGTTGTCGAGGATGGGGAGTGCGCCGGTACGGACGGCGGCTCCCGAGGTGGCGGCAATCGTTGGCTTCATCCGCAAAGCACCGCCGCGAGCTGCAGTTCGTCGATTGGCGGTCTATCGGCGACGATGTGGAGGAGAGAGGTCGAGGAGGATCGAAGGAAGAGTGGAGCGAGTTTGGTGTGGAAGGAGAAGGCCGATGGGGTCTCTATTTATAGTAGGAGGGGTGACCGTGGGGTCGTCGTGGAGGTCGCCGATGGCGCGGCCGTCCGGAGCGATGGAGGGGCAAGGTAGGGGCGCGTCTTGTAGGCGACGTCTAGGCGGAGCTAGCGCGCGTGATGGCGCGTCCAATTATGGTCTGTGGCGAGCTGGCGACGTTGGGGTACTTGCGCATACCGGCGCGGCAGGGTGGCGATCATGGCGTGGGCGTCAATGCTTCCGCGAGCCAGTGGGCGTGTCCAGGAGGGTACGGGTGTGGTGATGAACGAGCATGCGCGAGGAGAGAGGGAGAGGAGGACGAGGGCGACTGGGCACGGTGGCGTCCTGGCGCGTCCAGGGTTGGGTCGGGGCGCGGTCACCGCGTGCCTGGCACGCTCTGGGCTTGTCTGGGCGTGCTTGTTTTGTCCAAGGCCGGGCTCGATTCGATCCAGGGAGGGTACATGCGTGATCAGGGAAGGGTAGGCTACCTATTTGACATGGTGAGAGGGATAGGGAAGGGGTAGAGAGGATGAGTGTATGTGGGTGAGCATGGTGCACGGCATGGTCGGTTTTTGCTCTCCACAGGCTTTAATCATCCAAAGCAAGTACTGGGAAAGATGCGGGGATGCAGGGGAGCCCAATGATCACAAACCAAAAGGGGTTTAGCCCAAAATCTGCTGGGTATTGAGGTGTAACACCAATCCGGAAAGTTGCCCGCAAGGTGTTCGGAGAAATGGCCGCAAGAACACTTTTGTCAAATTTTGTAATTCTTTTTGGTGCACTTCATTTATATAAATATAGAAAGGGGTTTGTGGTGGTGGTGGTCAATTTGACAAAGATTTGTAAGTTTTCAAATTTGGGGTTATCTTCTCATAATTTCAAAGTCTCTACTTGTCAAAATCATACTGGTCAACCTGGTCAACATTAGCACTAATGGTCAACATGAAAGTTGTTCACCATCACTTGGTCTTGGATGACATGGCTTTGGTTGACCAAAGTTGGTTGAGGAAACAGAAGATAAATTGGTGCAAAGTGGGGAAGAAAATAAAATTGGGACATGTGACCATTATCACATGTATGTGAGTTTTGAATTTTCCTTTGATTTGATTATTGTTTCCTTGATGCAATTGTGTTAGTTTATCATATTGAAGTATTTTAGAAGCAAGGGAGCAAACAATTATGGCTTTGGTGAAGGATTTGCATTTTGGCATATGATGTATGTGAGGGAATTTTGGGGATTTTCTCACTATGTGATTTCTCTCCATTTGATTTGACTTTGGTTGACTCAAATGTGATTCTTATGGGTTTAGAAACATTTTCCAACTATTGAAACCAATTCAAAAGGTCTTGTTCAAAGATTTGCAAATTTGGCCTTAATACATAAGAGATGAGGTGTCACTTTTTACTAAACTTGTAAATGGTTGATCTTGCTTCACTTGGATATGGGTTAGGGTCAATTTAGTGTTATATTAGGTTGAGAGATGGTTTCATACCATTTGGTCAAGGTTTAAGGTCATAGGTCAAGGTTTAGTGAATTGGCTATGTGTCACTTAGGTTTCTATGCATATGTTGCATTTGAGATTTAATTTGACTTGGCTTGACCAATTGGTGTGGTTGAGTGTTGAAATGGTATATAGGAGTGATCCAACCATTCACAACAAGTCCTAGGGTCAATCTTCTCAAATTCACAAATTTGCTAATTTACTCACATATGCCTCTATGGCATTTTTAGATTCTTTTTATTTTATTTAGAAACAACTTGAATTAGGTTTGATAGGTACTAGGTATGGTGTATGAAGGTTTTCCAAATCTCTAAGCAAAGTAGAAAAGCATAGGGTAAGGTTTTATAATTATAGTCATAGGCACATATGCCTTTTTATTATTTAATTTCCTTTTATTTTATTTTAACTAGGATGAGGAAAAGAGGGGTGAGGTTTAGGGTTTAAGATCACTTCAAATACTAATAACAAGCAATCATAGCAATAACACAAGAATTAAGCAAGAACACTATGTATCATACTCTATTTAATAAAAGTTTTTGTTGGTTCCAAAATTTGGAACTAGTGAAATTCATTTGTTTTATTTTGAAATTCTTGGGATGTTACACTATGCAAGTTATTATCAATAAACAACAGGTGTAAGTTGTCTATGGTCGAGTCATACAGCTCCAAGTCGTCCATAACCGCGGACACGGCTTATCGATAAGATGTACACCCTGCAGGGGTTGCCCAAATTTACCCACACGCACGATCAACTCCAAAGGCAATGGCAAAAAGGTGGAGTGTCACGACTCGCACTCTCCTTCACGACAACAATGTCCAGGAAGCCACCTAACTAAGTTGAACCCGAATCGAAGTCCGCCGAATCTCCGAGACGGACCTAGCTGTTTGCGAGAACGGCTTCCGAGGGTCAAAACACACACTGGGGCGAATGACCCGCTTCAGCATGCGATAAACGCGGAGGACGCGAACCTATACGTGCATACCAGAAACAAGGGATACAAGGCACCCAGGGGCTTCCCAAAGTAAATAAGTAACAGGCTGGCATGCACGCAAACAACAAATGGTAAAACATTACGAAACTAGTTGTGGCCACTGGACAAAGTCGCAGATTCCGGCAGTGGTCGAGGGGAGACCCAGAAACATACCCACGTGTGGTTAGAGCGCTCAGTCTCGGAACAGATAACAAGAACTCGAGGTCCTAAGATATTTAGGAAACACAAGTGAGCCGTCACAAAACGATCAGATATAAACATGTAGCATGTGTCATGATTCCCCAACAGATAACCCGATAAGATAGCATTAACGGTAACAAGATAAAACAACTCTAGCATGCACTACGACTCGCAAGGCAGACTCGGTAACCAAACAATAGCTGTAGGTGGTTGGTGGAGGCAATATAGGCTGCTTGAGGTAACAAGTGGAAGGGACACGTGACAAGAACGCAACTTAAGGATAGCATGAGGGAGAAGGCAAAAATAAAATAGGTGAGCGACTTCTGCAGAGGCAGAAGTATAAGGGAAAATGCTTGCCTGTTAAAGCTTGCCGAGGGACATCCGGATAACTTGGCGTATCTCACCGCACCACTTCGTGATCCTATCCGGGAAGAAGCAAATGCTGGAACACACAATGTATGCAAGACTTACTACTACAGATAAAGAAGATCCAGCATGATCAAGATGATATGCATGACATGGCAAGATGGTGCAATGCATCTTATCCAAATTAATCGGAGTCGGAACCCCGGACAAGCAATTTAGGTTGGAGTTGCATTTTCTACCGACAAAGTTAAGGGTTGGATAGCATGGCATATCATGGCAGAGGTGTGCTACTTCAATATTAAACGGAGCAGGGAATTCTTATCCGATAATTCCAAAATACCCCGCGTTTATTTATTAGGTGCGATGCAAACTATAACAGAACGGCATGATGTGAGATGCACACAAATGTATGGATGGCATATTTAAATTTCTCACATTTTTCTGATAGAAATAGACATCTTAGTTACGAAATTTAGATTTGTAAAATAAAAGGTATAAAATGAACAAGATTTACAAGAATAAAAAGGGTTAGCAGACATCAGAGATGAATGGCCGGAGCCTCTGAGAATGATGCCAGATGAGAAATGAAAACTAGTGAGTAGTTTGCACCGTATGGATTTAGAGCCCAGATCAATATTGTGGAGGAAAACAGAGCAAGCCAATGGGCTACACCCATGATCTGGTTAGATTTTGACGCTAACTGAATCTGAACAAACATGCGAAGCCTGTCATGGATAGAAGGATTAAAAGGTCGAATTTCCTGGAGAAGTGGAGATTCTGTATTGGCTGCACTAGTTAGAAAAGCAAACGGACCCTGCTAGTAGAGCAAGCGACTGTGGTACAGCTATGAAGATAAAAGGGAGGTGGTTACCATCTGAATTAGACCAACCCAGAGGTTGGAGACAGCGCGGACATGCGTGTGGCAGACGTGCGCAAGTAGATATTTGCGTGTGCTTGCACGACCTGGAGGCAAACATCGATGGAAACAGTTAACTGAATTTCGCAAGTGTTAACTGAACCCCAAAACATGGAACGTCTGGCGCCGGTGACAAGGAAAGAAAGGACTATCCAGTTGAGCTATCTTCAATTGTTGTAAAGAGAATGTGTGCGTGCAGTTTTGAACAGCAGAAGCTTAGAAGCAGGTTGTATGAAACTGAAAACTAGAACAACGCCTGTTCTGGAACTGAAACTGAACAAAAGAGGAACGATGTGGTGGGCGTTTCCGCTGGGATTGATCCTGGGAACTGCTGGAAGCCGATCGAGTCAACCTGGGCAAGAATCTACTGATGATAGAAATGAGAAGCGAGTTATTTGGGTTAGATTTCGCGGTGGTGAACTGTACCTGACAAAAAAAACTGAAGACGACACCGATGATCAGAGATGTCGACGAATGCGACTGGGAGGGCAGCGCATGGAGCTGCTCGTGCTGGGCAGAGGTGGTGCGTGGGTGTGGTGTGTGTGCTACTGCTTCGTGGTGTGTAGCAGAGCTAGCAGCAGCGCAACAAACAAGAACATGAGATGTACATGAGCGCGTGCTTGCCGGCCATGTCCATGGCAAAGGCGCGCGCGGGCGGATGGGGAACATCGGCGACATCGGAATTGAAAAGTGGGGAAGTTGGAAACGAACGAGGGTGCTCACCGAGAGGGCGTCGGAGAAGGAAACCGCCTGGGCGATGATGAGGAAGACGCGGAGGTGACAGGGATGTGCGCGGCAACTCGGCATGGCTCCGTGAAGGAGAACTCGACCTTGACGTCGATCTTGAGCAGCTCCAGCTCCGTGAAGCTAGCGAGGAGGAAGAGGGTGCCACGGCGGTTCCATCCCCACGTTTGGTGCGGCGAGCAGCGCCGCCAGGTGACGACACGGACCAACTCCGGCGAGGAATTTCACGGTGGCTATATGAATATTTTTCTGAACTTTATCTGAAGCTGTTGAACCTTCCTCTGTTTCTCTTTTGGAAGAAGAGATGGATTGGGGAGGCGGCGGCGCTGAGGAGGAAAAGGCTAGGGTTTGCTTGGGGACCTCAGATGGATTTAAAGGGAGGGGAAAGAAGAAGGACCTGTGGTGCTGTTGTGGAGCTTGGTGGTGGAGGATGACAGCGATAGGAGGGGTCACGCCACACGCGTGAAGAAGACAGCATGAGAGCTTATCCTTTGGCCTGAAGAGATAAAAGGCCATCAAGAGTTGTATGGCCTGACCAAGGTGTTCAGATAGAGAAAAAGAAAGATCAGAGAGAGAAAGAGCTCAGGTTAGCAACATGTTTAGGAATTTTATTTTGAAAGTGTTTCCTTTTGGGATTTTCTATTTGGAAACTGGTTCTGGAAACTATTTGAGAATAAAACCAAACTCAAACTAGATTTTTTCGGGTTTGTAAATATAAAGAGATACGGGGAGGGACTTATAAAACCATACAAGAGAAAACTAAACAGGTTTTATTTAAAAATAAGGAAAGGATAGGGGACGGTTTTACAAAACCATATGAGAGGAAGAAAACAAATAGTTTTTATTTCAAAAATAATTTTATTTTATAAAATCTTGTGGATGATATGATGCATATGCCATGATGATGCATAAAATAAAAACAACAAACAAATCTAATATGGGGATTTTTCCTGGGTCGCTACATTAGGCTAGCAAGGTTGTTTGAAGCAAACTCAAGTATAAACCGGTACAGCAAAACTTACATAAGAACATATTGCAAGCATTATAAGACTCTACACTGTCTTCCTTGTTGCTCAAACACCTTAACCAGAAAATATCTAGACTCTAGAGAGACCAATCATGCAAACCAAGTTTTAACAAGCTCTATGTAGTTCTTCATTAATAGGTGCAAAGTACATGATGCAAGAGCTTAAACATGATCTATGAGAGCTCAAAACAATTGCCAAGTATCAAATTATTCAAAACCATATACCATCTACCACATGAAGCATTTTCTGTTTCCAACAAAATAACAATAAGTGTTGCGATCAACTTTCGCCATTGAACATTAACAGTAAAAGCGAAGAACACCAGTGTTCATATGAAAAAGCGGAGCGTGTCTCTCTCCCACACAAGCATGAATTTATTCAGAGAATGAAAATAACAAAACGAAAATAAAAGCACACAGACGCTCCAAGTAAAGTACATAAGATGTGACGGAATAAAAATATAGTTTCACTAGAGGTGACTCGATAAGTTGTCGATGAAGAAGGGGATGCCTTGGGCATCCCCAAGCTTAGATGCTTGAGTCTTCTTGAAATATGCAGGGATGAACCACGGGGGCATCCCCAATCTTAGACTTTTCACTCTTCTTGATCACATTATATCACCCTTCTCTCTTGACCCTTGAAAACTTCCTCCACACCAAACTCGAAACAAACTCATTAGAGGGTTAGTGCATAATTGAAAATTCATATATTCAGAGGTGACATAATCATTCTTAACACTTCTGGACATTGCACAAAGCTACTGAAAGTTAATGGAACAAAGAAATCCATCAAACATAGCAAAACAGGCAATGCGAAATAAAAGACAGAATCTGTCAAAACAGAACAGTCCGTAAAGACGAATTTTTCTGGGGCACTTAACTTGCTCAGATGAAAAAGCTCAAATTTAATGAAAGTTGCATACATATCTGAGGATCACGCACGTAAATTGGCAGATTTTTCTGAGTTACCTACAAACGGGGCTGCTCAATTTCGTGACAGTAAGAAATCTGTTTCTGCGCAGTAATCCAAATCTAGTATCAACCTTACTATCAAAGACTTTACTTGGCACAACAATGCAATAAAATAAAGATAAGGAGAGGTTGCTACAGTAGTAACAACTTCCAAGACACAACAAAACAGTAGCAAAATAAAGACATGGGTTATCTCCCAAGAAGTGCTTTCTTTATAGCCATTAAGATGGGCTCAGTAATTTTAATGATGCTCGCGCAAGAAATAAGAGTTGAAGTAAAAGAGAGCATCAAGAAGCAAATTCAAAACACATTTAAGCCTAACCCACTTCCTATGAAAAGGAATCTTGTAAATAAACAAGTCATTGAAGAACAGAGTGAATAGCATAGGAAGACAAAACAAGTGTAACTTCAAGATTCTCAACACAAAGAGGGGAAACTTAATATTATTAAGATGCATATAACCATGTTTCCCTCTCTCATAATAACTTTCAGTAGCATCATGAACAAACTCAACAATATAACTATCACATGAAACATTCTTATCATGAGCTACATGCATAAAATTATTACTCTCCACATAAGCATAATCAATTTTATTAGTAATAGTGGGAGTAAAACTACCATAACCATCATTGTAATCATCATAAATTGCAGGCATGGTATAATCATAATAACATTTATCCTCCATAGTAGGTGGCACCAACATACCACTATCATTATAATCATCATAAATAGGAGGTAAATTATCATCAAAGAAAATTTTCTCCTCAAAACTTGGGGGACTAAAAATATCATGCTCGTCAAAACTAGCTTCCCCAAGCTTAGAATTTTCCATAGCATTAGCAACAATGGTGTTCAAAGCATTCATACTAATAACATTCCCATTAGCATGCATATAAAGTTCCATGGGTTTTTTAATTCTCTCTTCAAACACATCATGTCCTAATTCAAGATAAAGTTCATAAAGATCTCTCATTTTGTTGTTGTTTTCCATTAAGCCTAACTAGTGAAAACAAGAAACAAAAAGATATAATTGCAGGATCTAAAGGAAATATCTTCGAGCACTCACACACCGGCAACATGGTGCTAGGAAATAGCTTAGTAGTCGGAGGATGTGAATACCTTTTACCTTACCTCCCGGCAACGGCGCCGGAAAATAGCTTAGTTGCCGGGGTCCGGAGTGTGAGTGCCTTTTACCTTACCTCCCGAGCAACGGCGCCGAGAAAATAGCTTGATGTCTACGCACGCTTCTATTCCCGTAGACGGTGTTGGGCCTCCAAGAGCAGAGGTTTGTAGAACAGCAGCAAGTTTCCCTTAAGTGAATCACCCAAGGTTTATCGAACTCGGGGAGGTAGAGGTCGGAGATATCCCTCTCAAGCAACCCTCGCAATTACGATACAAGAAGTCTCTTGTGTCCCCAACACACCTAATACACTTGTCAGATGTATAGGTGCACTAGTTCGACGAAGAGATAGTAAGATGCAAGTGATATGGATGAATATGAGTGGTAATAGCAATCTGAAATCAAGATGGCAGCGAGTAAACATGCAACAGAACAGTAAATAAACGGTGTTTCAGTGCTTGGAAACAAGGCCTAGGGATCATACTTTCACTAGTGGACACTCTCAACATTGATCACATAACTGAATAAACAAATACTACTTTCTCTACACTCTCTTGTTGGATGACAAACACCATTCATTGCGTAGGGCTACAAGAGCTCCCTCAAGCCGGAGTTAACAAGCTCCACAACATTCGGTGTTCATATTTAAGTAACCTTAGAGTGCATAATAGACCATTGCAATTATACCGAGTACTAACATAGCATGCACACTGTCACCGTCAGGCTATGAAAGGGGGAATAGATCGCATCAATACTATCATAGTAATAGTCAACTTCATAATCTACAAGAGATCACAATCATAGCTTATACCAAGTACTACATGATGCACACACTGTCACCATTACATCATGAAGGAGGAATAGACTACTTTAATAACATCACTAGAGTAGCACATAGATGATATTCAACTAGATCACAAAGCTCATGATCACATAAAGATCACATGGGAGAGAGAGATGAACCACATAGCTACCGGTACATCCCTTAGCCTCGGGGGAGAACTACTCCCTCTTCATCATAGGAGACAGCAGCGGCGATGAAGATGGCGATGGAGTCAATGGAGATGCCTTCCGGGGGCATTTCCCCGTCCCGGCGGCGTGCCGGAACAAAGACTTCTGTCCCCCGAAACGGAGTTTCGCGATGGCGGCGGCGTCCCTGGAGTCTTTCTGGAGTTTCGTCAATTGGTGTCGAGTTTTTAGGTCATGAGGGGTTATATAGGCGAAGAGGCGGAGTCGGAGAGGCCAGGGGGCTCCCTCCCCATAGGCTGGCGCGGCCAGGGGGCCACCCGCGCTGCCTTATGGTGTGGGCCCCCTGCTGCCCTTCCTCGTCCCCCTTCGGACTTCGGAACCTTCCGTGAATTATAAGATCGTGGGCTTTTGTTTCGTCCAATTCCGAGAATATTGCCCGAACAGCCTTTCCGGAACCAAAAACAGCAGAAAACAGAACTGGCACTTCGGCATCTTGTTAATAGGTTAGTTCCGGAAAATGCATCAAAACGATATAAAGTATGAATAAAACATGTAGGTATTGTCATAAAACTAGCATGGAACATCAGAAATTATAGATACGTTGGAGACGTATCAGACGCCGCCGCCGCCAATCCCATCTCGGGGGATTCAGGAGATCGCCTCCGGCACCCTGCCGGAGAGGGGAATCATCTCCCGGAGGACTCTTCATCACCATGATCGCCTCCGGATTGATGTGTGAGTAGTTCACCCCTGGACTATGGGTCCATAGCGGTAGCTAGATGGTTGTCTTCTCCTCATTGTGCTATCATGTTAGATCTTGTGAGCTTCCTATCATGATCAAGATCATCTATTTGTAATGCTACATGTTGTGTTTGTTGGGATCCGATGAATATGGAATACTATGTCAAGTTGATTATCAATCTATCATATATGTTGTTTATGTTCTTGCATGCTCTCCGTTGCTAGTAGAGGCTCTGGCCAAGTTGATACTTGTAACTCCAAGAGGGAGTATTTATGCTCGATAGTGGGTTCATGCCTCCATTGAATCCGGGACAATGACGAGAAAGTTCTAAGGTTGTGGATGTCTTGTTGCCACTAGGGATAAAACATCGGTGCGTTGTCTAAGGATATTTGTGTTGATTACATTACGCACCATACTTAATGCAATTGTCTGTTGTTTGCAACGTAATACGGGAAGGGGTGCGGATGCTAACCCGAAGGTGGACTTTTTAGGCATAGATGCATGCTGGATAGCGGTCTATGTACTTTGTCGTAATGCCCTGATTAAATCTCATAGTAGCCGTCGTGATATGTATGTGCATTGTTATGCCCTCTCTATTTCTCAATTGCCCAACTGTAATTTGTTCACCCAACATGCTATTTATCTTATGGGAGAGACACCACTAGTGAACTGTGGACCCCGGTCCATTCTTTTACATCTGAATACAATCTACTGCAATACTTGTTCTCTACTGTTCTTCGCAAACAAACATCATCTTCCACACCATACATTTAATCCTTTGTTTACAGCAAGCCGGTGAGATTGACAACCTCACTGTTAAGTTGGGGCAAAGTATTGTGATTGTGCTGTGCAGGTTCCACGTTGGTGCCGGAATCCCTGGTGTTGCGCCGCACTACACTCCGTCACCAACAACCTTCACGTGTTCCTTGACTCCTACTGGTTCGATAACCTTGGTTTCTTACTGAGGTAAAACTTGCTGTTGTACGCATCACACCTTCCTCTTGGGGTTCCCAACAGACGTGTGTTAACTACACGCCAGCAAAGATATTTTCTGGCGCCGTTGCCGGGGAGATCAAGACACGCTGCAAGGGGAGTCTCCCACTTCCAATCTCTTTACTTTGTTTTTGTCTTGCTTTACTTTATTTACTTCTTTGTTTGTTTTTTATATCAAAAATACAAAAAAAATAGTTGATTTACTTTATTTACTGTCTTGTTTGCGTTCTCTATATTAAAAACACAAAAAAATTAGTTACTTGCATTTACTTATTTAGTTTGCTTTATTTACTACTGCTAAAATGGGTACTCTTGAGAATACTAAGTTGTGTGACTTCACTAGCACAAATAATAATCATTTCCTATGCACACCTATTGCTCCACCTGCTACTACAACAGATTTTTTTGAAATTAAACCTGCTTTACTAAATCTTGTTATGAGAGAGCAATTTTCTTGTGTTAGTTCTGATGATGCTGCTGCCCATCTTAATAATTTTGTTGAACTTTGTGAAATGCAAAAGTATAAGGATGTAGATGGTGACATTATAAAATTGAAATTGTTTCCTTTCTCCTTAAGGGGAAGAGCAAAAGATTGGTTGCTATCTTTGCCTAAGAATAGTATTGATTCATGGACTAAATGTAAGGATGCTTTCATTGGTAGATATTATCCTCCTGCTAAAATTATATCTTTCAGAAGTAGCATAATGAATTTTAAGCAATTGGATAATGAACATGTTGCCCAAGCATGGGAAAGAATGAAATCTTTGGTAAAGAATTTCCCAACCCATGGACTAACTACTTGGATGATCATCCAAACCTTCTATGCAGGATTAAATTTTTCTTCGCGGAACCTATTGGATTCAGCTGCTGGAGGTACCTTTATGTCCATCACCTTGGGGGCGGCAACAAAGCTTCTTGATAATATGATGATCAACTACTCTGAATGGCACACTGAGAGGGCTCCACAAGGTAAGAAGGTAAATTCTGTTGAAGAAACCTCCTCCTTGAGTGATAAGATTGATGCTATTATGTCTATACTTGTGAATGGTAGATCTAATGTCGATCCAAATAATGTTCCTTTAGCTTCATTGGTTGCCCAAGAAGAACATGTTGATGTGAACTTCATTAAAAGTAATAATTTCAACAACAATGTTTATAGGAATAATTCTGGTAACAACTATAGGCCATATCCTTCTAATAATGGTAATGGTTATGGTAATTCTTATGGTAATTCTTACAACAATAATAGGAGTGTACCCTCTGGTACTGAAGCCATGCTTAAAGAATTTATTAGTACACAAACTGCTTTTAACAAATCTGTTGAGGAAAAGCTTGGTAAAATTGATATTCTTGCTTCTAAGGTTGATAGTCTTGTTGCTGATGTTGATCTTTTAAAATTGAAAGTTATGCCTAATGAAGATAAAGATATTAAGTCATTTGCTACAGAAAACGCCATACAAGCTCGAATTAATGAAAATATTAGATTGATGGCTGAATTGCATGCTAGGTGGGAAAGAGAAGAAAACGAAAAACTTGCTAAAGAGAATAATGTAGCTAAAGTTTGGACTATTACCACCACTAGTAATGTTAATGCTTCACATGTTTCTAAACCTCCTACTATCAATGGTAAAATAATTGGTGTTGGCAATGTTTTTACTCCTAGTGCAAAGCGTGCAAAACTGCCTGAAACTGCTGAAATTGCTTGTGATAAAACTGCTGAAATTTTTCAAAATATTGGGGACAATGATCCCATTGCTGTAGATCATAATGGTTTAGATTTTTATGATTGTCACATCTCTGAAGTTATAAAGTTCTTACAAAAACTTGCTAGAAGTCCTAATGCTATAAATTTGACCTTTACAAAACATATTACAAATGCTCTCATAAAAGCTAGAGAAGTCCTAATCCTAGGAAGTTAGAAGATGGTTGGGAGCCCATCATTAAAATTAGGGTCAATGATTTTGATTGTAATGCTTTATGTGATCTTGGTGCAAGTATTTCTGTTATGCCTAAGAAAATCTATGATATGCTTGACTTGCCACCATTGAAAAATTGTTATTTGGATGTTAATCTTGCTTGATAATGCTATAAAGAAACCTTTGGGGAGGATTGATAATGTTCGCATTACGGTTAACAATAACCTTGTCCCCGTTGATTTTGTTGTCTTGGATATTGAATGCAATGCATCTTGCCCCATTATATTGGGAAGACCTTTTCTTCAAACTGTTGGTGCTACTATTGATATGAAGGAAGGTAATATTAAGTATCAATTTCCTCTCAAGAAAGGTATGGAACACTTCCCTAGAAAGAGAATGAAGTTACCCTTTGATTCTATTATTAGAACAAATTATGATGTTGATGCTTCATCTCTTGATGTTACTTGATTCACACTTTCTGCGCCTAGCTGAAAGGCGTTAAAGAAAAGCGCTTATGGGAGACAACCCATTATTTTACTTCTGCACTTTTGTTTTATATTTGAGTCTTGGAAGTTGTTACTACTGTAGCAACCTCTCCTTATCTTTATTTTACTGCATTGTTGTGCCAAGTAAAGTCTTTGATAGTAATGTTGATACTAGATTTGGATTACTGCGTAGAAACAGATTTCTTACTGTAACGAAATTGAGTAGCCCCGTCTGTAGGTAACTAAGAAAATTCTGCCAATTTACGTGCGTGATCCTCAGATATGTACGCAACTTTCATTGAATTTGAGCTTTTTCATCTGAGCAAGTTAAGTGCCCCAGAAAAATTCGTCTTTACGGACTGTTCTGTTTTGACAGATTCTGTCTTTTATTTCGCATTGCCTGTTTTGCTATGTTCGATGGATTTCTTTGTTCCATTAACTTTCAGTAGCTTTGTGCAATGTCCAGAAGTGTTAAGAATGATTATGTCACCTCTTAATATATGAATTTTCAATTATGCACTAACCCTCTAATGAGTTTGTTTCGAGTTTGGTGTGGAGGAAGTTTTCAAGGGTCAAGAGAGGAGGATGATACAATATGATCAAGAAGAGTGAAAAGTCTAAGCTTGGGGATGCTCCCGTGGTCCATTCCTGCATATTTCAAGAAGACTCAAGCATCTAAGCTTGGGGATGCCCAAGGCATCCCCTTCTTCATCGACAACTTATCAGGTCACCTCTAGTGAAACTATATTTTTATTCAGTCACATCTTATGTGCTTTACTTGGAGCGTCTGTTTTCTTTTATTTTTTGTTTTTGTTTGAATAAAATCGGATCCTAGAATTCTTTGTATGGGAGAGAGACACGCTCCGCTGTTGCATATGAACACATGTGTTCTTAGTGTTACTCTTAATGTTCATGGCGAAGGTTGAAACTGCTTCGTTCATCGTTATATGGTTGGAAACAGAAAATGCTTCATGTGGTAATTGGTATAATGTCTTGAATAATTTGATACTTGGCAATTGTTGTGCTCATATAGATCATGTTTAAGCTCTTGCATCATGTACTTTGCACCTATTAATGAAGAACTACATAGAGCTTGTTAAAATTTGGTTTGCATGATTGGTCTCTCTGAGTCTAGATATTTTCTGGTTAAGGTGTTTGAACAACAAGGAAGTCAGTGTAGAGTCTTATAATGCTTGCAATATGTTATTATGTAAGTTTTTCTGTACCGGTTTATACTTGAGTTTGCTTCAAACAACCTTGCTAGCCTAAGCCTTGTATTGAGAGGGATTACTTCTCGTGCATCCAAATCCTTGAGCCAAAAACTATGCCATTTGTGTCCACCATACCTACCTACTACATGGTATTTCTCTGCCATTCCAAAGTACATTACTTGAGTGCTGCCTTTAGAAAATTTCATTCCTTGTCTTTGCAATACATAGCTCATGGGAAAATAGCCTTAAAAACTATTGTGGTAAAGAATATGTAGCTTATGTATCTTATTTCTTATAAGTTGCTTGTTGAGCGGTAACCATGTTTCTGGGGACGCCATCAACTATTACACCTTTGTTGAATATCATGTGAGTTGCTATGCATGTTCGTCTTGTCTGAAGTAAGGGCGATTTTCATGATCAAATGGTTTGAGTATGCAAATTGTTAGAGAAGAACATTGGGCCGCTAACTAAAGCCATGAATCATGGTGGAAGTTTCAGTTTGGACACTAATCCTCAATCTCTTATGAGAATATTACTCGTTGTTGAATGCTTAAGCATTAAAAGAGGAGTCCATTATCCGTTGTCTATGTTGTCCCGGTATGGATGTCTAAGTTGAGAATAATCAAAAGCGAGAAATCCAATGCGAACTTTCTCCTTAGACCTTTGTACAGGCGGCATAGAGGTACCCCTTTGTGACACTTGGTTGAAACATATGTTATGCAATGATAATCCGTGCTAATCCAAGCTAATTAGGACAAGGTGCGAGCACTATTGGTATTCTATGCATGAGGCTTGCAACTTATAGGATGTCTTATACATAACACATATGAATTATTACTACCGTTGACAAAATTGTTTCTATGTTTTCAAAATGAAAAGCTCTAGCACAAAAATAGTAATCCATGCTTCCCTCTGCGAAGGGCCATTCTTCTACTTTATGTTGAGTCAGTTTACCTACTTCTTTCTATCTTAGAAGCAAACACTTGTGTCAACTGTGTGCATTGATTCCTACATACTTGCTTATTTGCATTCATCATATTACTTTGTGTTGACAATTATCCATGAGATACATCCATGAGATAAACATGTTGAAGTTGAAAGCAACCCGCTGAAACTTATATCTTCCTTTGTGTTGCTTCAAAGCTTTCTACTAAGAATTTATTGCTTTATGAGTTAACTCTTATGCAAGTCTTATTGATGCTTGTCTTGAAAGTACTATTCATGAAAAGTCTTTGCTATATGATTCGGTTGTTTAATCATTGTCTTTACCATTGCTTCGAATCGCTGCATTCATCTCATATGCTTTAAAATAGTATTGATCAAGATTCTGGTAGCATGTCACTTCAGAAATTATCATTGTTATCGTTTACCTACTCGAGGGCGAGTAGGAACTAAGCTTGGGGATGCTTGATACGTCTCAAACGTATCTATAATTTCTTATGTTCCATGCTACTTTTATGATGATACTCACATGTTTTATACACACTTTATGTCATTATTATGCATCTTCCGGCACTAACCTATTGACGAGATGCCGAAGAGCCAGTCGCTGTTTTCTGCTGTTTTTGGTTTCAGAAATCCTACAAAGGAAATATTCTCGGAATTGGACGAAATCAACGCCCAGGGTCTTATTTTTCCACGAAGCTTCCAGAAGACCGAAGGGGATACAAAGTGGGGCCACGAGGTGGCCAGACCATAGGCCGGCGCGGCCAGGGTGGGGCCCGCGCCACCCTATGGTGTGGGCCCCTCGTCAGCCCTCCGACTCTGCCCTTCCGCCTACTTATAGCCTTCGTCGCGAAAACCCCGATGCCGAGAGCCACGATACGGAAAACCATCCGGAGACGCCGCCGCTGCCAATCCCATCTCGGGGGATTCGAGAGATCGCCTCCGGCACCTCCGCCGGAGAGGGGAATCATCTCCCGGAGGACTCTTCATCACCATGACCGCCTCCGGATTGATGTGTGAGTAGTTCACCCCTGGACTATGGGTCCATAGCAGTAGCTAGATGGCTGTCTTCTCCTCATTGTGCTATCATGTTAGATCTTGTGAGCTGCCTATCATGATCAAGATCATCTATTTGTAATGCTACATGTTGTGTTTGTTGGGATCCGATGAATATGGAATACTATGTCAAGTTGATTATCAATCTATCATATATGTTGTTTATGTTCTTGCATGCTCTCTGTTGCTAGTAGAGGCTCACGGCCAAGTTGATACTTGTAACTCCAAGAGGGAGTATTTATGCTCGATAGTGGGTTCATGCCTCCACGAATGCGGGACGGTGACGAGAAAGTTCTAAGGTTGTGGATGTCTTGTTGCCACTAGGGATAAAACATCAATGCTTTGTCTAAGGATATTTGTGTTGATTACATTACGCACCATACTTAATGCAATTGTCCATTGTTTGCAACTTAATACTTGGAAGGGGTGCGGATGCTATCCCGAAGGTGGACTTTTTAGGCATAGATGCATGCTTTGGATAGCGGTCTATGTACTTTGTCGTAATGCCCTGATTAAATCTCATAGTAGTCATCGTGATATGTATGTGCATTGTTATGCCCTCTCTATTTCTCAATTGCCCAACTGTAATTTGTTCACCCAACATGCTATTTATCTTATGGGAGAGACACCACTAGTGAACTGTGGACCCCGGTCCATTCTTTTACATCTGAATACAATCTCTTGCAATACTTGTTCTCTCATCGTTCTTCGCAAACAAACATCATCTTCCACACCATACATTTAATCCTTTGTTTACAGCAAGCCGGTGAGATTGACAACCTCACTGTTAACTTGGGGCAAAGTATTGTGATTGTGTTGTGCAGATTCCACGTTGGCGCCGGAATCCCTGGTGTTGCGTCGCAGTACACTCCGTCACCAACAACCTTCACGTGTTCCTTGACTCCTACTGGTTCGATAACGTTGGTTTCTTACTGAGGGAAAACTTGCTGCTGTACGCATCACACCTTCCTCTTGGGGTTCTCAACAGACGTGTGTTAACTAGACGCCAGCAATATATCATACTGAACTTTGTAGATTTGATTAATATTATCATTGCACTAACGCTGCTAATGAGATTTGTGATGAGTTTTGTATGAAGGAAGTTTTCAAGTGTAGGAAAGAAGAATGATGAGATGAGATGAAGAATGGACAAAAGCTCAAGCTTGGGGATGCCCATGTCACCCCAAGATATATTCAAGAAGTACAAGCGTCAAATCTTGGGGATGCCCAAGGCATCCCCTTCTTCATCAATAAAAACATCAGGTCATGTTTCTGTTCACCATATTTTTATTGCTTCATATACTAAGTGTTATTCTTGGAGCGTCTTTATTTTGCGTTGTGTATTTTATTTTCAATAAAGTGGGCACCATCATACCATGTTTGTTTGGGAGAGAGACACGCTCCGCTTTTTCATATGAACACTTGTGTTCTTAATTCATGTTCATGGCGGAAGCTGAAAGCCACAACATTTATTGCTATTTGGGTGGAAACAGAAAATGCTTCATGTGGTAGATGGTATATTGTCTTGAATAATTTGATACTTGGCAATTGTTTTGAGCTCTCAAGTAGATTATGTTTAAGCTTTTGCATCATGTAGTTTAAACCTATTAGTGGAGAACTACCGTAGAGCTTGTGCAAATTTGGATTGCATGATTGATCTCTCTACAGTATAGATATTTTCTAGTAAAAGTGTTTGAGCAACAAGGAGACAGTGTAGAGTCTTATAATGCTTGCAATATGTTCTTATATAAGTTTTGCTGTACCGGTCCATACTTGTGTTTGCTTCAAACAACCTTGCTAGCCAAAGCCTTGTACTGAGAGGAAATGCTTCTCGTGCATCCAAAAACCTTGAGCCAAAACTCATTCCATTTGTGTCCATCATAACTACCTATTATGTGGTATTTTTCTGCCATTCGAAGGTAAATTTCTTGCGTGCTACCTTTAAAATTTCATTCCTTGTCTTTGCAATACATAGCTCATGGGAAAATAGCTTAAAAACTATTGTGGTATTGAATATCTTATTTCTTATAAGTTGCTTGTTGAGCGGTAACCATGTTTCTGGGGACGCCATCAACTTTTTAGACCTTTGTTGAATATCATGTGAGTTGCTATACATGTTCGTCTTGTCTGAAGTAAGGGTGATTTATCATGATTAAATGGTTTGAGTATGCATATTGTTAGAGAAGAACATTGGGCCGCCAACCAAAGCCATGTATCATGGTGGAAGTTTCAGTTTGGACATTAATCCTCAATCTCTTATGAGAATATTATGTGTTGTTGAATGCTTAAGCATTAAAAAGAGGAGTCCATTATCTGTTTTCTATGTTGTCCCAGTATGGATGTCCTTAAGTTGAGATCTATCAAAACTGAGAAATCAAATGCGATCTATTTCCTTGGACCTTTGTACAGGTGGCATAGAGGTACCCCTTTGTGACACTTGGTTGAAACATATGTAATGCAATGATAATCCATGGAAATCCGAGCTAATTAGGACAAGGTGCGGGCACTATTGGTATTCGATGCATGAGGCTTGCAACTTATAGGAGGTTTTATGCATAACACATATGAATTATTACTACCGTTGACACAATTGTTTCCATGTTTTCAAAATAAAAGCTCTAGCACATGAGTAATCCCTGCTTCCCTCTGCGAAGGGCTTTTCTTTTACTTTATGTTGAGTCAGTTTACCTACTTCTTTCTATCTTAGAATCAAACACTTGTGTCGACTGTGTGCATTGATTCTTGCATGTTTACTTATTGCACTTGTTATATTGCTTTATGTTGACAATTATCCATGAGATATACATGTTACAAGTTGAAAGGAATTGCTGAAACTTAATCATCCTTTGTGTTGCTTCAAAACCTTCTATTAAGAATCTATTGCTTTATGATTTAACTCTTATGCAAGACTTATTGATGCTTGTCTTGAAAGTACTATTCATGAAAAGTCTTTGCTATATGATTCGAGTTGTTTAGTCATTATCTTTACCATTGCTTTGAATCACTTCATTCATTTCATATGCTTTACAATAGTATTGATCAAGATCATGTTGGTAGCATGTCACTTAAGAAATTATCCTTGTTATCGTTTACCTACTCGAGGGCGAGTAGGAACTAAGCTTAGGGATGCTTGATACGTCTCCAACGTATCTATAATTTCTGATGTTCCATGCTAGTTTTATGACAATACCTACATGTTTTGCTCACACTTTATAATATTTTCATGCATTTTCCGGGACTAACCTATTAACAAGATGCCGAAGTGCCAGTTCCTGTTTTCTGCTGTTTTTGGTTCCAGAAAAGCTGTTCGGGCAATATTCTCGGAATTCGACGAAACAAAAGCCAAACCTCCTATTTTACCGAGACGGACCCAGAACACCGAAGGAGAGACGGAGAGGGGCCAAGGGGGCCCCACACCACCTGGCGGCGCGGCCAAGAGGGGGGGCGCGCCCAGCTATGCGGTGGGCCCCCCAGGCACCCCCTCGCGCCGCCCTTTCGCATATATATTCCTCGCGACGCGAAAACCCTACATCAATCCATCATACTCCAGAAAGACTCTAGGGGCGCCGCCGCCATCGCGAAACTCCGTTTCGGGGGACAGAAGTCTCTGTTCCGGCACGCCGCCGGGACGGGGAATTGCCCCCGGAGTCATCTCCATCGACACCACCACCATCTTCATCGCCGTTGCTTGTCTCCTATGATGAGGAGGGAGTAGTTCTCCCCGAGGCTGAGGGCTCTACCAGGTAGCTATGTGGTTCATCTCTCTCTCCCATGGTGTGATCTTTATGTGATCATGAGCTTTGTATCACTATTAATCTATGTGCTACTCTAGTGATGTTATTAAAGTAGTCTATTCCTCCTCCATGATGTAAAGGTGACAGTGTGTGCATCATGTAGTACTTGGCGTAGGTTATGATTGTAATCTCTTGTAGATTATGAAGTTAACTATTACTATGATAGTATTGATGTGATCTATTCCCCCTTTCATAGCTATTGTTGTCAGTGTGTATGTGATGCGTGTAATTGACACGTCCGTTGGGAACCCCAAGAGGAAGGTGTGATGCGCACAGCGGCAAGTTTCCCTCAGTAACAAACCAAGGTTTAATCGAACCAGTAGGAGTCAAGAAGCACGTTGAAGGTTGATGGCGGTGGGATGTAGTGCGGCGCAACACCAGAGATTCCGGCGCCAACGTGGAACCTGCACAACACAACCAAAGTACTTTGCCCCAACGAAACGGTGAGGTTGTCAATCTCACCGGCTTGTCTGTAACAAAGGGTTAACCGTATTGTGTGGAAGATGATTGTTTGCAAGAAAACGAGTAAAGAACAAGTATTGCAGCAGATTTGTATTTCAGTATTAAAGAATGGACCGATGTCCACAGTTCACTAGAGGTGTCTCTCCCATAAGATAAAAGCATGTTGGGTGAACAAATTACAGTCGGGCAATTGACAAATAGAGAGGGCATAACAATGCACATACATGTCATGATAAGTACAGTGAGATTTAATTGGGCATTACGACAAAGTACATAGACCGTCATCCAATCGCATCTATGCCTAAAAAGTCCACCTTCGAGTTATCGTCCGAACCCCCTCCGGTATTAAGTTGCTAACAACGAGACAATTGCATTAAGTATGGTGCGTAATGTAATCAATAACTACATCCTCGGACATAGCATCAATGTTTTATCCCTAGTGGCAACAGACACAACACAACCTTAGGGGTTTCGTCACTCCCCGGTGTCAATGCGGGCATGAACCCACTATCGAGCATAAATACTCCCTCTTGGAGTTACTAGCATCAACTTGGCCAGAGCCTCTACTAATAACGGAGAGCATGCAAGATCATAAACAACACATATGTAATAACTTGATAATTAACATAACATGGTATTCTCTATCCATCGGATCCCGACAAACACAACATAGAGTATTACAGATAGATGATCTTGATCATGTTAAGCAGCTCACAAGATCCAACAATGAAGCACAATGAGGAGAAGACAACCATCTAGCTACTGCTATGGACCCATAGTCCAGGGGTGAACTACTCACTCATCACTCCGGAGGCGACCATGGCGGTGAAGAGTCCTCCGGGAGATGAATCCCCTCTCCGGCAGGGTGCCGGGGGAGATCTCCAGAATCCCCCGAGATGGGATTGGCGGCGGCGGCGTCTCGATGAGGTTTTCCGTATCGTGGTTTTTCGCCTCGGGGGTTTCGCGACGGAGGCTTTAAGTAGGCGGAAGGGCAACGTGGGGGGCCACACGAGGGCCCCACACTACAGGTCGGCGCGGCCAAGACCCGGGCCGCGCCGCCCTATAGTGGCGGCCCCTCGTGGCCCCACTTCGACTCCTCTTCGGTCTTCCGGAAGCTTCGTGGCAAAATAGGACCCCGGGTCTTGATTTCGTCCAATTCCGAGAATATTTCGTTACTAGGATTTCCGAAACCAAAAACAGCAGAAAACAACAACCGGCTCTTCGGCATCTTGTTAATAGGTTAGTTCCAGAAAATGCACGAATATGACATAAAGTGTGCATAAAACATGTAGGTATCATCAATAATATGGCATGGAACATAAGAAATTATCGATACGTCGGAGGCGTATCAGTATGCTATGTTAGTACTCGGTCTAAATTGCAACGGTCTATTATGCACTCTAGAGGTTACTTTAATATGAACTCCGAACGTTGTGGAGCTTGTTTACTCCGGCTTGAGGGTGGTCTTGTAGCCCTAAACAATGAATGGTGTTTGTTATCCAACAAGAGAGTGTTAGAGAGTAGTATTTATTTATTCAGTTATGTGATCATTGTTGAGAGTGTCCACTAGTGAAAGTATGATCCCTAGGCCTTGTTTCTAAGTATTGAAACACCATTTCCAACAAGTTTTGCTACATGTTTGCTTCCTGCCATTTTTATTTCAGATTGCAATTACTACCTACAATCATCCATATTACTTGTATTTCACAATCTCTTCGCCGAACTAGTGCACCTATACATCTGACAAGTGTATTAGGTGTGTTGGGGACACAAGAGACTTCTTGTATCTTAATTGCGAGGGTTGCTTGAGAGGGATATCTCTGACCTCTACCTCCCTGAGTTCGATAAACCTTGGGTGATCCACTTAAGGGAAACTTGCTGCTGTTCTACAAACCTCTGCTCTTGGAGGCCCAACACTGTCTACAGAATAGAAGCGTGTGTAGACATCAGCGGCGCTGCGGCCCGAAAGGACGATGAAGCGGCAGCCCGATGCTCAATCGGAGGTAGGCGCGTGCTCGGGGACGTGCTTGGCGGAGACGTGCGCGGGGTCGGTTGATCAGACCGACGGCAGCGCTACACGTTCCATGGCGTGGACGACGTGCCACAGATGTGAGTCATTAGCGACGTTGTCGGTGATGTCCCGGGCGATGACATCGAAGAAGAACCGGCGATGGAGACCGTGCAGGCGAAGGCGGCCGGCAGCGACGCAAACGGCATCCCATGTGCATCGCGTGCAGACGTGCCCCACGGTAGATGGAGGCGGGCCGGCCGAGGCGGAGACGACGTGGGCGAGCCGGTCGCGGCAGCCTACCAAGGCAGCGCGGCTGCAGCCGGCCGGCGAGTCGACCGCGGTGGCTCGTGTAGGGCGGATGATGGAGGAGAGCCAGTGCGAAGTCGACGCCGAGGTTGGAGTAGAGGCGCGTGATGACAGCGGCGGTGGGTGACTCAATCCGATCTATGATCGGCAAAACCGAAAAAGAAAATGCCGGTCGAGCGACCGGCGGACAAAAAGAAAACCGATCTAAAGATCGAAAAAAATACTAGAGGGCAGCGGATCAACGGATCGGCGGACGAACCCTCGTACGGGTTGCGCGGCCCCCGGAGTAGATCATGGAGATCAACCTCCCTGGGGGCGGCGCGGCGCGGAAGCTTAGGCGGTGGCTAGGTTAGGATCGGCGCCGCTCTGATACCATGTAGAACGATAGAGAGGAAGAGAGATTGGCGGAATATATTGGATGTATTATTGAGCCTCATGAGCGAGTATATATAGGCGTACATGGATCATCTTGAAGTGCAAGGCAAGACACGAGAGTCTTATCTCTATCCTAGACTATCCGTTTATACGTACACGGAATATATCTCTAACACCATCCAATAATGCCATGGTACTTATCAGCGAGGCAGCAAAATAGGATAGAATCGATGCATCAACATAAAACCCAGCGATAAATTAGTTGTACCCCGTAAATCATGGAATAAATATTAGCTGGAAGATTTCATTGTTCAGTCTACTTGGACTTTATGTAGCAGAAAGATTTTCAATCCAAATAATTTGAGCCGCTACAGCCATTGCAATTATCCAATTAACTTCTTGGAGTTTATGAGACCTACACCTACTCTAGCGAAGTATATTGCTGTGACATATAAATGGAACTCCACTTGCTAAAACCATTTAGAAGGGAAGGTAAAATTGGACAGTGTAGATTTGCATATCTTCAGACCAAACTTCAGAAGACCATTTTTTCGTTTCACACTTGATGTTGTTGTTTCCACTTGCTAAACCACGACTTTACCTACAACAGCAGTTCCTGGCGTTAGGCACATGAGCACTGACCTTCAACAGCAGTTATATGGTGAAGCGAAAGAATGGCGCTCTGAAGTTGATCTGAAGATATGCAAATATACACTGTCCAATTTTACCAGTAGTAGTAAGTAAACCATCCGATGATTAGATCGGGTAGAATTAAAAAAACATGCATGATTGCACATGCTATGCGATTTATAGTAATTAACTAAATTCTTGGTTGGTTACAACTCATTACTTACCAGTTACCCGTTAGAACATTAGAGTTGTAGCAGGTGAAAGGATAGAGAATGTAACCTAGATGAGATCAATAGGTTCTAATAATTTTCATAAATTCTTTTGCAATTTAAGGCTTTGCGGAAATCTAAGTGTAACTAAGCAAACTAGGTGAGTTAAGTCAGATGATGATACAAGGTAGACTACCGGAGAAATGCTTACCAGTGACGGATGTGTTGTCCACACTGCTGACGTTAAAGGCTGACGTCCCTAGTATACAACCACTGGTAATGTGTACCAGTGATGGGCATTTCAAACGTCCGCTACTCTTTTTTTCGCGTCGTTCCAAAAATCATCACTATCATGCATACATCATAAAAATTATGTTTGACAAAAATAAAATTTATTTGCAAATAAAACTATACAGTTGTTTCCTCTCATATGGTTCTATAAAATCCATCCTTGTCCTTTTCTATATCTAAATCTATACTTAATAATAAAGGGAGAAGCGTTTCGGTGGTCTTGTAAAGTTCATATGCCAGCTAGACATGCTTTTTTCCTCTTCTATCTATGATATCATGGTCCATCTCATGTACATATTGTGTATGAGATACATTATATTGGTCATGTGTTTCTCCACAACATGTACCCTTTCGAGCGGTACATGGAAATACTGAAGCACTATTGTCGTAACCAGTATCAACCTGAGGCCAGCATTCTCGAAGGTTATACATCCGAGGAGGTGGTTGGGTTTTGCACAGACTACTTGGCCAACCAACTGCCAATTTGTGTGCCTCGTTCTCTCCATGAGGGAAGGCTAGGATGTCGTTTTATGTACATGTAAATTCTAATAAACTCTACTTGAGCTAAGAACTTGGGCATGGTTAACTGATAATTTCTATATATAGAAGAGACCACTTGGTATGATTCGGGGTGCAAACGGAGGAGGAAGTTTGCGGCGCCGCAAAATCAAGCCCACTTAATTACATATGCGGGCACCCATGGTGCATCGACAAAAGTAAAAGGGAACTGCGGGTCGTCCTGCATCTAGCCCTCATATCCTTCTTAGTCTCGAATAGACTTCCCCACTTCAACTGGGTAGACATACTAGGGCACCGCCCGAGCCTCTATAACTAGCTCCATCGTGTAAATATTTCAAAAAAAGGGATATAAAAGACGTAATTTCAGGATGTGTTGCATCCGACCACCGTTGTCTTTCATGAGAGTATTTTAAAAAAATATTTCAAGATGTAGAAATAACATGTATATATCACCAACTCCACACAATCAAATCAATTTTAACTGATTTTTTACAAATACAAAAAACATGAAAGATAGAATAAGTTTAGTTCTGAGGATGAAAATGAAAACATTTTTTGGGAACTTGAGCTCCGATCCTCCTAACTTTTGACTTTTATAATTGGCTTCGCCAAATATTTACAATAATTGTATTAAAATATCAAGAGAAACTACAAATTACGTGTGCACATGCTAATTTTTTACAAGCTTTGCAAAAAGACCCGATTCAAAGGATCAACATTTGCTATATTGGCTTATCTTTGTTTTTATTTCTGCTACGGATTTCATAGGTTTATATTTAATCCGCTCGTGTAGAAAGCTATTACTATGTGGGCACATGCTATTTTTGCAAGTTTTACAAATATACCCATTTTACTATTTGCTGTACGGGTCTCTCTTATGTGTACACGCAACGGAAACTATTTATTTATTCTATAATAATTTTAACGTAAGAAAACTTAAGATTATCTGAATAATTTTCCTGCAATAGGTAGAAACTAACTTAATTAGTTCAATAATAAATAAATTCAGAATGAAACTCCATATGTAGTTATCAAGAGTGAGCTAAGCGAAGTTGCATAAATACATACTAAACAGATGTGTATTAATAACATATACATCATTACAATCATAGAAGTAAAAAATGGAATTCTATGATTCTAGAAAGTGAACAATCTACTAAGTTCATCTTAGTATCGTGTACACCACTACAAACTTAGTTAGTTTAGCTAAAGAAAACTGACTCTAGAACAACCCTACGTGTACTAATGGGATCTACCTTAACAACACATACACGACTACAAAATCAGTACCACACAGGTCATGGCTATCTTGTCTCTACCTGAAAACTTGTAGATCTATAGAAATTTATTTTAGGAAAACAACGCAATCTAGATAATAGTTGACATGTAAAGTTAAGAACATGAGTCATTACCAATTATGAAGCCTATCTAAGAATCGAATGATACGAAAGGACCTAACAACTTTCATGATTAATCCAAAATTAAATGTTGGAAGTAGTGTCACCAAACACAACATACCAAATGATCAGTTCAACAAGAGTCATAGCACTTTTAGAGAAAGCTTATGCAAAGATGAAAATAAACCATGCCATGGTAGCTATAAATAGGCTTGCACTAGGATGATCATATTCCATCAACTACAACACAAACATCAAAGCCTCACAAGCCCTAGTAAACACAAATCCACCATGAAGACCTTCCTCATCTTTACCCTCCTTGCCATGGTGGTAACCATTGCCACCGCCAATGAGCAATTTCAACATAGTTGCCAATATCAACCTCAACAACCATTTCCTTGGCAGCAATATCCATTTCCTGGGCAACAAACACCCTTTCCCGGGCAACAACAACCATTTCCTGAGCAACAACAACCAATTCCCGACCAACAAAAGCAAATTCCTGGGCAACAACTTCCATTTCCCGGGATACAACAGCTAATTCCAGGGCAACAACAGCCATTTCCCGACCAACAACAACCATTTCCCGGCCAACAATTTCCATTTCCATTGATACAACAGACTTTTCCCGGGCAACATCAACCATTTCCTGACCAACAACAGCCATTTCCTGGGCAACAACTTCCGTTTCCCGGGCAACAACAACTAATTCCTGGGCAACAACAACCATTTCCCGACCAACAACAGCAGAATCCTGGGCAACAATTTCCATTTCCCGGGCAGCAACAACCATTTCCCGGGAAACAACAGCTAATTCCTGGGCAATTACAACCATTTCCCGACCAACAACAACATATTCCTGGGCAACAACAACCATTTCCCGGGCAACAACAACCATTTTCCGGCCAACAACAGTTATTTCCTGGACAACAACAACAACCATTTCCCGACCAACAACAGCAGAATCCCGGGCAACAATTTCCATTTCCCGGGCAGCAACAACCATTTCTCGGGAAACAACAGCTAATTCCTGGGCAACAACAGCCATTTCCCGACCAACAACAACCATTTCCCGGCCAACAATTTCCATTTCCATTGATACAACAGACTTTTCCGGGCAACATCAACCATTTCACGACCAACAACAACCATTTCCTAGGCAACAACTTCCGTTTCCTGGGCAACAACAACTAATTCCCGGGCAACAACAACCATTTCCCGACCAACAACAGAGAATCCCGGGCAACAATTTCCATTTCCCGGGCAGACAACAACCATTTCCGAAACAAC
>NC_061510.1:106712993-106732573 GCF_022539505.1 Lolium rigidum
CATACCTCTAGTTTCCATGTTATCTTAGCTACTGCAGTGCATATTTCTAGTAACCATAAGTTTGGCTTAGTTTGTATATATGGTGATCCGTATCATCGCCAAACTAGGAGTATTTGGGAGGAAGTAGCTGCTTTTGCTAATGACAATGCTAGTTTTCCCTTGCTCTGTATAGGAGACATGAATGACTTGTTGTATGATATGGACAAGTATTCCACTACTAATATAAATCGTACTCGTATGTATGCTTTCCGTTCCTTTGTGAAGAATTGTGGGTTGTTCGATCTTGGTTTCAGTGGCCCGGCTTATACTTGGACTAATAAACGTTTCTCTTCAAATCCTACATATGAGAGGTTTGATAGATGTCTAGTCAATACTGAATGGTGTAATCTTTACCCTGTCTCCAATGTTTATAATATGCCTCTCATTCATAGTATAAGTGATCATGCAGCTATCTTACTTTCTACATAAGGGCTGGTTAGGAAATTTAAAAAAACCTTCAAATTTGAAAACTGGTGGCTCAAAGAGCATGATTTTCATAACTATGCCAAGTCTGTTTGGATAACCACCAAAAATAAAGCTTTTTCAAATCGTACTAACCAGCTTGCAGGTCAACTAAAAATTTGGTGTAAAAAGAAGAAACCCTTGCAGCAGCAAATAAACAATCTTGAAGATCAAATAAAACAAATCCAGTTGCAGCCGCTTCACTCTCAGGATCATAACAAAGAGGCGCATCTAGTGGAAAAGTATGAGCAAGCAATGACAACGTTAACAGATTCATATATGCAGCGAGCAAAAAAGAATTGGATCAAGGATGGAGATAGAAACACAAGTTTCTTTCATCGTGCCATTGTCAAGAGGAAAAAGAGAAATACTATTCTCTCTGTGAGAGATGAAAATAATGTGCTGCATTACATGCCTGACAAAATTAGCAATACCTTTGTTAACTATTTTCGATCCATTTTTTCTTCTACACAAACTAATTTTGGCAGGCCTTATTTGAACACACAACTTCCGGAGAATGCAGGTGACTATACTTACTCTATACCAGATGAAAATGAAGTGTTATAAACACTAAAGGAAATGAAGAGGAATGCATCTCCAGGACCAGATGGTTTTAATGTGGAATTCTATATTGCTACCTGGGATTGGATAGGCACGGATGTTGTGCAACTTGTCAGGCAGTTCTTCATGACAGGTATTATGCCAAATCATATCAACGATGCTCATATTGCTTTAATTCCCAAAAAACTTGTTCCTTTAATTCCGGCGGATTATAGACCAATTAGTCTGTGCAATGTCATTTATAAAATCATTGCTAAATGTATTGCCAATAGATTAAAACCCCATTTGCCAGACTACATCCACCCTTCTCAACAAGCTTTCATCGAAGGAAGACGTATAAATAATAATATTATCATTGCTCAAGAAATAACCCACTCTTTTGCTTTAAACTCCTGGAAACATAGTGCTTTCATGCTTAAGATTGATTTAGCCAAAGCTTTTGATCGAGTAGAGTGGAATTTTATTGTTCAGGCTCTTGCACGAAAAGGGTTGCATGGTCATTTCATCAACCTCATCCATGCATGTATTTCCTCTTCGACTTTCTCTGTCATCATTAATGGCCAACCGTTTGCGAGGTTCCGAGGAAACAGAGGTATCCGACAAGGATGTCCTCTGTCTCCTTACCTTTTTGTTTTGGCCATAAATGAATTGTCACTAGCTCTGCAAGAAGCCATGTCCACTAACATATTTGCAGGCATCAAGCTAGGACCAGACTGTCCTCCGATCCACTCTCTACTTTTTGCAGATGATCTCTTAGTGTGTGGACAAGCCACAGAGCAAGAGGCGAACAGAATGAAGCAAATCATTCAAGTTTTTTGTGGCAGATCTGGGCAAACTCCAAACTGGACCAAGTCTGGTATCATCTTTAGTAAGCATGTGTGCTCAACCATGATTAACTTGATAAAACAAATTTTCCCTGTTCCTGATATTGACAATAATTTTATTCACCTTGGACACCCGCTGATTATTCCTGGAAAAGATAGATCAGCTGCCTATAACTTTGTGATTGAAAAATTCAGATCTAAACTTTCTACTTATAAAGCTGATCAACTCTCTCATGCGGCTAGACTTGAGCTAATAAAATCAGTTTTTTCCTCCATCCCTATTTATTACATGTCCAACATTTTGTTAACTAAATTTTTTATTGCAAAACTTACTGCTATCATTAGGACTTTCTGGTGGACAGGTATAAGGGAAGATTCAAACTCAAAAAACTTGTGTCTTCGAGCATGGAAAGACATTTGTGCTCCAAAAAAAGAGGGTGGTCTAGGTATAAGAAACTTGCAAGCGGTAAATCAAGGTCTAATCCTTATGGCGGCTTGGAGAATTGCTGACCAACCTAACAGTTTTCTTCATGCAACTTTAAAATCCAAGTACTTTCCCGAGTCTTCGATTTGGCGCCCAAATTTGAATGCTCCAAAATCTGCTTTTTGGGCCTCGATACTAAAGATTCTCCCTATTCTTAAGACCCATTCATTCTACCAAATTTCAGTGGGCCACCTTTCTGTCTGGAGTACACCATGGTGTGAGGGATGGACTCATGTTTATGAATCTTTGATCATTCAACCTGACAATTCTTCTTATCCAGCCCAAGTAAAAGACCTCTGGATACCAGAACAACAAGCTTGGAATTCCCAATTAATTGATCAACTTTTTCAAAATCCTCTTGCTGATAATATTAAAAGAACTCCCATTATTTGCTCTCAAGAAAATGATATCCTTTGTTGGAAACTAACACCTTCAGGTAAATGTAACTCCAAAAGTGCCTACAGGGCTTGTCTAGATGTTTTGCAGGAGCAAGGAGAACCGAGACCAAGGCAAGTTGCTCCTACAACCATTCAGCTCCTAAATCAAATTTGGAAGAACAAGAAGGTAACTCCGAGAGTGCAGACATTTGGTTGGCGTCTCATAAGGAAAGCAATGCCAACGGGTGCTCGAGCCGGTAAGTACAGCAAACACATTTCTAAATTTTTCTGTAGATGCGGGTTACAAGAAGATGATATACACTTGTTTTTTCTCTGTGCTTTCGCAAAAGCTGCTTGGTTTAGCCATCCATGGTATTTAAAAATTGATCAAATTGTAGCAAACCATAACAATATAGCTCAGATTCTTCTACATATTTTGAGTATGGCTCACCCTTATGCTTCTCTTGAGAATATCCTCACGTTTATGTGGTGTCTTTGGAAGGCGTGAAACGATTGCCTATTTAACAGGAAAGACACTAATCCCAAACTAATATTTCACAAAGCAAATGCTATTCACAACAATATGGAGCTTCTAGATGTTTTACAGGGATTGAAAAACAGGAACAATTCTCAAAGAAATAAACAAGATGGCAAGAGCAAAGACATTTGGCAAGCCAAGTACAAACACAAAATGACTCTCAGGTACAGCCAACCTTTCCTAGTCAGGGGGAAACAATCAAATCTGATTTCCTGATCCAAGGTAATAAGATCTTCTCTGATGCTGCCTGGAAGACTAAAAAAGATCCAGGTTCCCAAGGAAGAATTTTTACAGGTATCGGAGTTTATTGCCAAATCAATCAGAACAATAGCAATGCAACAGTCCTAATCCAAGCTTCAACAGCTACTGCTCCTTCACCACTACATGCGGAAGCTTATGCTCTTCGGCTCGCAGCTCAATTGGCGAAGTCGCTTCATATCCAGCAGGTCACTTTTCTCACGGACAATATCACTCTTGCCAGAGCTGCAGCAGCTCAAACAATTTCAGATGCCCAGGTGCCTTGGGAGCTCAGGGAACAGATAGCGCAATACAAAAGAGCTTCAAGAAGCATACACCAAAGCATATTCCATATTAGCAGGGAGATAAATGGTGTAGCCCATAATTGTGCACAACAGGCAATTACACAGTCTCAATCATTGCCTATCTTTAGTTGTACAAATTCAGCTCATACCATATGAATTTGTCCCTTTGTTGTAGCTTTTCAAAACCTTGAACTACAAGGGATTACACTCCATGTTGTTAACTGCTTGTAATCTGAATATGAGCTGAATGAAAATTTGGCGCCTCCGACGCCACCCTTTGTTCAAAAAAAAAAAGATGAACTAGTAGATTGTTCACTTTCTAGAATCATAGAATTCCATTTTTTACTTCCATGATTGTAATGATGTATATGTTATTAATACACATCTGTTTAGTATGTATTTATGCAACTTCGCTTAGCTCACTCTTAATAACTACATATGGAGTTCCATTCTGAATTTATTTATTATTAAACTAATTAAGTTAGTTTCTACCTATTGCAAGAAAATTATTCAGATAATCTTAAGTTTTCTTACGTTAAAATTATTATAGAATAAATAAATAGTTTCCGTAGCATGTACACATAAGAGAGACCCGTACAGCAAATACTAAAATGGGTATATTTGTAAAACTCGCAAAAATAGCATTTGCCCACATAGTAAAATAGCTTTGTACACGAGCGGATTAAATATAAACCTATGAAATCCGTAGCAGAAATAAAAACAAAGATAAGCCAATATAGCAAATGTTGATCCTTTGAATCGGGTCTTTTTGCAAAGCTTGTAAAAAAATTAGCATGTGCACACGTAATTTGTAGTTTCTCTTGATATTTTAATACAATTATTGTAAATATTTGGCGAAGCCAATTATAAAAGTCAAAAGTTAGTAGGATCGGAGCTCAAGTTCCTAAAAAATGTTTTCATTTTCATCCTCAGAACTAAACTTATTCTATCTTTCATGTTTTTTGTATTTGTAAAAAATCAGTTAAAATTGATTTGATGTTGTGGAGTTGGTGATATATACATGTTATTTCTACATCTTGAAATATTTTTTTAAATACTCTCATGAAAGACAACGGTGGTCGAATGCAACACATCCTGAAATTACGTCTTTTATATCCCTTTTTTTGAAATATTAACACGACGGAGCTAGTTATAGAGGCTCGGGCGGTGCCCTAGTATGTCTACCCAGTTGAAGTGGGGAAGTCTATTCGAGACTAAGAAAGATATGAGGGCTAGATGCAGGACAACCCGCAGTTCCCTTTTACTTTTGTCGATGCACCATGGGTGCCCGCATATGTAATTAAGTGGGCTTGATTTTGCGGGTACGCAAACTTCCTCCTCCGTTTGCACCCCGAATCATACCAAGTGGTCTCTTATATATATAGAAATTATCAGTTAACCATGCCCAAGTTCTTAGCTCAAGTAGAATTTATTAGAATTACATAAAACTGCATCCTAGCCTTCCCTCATGGAGAGACCGAGGCACACAAATTGACAGTTGGTTGGCCAAGTAGTCTGTGCAAAACCCAGCCACCTCCTCGGATGTATAACCTTCGAGAATGTTGGCCTCAGGTTGATACTGGTTACGACAATAGTGCTTCAGTATTCGCATGTACCATTCGAAAGGGTACATGTTGTGGAGAAACACAGGACCAATATAATGTATCTCATACACAATATGTATATGAGATGGACCATGATATCAGAGATAGAAGAGGGGAAAAAACATGTCTAGCTGGCACATGAACTTTACAAGACCACCGAAACGCTTCTCTCTTTATTATTAAGTATAGATTTAGATATAGAAAAAGACAAGGATGGATTTTATAGAAACATATGAGAGGAAACAACTGTATAGTTTTATTTGCAAATAAATTTTATTTTTGTCAAACATAATTTTTATGATGTATGCATGATAGTGATGATTTTTGGAACAACGCGAAAAAACGAGTAGCGGACGTTTGAAATGCCCATCACTGGTACACATTACCAGTGGTTGTATACTAGTGACGTCAGCCTTTAACGCCAGCAGTGTGGACAACACATCCGTCACTGGTAAGCCTTTCTCCGGTAATCTACCTTGTATCATCATCTGACTTAACTCACCTAGTTTGCTTAGTTACATTTAGATTTCCGCAAAGCCTTAAATTGCAAAAGAATTTAAAGAAAACTATTAGAACCTATTGACCCCATCTAGGTTACATTCTCTATCCTTTCGCCTGCTACAACTCTAATGTTCTAACGGGTAAGTAACGGGTAAGTAACGAGTTGTAACCAACCAAGAATTTAGCTAATAACTATAAATCGCATAGCATGTGCAATCATGCATGTTTTTTAATTCTACCCGATCTAATCATCGGATGGTTTACTTACTACTACTGGTAAAATTGGACAGTGTATATTTGCATATCTTCAGAGCAACTTCAGAGCGCCATTCTTTCGCTTCACCATATAACTGCTGTTGAAGGTCAGTGCTCATGTGCCTAACGCCAGGAACTGCTGTTGAAGGTAAAGCCGTGGTTTAGCAAGTGGAAACAACAACATCAAGTGTGAAACGAAAAAATGGTGTTCTGAAGTTTCGTCTGAAGATATGCAAATCTACACTGTCCAATTTTACCTTCCCTTCTAAATGGTTTTAGCAAGTGGAGTTCCATCTATATGTCACAGCAATATACTTCGCTAGAATAGGTGTAGGTATAATAAACTCCAAGAAGTTAATTGGATAATTGCAATGGCTGTAGCGGCTCAAATTATTTGGATTGAAAATCTTTCTGCTACATAGAGTCCAAGTAGACTGAACAATGAAATCTTCCAGCTAATATTTATTCCATGATTTACAGGGTACAACTAATTTATCGCTGGGTTTTATGTTGATGCATCGATTCTATCCTATTTTGCTGCCTCGCTGATAAGTACCATGGCATCATTGGATGGTGTTAGAGATATATTCCGTGTACGTATAAACGGATAGTCTAGGATAGAGATAAGACTCTCGTGTCTTGCCTTGCACTCCAAGATGATCCATGTACGCCTATATATACTCGCTCATGAGGCTCAATAATACATCAAATATATTCCCTCAATCTCTCTCCCTCTCTATCGTTCTACATGGTATCATAGCGGCGCCGATCCTAACCTAGCCACCGCCTAAGCTTCCGCGCCGCGCCGCCCCCAGGGAGGTCGATCTCCATGATCTACTCCGGGGGCCCCGCAACCCGTACGAGGGTTCGTCCGCCGATCCGTTGATCCGCTGCCCTCTAGTCTTTTTTTCGATCTTTAGATCGGTTTCTTTGTCCGCCGGTCGCTCGACCGGCATTTTCTTTTTCGGTTTTGCCGATCATAGATCGGATTGAGTCACCCACCGCCGCTGTCATCACGCGCCTCTACTCCAACCTCGGCGTCGACTTCGCACTGGCTCTCCTCCATCATCCGCCCTACACAGGCCACCGCGGTCGACTCGCTGGCTGGCTGCAGCGCCTGCCTTGGTAGGCTGCCGCGACCGGCTCGCCCACGTCGTCTCCGCCTCGGCCGGCCCGCCTCCATCTACCGTGGGGCACGCCTGCATGCGATGCACATGGGATGCCGTTTGCGTCGCTGCCGGCCGCCTTCGCCTGCACGGTCTCCATCGCCGGTGCTTCTTCGATGTCATCGCCCGGGACATCACCGACAACGTCGCTAATGACTCCGATCTGTGGCACGTCGTCCACGCCATGGAACGTGTAGCGCTGCCGTCGGTCTGATCAACCGACCCCGCGCACGTCTCCACCAGGCACGTTACCGAGCACGCGCCTACCTCCGATTGAGCATCGGGCTGCCGCTGCATCGCCCTTTCGGGCCGCAGCGCCGCTGATGTCTACGCACGCTTCTATTCCTGTAGACAGTGTTGGGCCTCCAAGAGCAGAGGTTTGTAGAACAGCAGCAAGTTTCCCTTAAGTGGATCACCCAAGGTTTATCGAACTCAGGGAGGTAGAGGTCAGAGATATCCCTCTCAAGCAACCCCGCAATTAAGATACAAGAAGTCTCTTGTGTCCCCAACACACCTAATACACTTGTCAGATGTATAGGTGCACTAGTTCGGCGAAGAGATAGTGAAATACAAGTAATATGGATGATTATAGGTAGTAATTGCAATCTGAAATAAAAATGGCAGCAAGCAAACATGTAGCAGAACTTATTGGAAACGGTGTTTCAATACTTAGAAACAAGGCCTAGGGATCATACTTTCACTAGTGGACACTCTCAACAATAATCACATAACTGAATAAATAAATGCTACTCTCTAACACTCTATTGTTGCATAACAAACACCATTCATTGTGTAGGGCTACAATAGCACCCTCAAGCCGGAGTAAACAAGCTCCACAACGTTCGGAGTTCATATTAAAGTAACCTCTAGAGTGCATAATAGACCGTTGCAATTTAGACCGAGTACTAACATAGCATACACACTGTCAACATTAGTTATGAAAGGGGGAATAGATCACATCAATACTATCATAGTAATAGTTAACTTCATAATCTACAAGAGATTACAATCATAACCTACGCCAAGTACTATATGATGCACACACTGTCACCTTTACATCATGGAGGAGGAATAGACTACTTTAATAACATCACTAGAGTAGCACATAGATTAATAGTGATACAAAGCTCATGATCACATAAAGATCACACCATGGGAGAGAGAGAGAGATGAACCACATAGCTACCGGTAGAGCCCTCAGCCTCGGGGGAGAACTACTCCCTCCTCATCATAGGAGACAGCAACGGCGATGAAGATGGCGGTGATGTCTATGGAGATGACTCCGGGAGCAATTCCCCGTCCCGGCGGCGTGCCGGAACAGAGACTTCTATCCCCAAAACAGAGTTTCGCGATGGCGGCGGCGCCCCTGGAGTCTTTCTGGAGTATGATGGATTGATGTAGGGTTTTCGCGTCGCGAGGAATATATAGGCGAAAGGGCAGCGCGAGGGGGTGCCTGGGGGGCCCACCCCATAGCTGGGCGCGCCCCTCCTCTTGGCCGCGCCGCCAGGTGGTGTGGGCCCCCCTTGGCCCCTCTCCGTCTCTCTTTCGGTGTTCTGGGTCCGTCTCGGTAAAATAGGAGGTTTGGCTTTTGTTTCGTCGAATTCCGAGAATATTGCCCGAACAGCTTTTCTGGAACCAAAAACAGCATAAAACAGGAACTGGCACTTCGGCATCTTGTTAATAGGTTAGTCCCGGAAAATGCATGAAAACATTATAAAGTGTGAGCAAAACATGTAGGTATTGTCATAAAACTAGCATGGAACATCAGAAATTATAGATACGTTGGAGACGTATCAAGCATCCCCAAGCTTAGTTCCTACTCGCCCTCGAGTAGGTAAACGATAACAAGGATAATTTCTTAAGTGACATGCTACTAACATGATCTTGATCAATACTATTGTAAAGCATATGAAATGAATGAAGTGATTCAAAGCAATGGTAAAGATAATGACTAAACAACTAAATCATATAGCAAAGACTTTTCATGAATAGTACTTTCAAGACAAGCATCAATAAGTCTTGCATAAGAGTTAACTCATAAAGCAATAGATTCTTAATAGAAGGTTTTGAAGCAACACAAAGGATGATTAAGTTTCAGCAATTGCTTTCAACTTGTAACATGTATATCTCATGGATAATTGTCAACATAAAGCAATATAACAAGTGCAATAAGTAAACATGCAATAATCAATGCACATAGTCGACACAAGTGTTTGCTTCTAAGATAGAAAGAAGTAGGTAAACTGACTCAACATAAAGTAAAAGAAAGGCCATTCGCAGAGGGAAGCAGGGATTACTCATGTGCTAGAGCTTTTATTTTGCAAACATGGAAACAATTGTGTCAACAGTAGTAACAATTCATATGTGTTATGCATAAAACCTCCTATAAGTTGCAAGCCTCATGCATCGAATACCAATAGTGCCCGCACCTTGTCCTAATTAGCTCGGATTTTCATGGATTATCATTGCATTACATATGTTTCAACCAAGTGTCACAAAGGGGTACCTCTATGCCACTCGTACAAAGGTCCAAGGAGATAGATCGCATTTGATTTCTCAGCTTTGATAGATCTCAACTTAAGGACATCCATACCGGGACAACATAGAAAACAGATAATGGACTCCTCTTTTTAATGCTTAAGCATTCAACAACAGATAATATTCTCATAAGAGATTGAGGATTAATGTCCAAACTGAAACTTCCACCATGATACATGGCTTTGGTTGGCGGCCCAATGTTCTTCTCTAACAATATGCATACTCAAACCATTTAATCATGATAAATCACCCTTACTTCAGACAAGACGAACATGATAGCAACTCACATGATATTCAACAAAGGTGTAAAAAGTTGATGGCATCCCCAGAAACATGGTTACCGCTCAACAAGCAACTTATAAGAAATAAGATACATAAGCAACATATTCAATACCACAATAGTTTTTAAGCTATTTTCCCATGAGCTATGTATTGCAAAGACAAGGAATGAAATTTTAAAGGTAGCACGTGATGGCGTGTACAGCACACGTCCGTTGGGAACCCCAAGAGGAAGGTATGATGCGCACAGTAGCAAGTTTTCCCTCAGAAAGAAACCAAGGTTTATCGAACCAGGAGGAGCCAAGAAGCACGTTGAAGGTTGATGGCGGCGGGATGTAGTGCGGCGCAACACCAGAGATTCCGGCGCCAACGTGGAACCAGGAGGAGCCAAGAAGCACGTTGAAGGTTGATGGCGGCGGGATGTAGTGCGGCGCAACACCAGGGATTCCGTCGCCAACGTGGAACCTGCACAACACAACCAAAGTACTTTGCCCCAACGAAACAGTGAGGTTGTCAATCTCACCGGCTTGCCTGTAACAAAGGATTAGATGTATAGTGTGGATGATGATTGTTTGCAAAGAACAGTAAAGAACAATAGCAGCAGATTTGTATTTCGAGATGTAAAGAATGGACCGGGGTCCACAGTTCACTAGAGGTGTCTCTCCCATAAGATAGCATGTTGGGTGAACAAATTACGGTCGGGCAATTGACAAATAGAGAGGGCATAAAAATGCACATACATGACATGATGAATATTGTGAGATTTAATTGGGCATTACGACAAAGTACATAGACCGCTATCCAGCGTGCATCTATGCCTAAAAAGTCCACCTTTAGGTTATCATCCGAACCCCTTCCAGTATTAAGTTGCAAAACAACAGACAATTGCATTAAGTATGGTGTGTAATGTAATCAATAACTACATCCTCGGACATAGCATCAATGTTTTATCCCTAGTGGCAACAGCACATCCACAACCTTAGAACTTTTCGTCACCTGTCCCGGATTTAATGGAGGCATGAACCCACTATCGAGCATAAATACTCCCTCTTGGAGTTAAGAGCAAAAACTTGGCCGGAGCCTCTACTAATAACGGAGAGCATGCAAGATCATAAACAACACATAGGTAATAGATTGATAATCAACATAACATAGTATTCTCTATCCATCGGATCCCGACAAACACAACATATAGAATTACGGATAGATGATCTTGATCATGTTAGGCAGCTCACAAGATCCGACAATGAAGCACATGAGGAGAAGACAACCATCTAGCTACTGCTATGGACCCATAGTCCAGGGGTGAACTACTCACTCATCACTCCGGAGGCGACCATGGCGGTGAAGAGTCCTCCGGGAGATGATTCCCCTCTCCGGCAGGGTGCCGGAGGTGATCTCCAGAATCCCCGAGATGGGATTGGCGGCGGCGGCGTCTCGATGGGTTTTCCGTATCGTGGCTCTCGGCATCGGGGGTTTCGCGATGAAGGCTTTAAGTAGGCGGAAGGGCAACGCGGGGGGCCACACGAGGGCCCCACACACCGGGCCGGCGCGGCCAAGGGCCAGGCCGCGCCGCCCTATGGTGTCGGTGCCTCGTGGCCCCACTTCCTTTCCCCCTCGGTCTTCTGGAAGCTTCGTGCAAAAATAGGACCCTGGGCGTTGATTTCGTCCAATTCCGAGAATATTTCTTTACTAGGATTTCTGAAACCAAAAACAGCAGAAAACAGCAATCGGCTCTTCGGCATCTCGTTAATAGGTTAGTGCCGGAAAATGCATAAATACGACATATAATGTGTATAAAACATGTAGATATCATCAATAATGTGGCATGGAACATAAGAAATTATCGATACGTCGGAGACGTATCAGCACGCAAGCAATTTACTTTGGAATGGCAGAAAAATACCACATAATAGGTAGTTATGGTGGACACAAATGGCATGAGTTTTGGCTCAAGGTTTTTGGATGCACGAGAAGCATTTCCTCTCAGTACAAGGCTTTGTCTAGCAAGGTTGTTTGAAGCAAACACAAGTATGGACCGGTACAGCAAAACTTACATAAGAACATATTGCAAGCATTATAAGACTCTACACTGTCTCCTTGTTGCTCAAACACTTTTACTAGAAAATATCTAGACTGTAGAGAGATTAATCATGCAATCCAAATTTCCACAAGCTCTACGGTAGTTCTCCACTAATAGGTTTAAACTACATGATGCAAAAGCTTAAACATGATCTACTTGAGAGCTCAAAACAATTGCCAAGTATCAAATTATTCAAGACAATATACCATCTACCACATGAAGCATTTTCTGTTTCCACCCAAATAGCAATAAATGCTGCGGCTTTCAGCTTCCGCCATGAACATGAATTAAGAACACAAGTGTTCATATGAAAAAGTGGAGCGTGTCTCTCTCCCAAACAAATATGGAATGATGGTGCCCACTTTATTGAAAATAAAATACACAACGGAAAATAAAGACGCTCCAAGAATAACACATATATAGTATATGAAGCAATAAAAATATAGTGAACAGAAACAGGACCTGATGTTTTTATTGATGAAGAAGGGGATGCCTTAGGCATCCCCAAGCTTTGACGCTTGTACTTCTTGAATATATCTTGGGGTGACATGGGCATCCCCAAGCTTGAGCTTTTGTCCATTCTTCATCTCATCTCATCATTCTTCTTTCCTACACTTGAAAACTTCCTTCATACAAAACTCATCACAAATCTCATTAGCAGCGTTAGTGCAATGATAATATTAATCAAATCTACAAAGTTCAGTATGACATATGAAAAGCATTTTAATAAGCATTAGCTACTGTAGCACAACTTCAATAAGGTTCTTTGATCAAGAGAACTCAAAAAGGTGGGCAAAAGATGCAAATGCAAAAAAGTGCAAGAATCTGTCAAAACAGAACAGTTCGTAAAAATTGATTTTTGAAAAATAGTTACGCTGCGTAACTCGAAAAGCTCTGAACTAATGAAAGTTATATAAATACCTGGGGAAGATGCTCGTAAATTGGCAGCTCAAACTTACGTACTGGTGATTTTTTGCGATTTTTCTCGTGACGAACCAGAAACAGTAAACAAGATTGCAAATCTCCCAAATACCACTTTCTTACCATTAGAGGCAATTCTTGGCACAAAAACAAAACAAACATGATAAGAAGAGGTTTCTACAGTAGTAACAACTTCCAAGACACAACAAAACAGTAGCAAAATAAAAACATGGGTTATCTCCCAAGAAGTGCTTTCTTTATAGCCATTAAGATGGGCTCAGTAATTTTAATGATGCTCTCGCAAGAAATAAGAGTTGAAGCAAAAGAGAGCATCAAAAGCAAATAAGAAACACTTTTAAGTCTAACCCACTTCCTATAAAAAGGAATCTTGTAAATAAACAAGTCATGTAAGCATAATGCAACAAGCATAGAAAGGCAACACAAGCGCAACTTCAAGATTCTCAACATAAAGAGGGGAAACTTAATATTATTAAGATGCATATAACCATGTTTCCCTCTCTCATAATAACTTTCAGTAGCATCATGAACAAACTCAACAATATAACTATCACATGAAACATTCTTATCATGAGCTACATGCATAAAATTATTACTCTCCACGTAAGCATAGTCATTACTATTAATTGTAGTGGGAGCAAATTCAATAAGATAGCTATCATTATTATTCTCATCACCATAATCATCATATATAGGAGGCATATTGTAATCATAATTAATTTTCTCCTCAATAGTAGGTGGACTGAAAATATGATAGTCATCATTGTAATCATCATATATAGGAGGTAAAGTATCATCAAAGTAAATTTTCTCCTCCATGTTTGGGGGACTAAAAATATCATGCTCATCAAAACCAGCTTCCCCAAGCTTAGAACTTTCTATATCATTATGGAAAGAAACATTGATAGTACTAATACTATGGCAATTATTAACATCATCATTTTCAGAATTAGTGTCCCAGAGATCTTCAATATCAAAAGTAGTGTGTTCTTCCAAATCATGATCACTAATATAGGTAAAGGGCATAGGAAGATCATTGTACTCAGATTCATTATCATAATAATCATTAGGAGCAACATACTTACGGTTACCTATCGTTATCTCATACACGCGGAGATATGCCGTTAACTCTTTCTTTTTATTCCCCCTCTTCTTCCTCTTCTTTGTTCCCTTCTTCTTCTTTTCCTTCTCCTCGTTCCCTTCTTTAGGAGGAAGAGGCTTGAAGGGAGGCTTCTCCACATAACCTGATTTATTCCCAGAAACAATAGAAGAAACTTGGGAGGATTCCTCCTTTTCATTAATAAGTTCGAAACACACAGCAGTCCTATCATATTTTGGCAAAGTGTCATCTTCTAAAATATTTTGTATGTAAGTATTTGTGTGGCAATTATCAATGCAATAAGAAAGACACCCATGCAGGACACTATTAATATCAAGAGCATTCATATCCACCAAATAAGTTTTGCTCAATAACTCTTCACACCCCAAAAATAAAGTAAGTTCATCATGCTGATTAGGAGTGATTTCATCATCACAATACAAATTTGCAGCACTCATAAGGTTCGAATTATCATTGGAGGAGCATTGAAAATTAAAATGACCCACTCTATGGCAAAGTTCACAAATAAAAGGATAGAGGGCACAAACTTTTTCACCAAGATCATCTAGAGCCCTAGACCACTTTCTAGTTTTTTCATTCCTGTGATGGATACAATATTCTTCTTCAATTTTATTCTTTTCACAAGGTCTATGAACTCCACAAAAATTAACATGCTTATAGGAAATAGCATTTTCAGAAGTTTGAGCATGTTTATTGCAATCATTAACAACAATTTCATTTTCCATGCAAGTGTCTTTAAAAGGTTCATGATACATGACCAATTTTCTTTAGGAACATTAATATGAGAAGAAAAGGCTCTATAGCAATCGACCATAATTTGAGGATCAAGACCATATTTAGCACTAAGCTCTTGAAAATCAGCAGTTTGAGCGAAAGACTTAATGCAATCATACTCGTAGTTTATACATGATTCTTTACCTTTGTCATTCTCCCAATCTTCAGTATTGCTTTGAATTCTTTCAAGAAGATCCCATCTAGCTTCAACCTCCTTGCTTGTGAAAGATCCCTCCAAACAGGCATCTAGATAGTCCTTGTGGTGTCCTGAAAGCCTTGCATAAAAATTATTAGTAATAACATTACGGGGAAGCTCATGAATGGGACATTTGAGCATTAGTGACTTCAATCTCCCCCATGCTTGGGAAATACTCTCTCCATCACGAGGATAAAAGTTATAAATGTAATTCCTATCAATATGCACTTCATGAGGAGGATAAAATTTAGAGTAAAAGAGAGATACAATTTCCTCCCAACCAATAGATCGACCATTCTTCAGCATCTTATACCATTCCCCAGCTCTGCCCTTCAGAGATATAGAGAATAGCTTCCTCTTAACTTGGTCCTTTGAAATACCTGCACTCTCGAACAACTCGCATAATTCATGTATAAAGAGTAAATGATCACTAGGATGGACAGTCCCATCTCCAAAATAGCAATTGTTCATAGCAAGTTCAACAATTTTCATAGGTATCTTGAAGGGAATACTTTCAGTAGGTGGATTTGGAATATCACAAGCATCATTCAAATCACCACATATTGGAGACAAAGCATTATCAAGGCAAAAAGTTTCTTCCAAAGCTGAGGAGCAAAAAGATTATTTTTATATAAACTAGCTTCCCCAAGCTTAGACTTTTCCATAGCATTAGCAGTAATTGCGTTCATACTAATAACATTGCTACTAGCATGCAAATAAGGTTCCATAGGTTTTTTAATTTTCGCATCAAACAATACATGTCTCAACTCAGGAAAAAGATTAAAAAGCTCACTGTTGTTTTCCATTATGCCTAACTAGTGAAAAATAAAAACAAGAGACAAAAAGATAAAATTGCAGAATCTAAAGGAGATAGCTTCGAGCACTCACACACTGGCAACAGTGCTAGGAAATAGCTTAGTAGTCGGAGGATGTGAATACCTTTTACCTTACCTCCCCGGCAACGGCGCCAGAAAATAGCTTGATGTCTACGCAAGCTTCTATTCCCGTAGACGAGTGTTGGGCCTCCAAGAGCAGAGGTTTGTAGAACAGCAGCAAGTTTCCCTTAAGTGGATCACCCAAGGTTTATCGAACTCGGTGAGGTAGAGGTCAGAGATATCCCTCTCAAGCAACCCTGCAATTAAGATACAAGAAGTCTCTTGTGTCCCCAACACACCTAATACACTTGTCAGATGTATAGGTGCACTAGTTCGACGAAGAGATAGTGAAATACAAGTAATATGGATGATTGTAGGTAGTAATTGCAATCTGAAATAAAAATGGCAGCAAGAAAACATGTAGCAGAACTTGTTGGAAATGGTGTTTCAATACTTAGAAACAAGGCCTAGGGATCATACTTTCACTAGTGGACACTCTCAACAATGATCACATAACTGAATAAATAAATGCTACTCTCTAACACTCTCTTGTTGGATAACAAACACCATTCATTATGTAGGGCTACAAGAGCACCCTCAAGCCGGAGTAAACAAGCTCCACAACGTTCGGAGTTCATATTAAAGTAACCTCTAGAGTGCACAATAGACCGTTGCAATTTAGACCGAGTACTAACATAGCATACACACTGTCAACATTAGTTATGAAAGGGGGAATAGATCACATCAATACTATCATAGTAATAGTTAACTTCATAATCTACAAGAGATTACAATCATAACCTACGCCAAGTACTACATGATGCACACACTGTCACCTTTACATCATGGAGGAGGAATAGACTACTTTAATAACATCACTAGAGTAGCACATAGATTAATAGTGATACAAAGCTCATGATCACATAAAGATCACACCATGGGAGAGAGAGATGAACCACATAGCTACCGGTAGAGCCCTCAGCCTCGGGGGAGAACTACTCCCTCCTCATCATAGGAGACAGCAACGGCGATGAAGATGGCGGTGGTGTCGATGGAGACGACTCCGGGGGCAATTCCCCGTCCCGGCGGCGTGCCGGAATAGAGACTTCTGTCTCCCGAAACGGAGTTTCGCGATGGCGGCGGCGCCCCTGGAGTCTTTCTGGAGTATGATGGATTGATGTAGGGTTTTCGCGTCGCGAGGAATATATATGCGAAAGGGCGGCGCGAGGGGGTGCCTGGGGAGCCCACCCCATAGCTGGGCGCGCCCCCCTCTTGGCCGCGCCGCCAGGTGGTGTGGGGCCCCCTGGGCCCCTCTCCGTCTCTCCTTTGGTGTTCTGGGTCCGTCTCGGTAAAATAGGAGGTTTGGCTTTTGTTTCGTCGAATTCCGAGAATATTGCCCGAACAGCTTTTCTGGAACCAAAAACAGCAGAAAACAGGAACTGGCACTTCGGCATCTTGTTAATAGGTTAGTCCCGGAAAATGCATGAAAACATTATAAAGTGTGAGCAAAACATGTAGGTATTGTCATAAAACTAGCATGGAACATCAGAAATTATAGATACGTTGGAGACGTATCAGCCGCCACCTTTGGTCGACGCTACCGGCCTCCGACGCACCTTCCGAGGCGTGTACGTCGCTGCTGGTGTCCCGCCGCCGCACGCGGTCACCTTCGCCGTCCCCCGCGCACCGACGTCCAAGGCCACCATAGCGCCGCCCCATCGGCGCGGGTCGCCTCCGTCCGCGCATGGTCTTCGTCACGCCGCCGGGTTCTTCCTCGCCTACTTCGAGTACCGCCGCCGCACCTCCACAGGTAACCTCCATGGCCACTGCTGGCCGTTGCGGGTCCCGCCGACCACCTCAACACCCATCTAGGCGTCAAGCATGACCACTCCAGGCCGCTGCTGCGACCGCCGCCTTCTACGTCTTCGTCCACTACATCTTCGCCACCAGCGTCCTCGCATCTTTCCCGACTATGACACCTGCTACTCTACTCCGACAACCGTCGTTGAGTCTTCCTCTGCTAGTCTACTCCGACATGGCGCGCCATTTGTACTGGTCCCGTCCCTCACAGGCCCGGTATTGGTAACACCGGTACGTGCCTTCGTCCCCGACGCGTCCCCGAGCCTGGCAAGCTCGGATCGGCGCCTCGTCCTCATCGGCTTCGACAACGTCTTCATCGGCATCGACTCTTCTACGACTGCCTCGACCGCGTCGCCGACTTCGTCTTTGCGTACTCGGTTCTGGCAAAACCGGAGTATGCCTTCGTCCCCGACGGGCGCCTAGTTCTGGCAAAACTAGGGCAGCACCTCGTCCTCGACGGCTCGGACTGCATCGACTTCGGCATCGACAACCTCCACGACTGCCTCGACGCGTCTCCGTCACTCTCCTCGCGCACTACGCGCTTGCGGCTTCATGTGCGGCTACTCGACACCGGCACCCGACCACGACATCGACCACGGCATCCCCTCGCGTGGCTACCCCGACTAAGGTTGCAGCACCCACGCTCTCGGCTACCTCGACATCGGCACAAAGGGTTATCACCTCGCATGAGCACCTCAGCTTCTTCTACAGTCCAATCATCCGCGACGCGACACCGTCCACGACGCTCCCGCTACGATTGCGGGGGAGTGTCAGCCTTCTGGGTTCCACTTCGGTTTATCTCTAGTCTGACCGTCCACGTCGTTCATGTTGTTCACGACGCTCCCGCTACGACTGCGGGGGAGTGTTAGAGATATATTCCGTGTACATATAAACGGATAGTCTAGGATAGAGATAAGACTTTCGTGTCTTGCCTTGCACTCCAAGATGATCCCTGTACGTCTATATATACTCGTCCATGAGGCTCAATAATACATCCAATATATTCCGCCAATCTCTCCCCCTCTCTATTGTTCTACAGATGGACTTGCAGGTATTTCATGATTTGTTTCTATACAGATATGTTACCTTAGAGTACATAGAAAGTTAATACAATCTCTTTTAGTCCATGAAAATCTGCATCCATGCTTACACTTCTTATATGCAAGTATGCAACGATGTTCAATATTTTCTATAAAGCATGGTCATGCCTTTTTTTGGATAATTATGCTGATGAATAGCCAACAGCATCCGAACACAACAGCAATATTGTTCTTTTGTCTCATCGTTTTATTACATGCTCAACCATATTTCACTTCATATTTTTCATCTAAAATGACACTTCAAATAACAGTGTCCTTATAATGTTATACATGTTCTATTTTCGTAGAGTCTTCTGGTCTGTTCCAGAAGTTAGAAAGACCCTCTGCATAGTACGTTGCTGGACTGTGTTTCTAAACTCTTCTATTTTAAGCTCTGATTTCTTGTTTGGGTTAAACATGTAGAAATCCTATATAACTAAGTAATCCATCCCCACTAACCTATTTCTCTAAACATGCAGCTATG
>NC_061510.1:106732673-106748811 GCF_022539505.1 Lolium rigidum
TTGCCGACGTCGAAACCCCCGGCGGGCAGAGACGGGCAACACCGTAGAGCCGGGAACAACTAGGTCCGCGGCTGGCCCCGGTCCCTCGGAGCGACGGCCCGCAAAGCCTCCTCGGTCGCACGCGCCGATGCCAACCGCAAGGGCGTGCCACCTGACCTATACCTGGTCGGGAAGGTGTGGATGATGCCTCGCTTAGTTTCCTGCAGGGCACACACGTAAACGTTAAATACGAGCCTCGATCGGCTCTCGGGTTATCCCGTGAATCGGCTCAAAGAACCGATCCACCCATGATTCGGACGAGGTGTCCGAATATATGGTGGTCCTGCTTGATCAAGGTAAAGCTAATGAGATCTACGACGATTTAGGGTTTTCACCGCATAATCGGATCATCCTACTCACGATTGGGCCTCGCGCTCGCGCACGGTGACCATAAGCCGATCCTAGACAGGGCCTAAAAACCAACACGAGGTTGATCCCCAGAACATCCTTTCTAGGGCAAGCAAACACCACCCTACACGCCGCTGGATCCTCCAACCCTTTGTAAGGCCTAACTATTGCAGATATTAAACTAATCCTTGTAGAACAAGGAGTAATCGTAACGGATCAGATCTACTAAACTATGATCAAGCGGGGTGCCGCCCCTACACCTAAGATAGGTGTAAGGGCGGCTAGACATGCAAGGGTTGCACTACGAAAGCATGTAATATGAAGAACAATGCTAACCCTAACATGTCTAAGATAACTACGTTGCTCGCCATCAAAAAGGCTTCGATACGAGCAACGCATGAACAACGTGGGCAGGCTTGTGCTGCCTAGATCGCAAGATGCGATCTAGGCAGCATGGTGCTTACCGGTAGAAACCCTCGAGACGAAGGAGTTGGCGATGCGCCGAGATTTGTTTGTGGTTGAACGTTGGTTGTTGTTTATTCCATAAACCCTAGATACATATTTATAGTCCAGCGGACTTTCTAATGTGGGCGTGCACTAAACCGTGCACGAGATAAACTCTAACTTTTAATCTAGATACAATCTACCATAATTAAAGATACACGGGCAATCTAGCCCAAATTCCCCGTGCAAGGCCGCTTCAAAGATCTTCCACGTGTAATCTTCCAAGCCCATCCTGATCGCGGCCCACCTCCTGATTTAGCCAAAATCTGGTGATAACACATGCCCCCCTGGTTTTGGTAATGATAATTTCAAAACCACTCTGTTTTTCCTTCGAAGGGTCATGTCGTGGCAGAGCAGAACCGTCGCAGTATGTTTCATCATGACGACTTGCCTTCCCAACTTCTCTGCACGATTTGACAGTTTTGGCACCACGTCCTCGAAAACTGTTCGAAAATTAAATCTCCATCCCCTTTATTTAACTGCATCGAACAGTTCTCCTCTTCGTCCTCCCCACATTAGTACTCCCAAAAACCCTTCTGCGCACCATGTCTTCCTCTTCCTCCACCTCCTCGGAACTCTCCCTCGGGTCCTCCTCCTCCCGTGAGACGCCGCCGGACATTCGCGCACCGGAAGAATGGGACTCGGAAGACCACGCCTCCTCCATCCGGTCCGAGGAAGATAAATCCTTGACCGAGTGGGGAGAGCGACCTCCGCTTCCTCGCCGACGGGGAATCGGAGGAGGAGAGCGATGACGATCGCTTCTCCGGGACGACTTCACCTCCTCCGAGGAGGCGAAGGAGGAGGAGGAGGAGGAGGACGAAGACAGCTTCCTCCGACGAGCCGCCGGCCAAACGCCGCCACCTCCGGCCCGGGAACCTCAGCGACGTTGACAGCGACGACGACGCTGACGAAGAGGACGAAGACAACGAGGGTCCTGTCGGCGGCCGCTGGAGCAGCGATGACGAGCCGGTAGGGAGCAGCGCCGACAGTGGCGATGACGGCGACGACGACGAGGGCAGCAGCGGCCCCTAGATAGGATCTTAGCATAGGGCCAGCAGTAGCAGACGGGGCAATGTATCCCCTAGTACTTTCTTTTGAGAGCAATCAGTTCTTCTATGTAAGAAATCTGGTTTATCAATGAAGAAATTCCCCAATTTTCTTTCAGATATCTATTCAATAAGATGATCTGACCTTACCAGAAAACTAGATTCATGAAGAAGCCCAAAAAGTGTCGGGCTTAGTGCAGCCCAGTTCCTAGCCAGTGTTCAGTTATTTTATCAGAGCAGTCCTCCAGTGCGAGTTCCCTTTAAGCTGCTCTCTATTTGAAGCCAAAGTCACTATTTCTATCTTTCCTGTTATTTCGTACCTAGTAGTATATATATATGGATAATACCAAAAAGCTATCAATTACGCATAGGAGTTGTATAATAAAGGGCCCTGACTTGTTGAAGTGCTTATTTTTTAGAGAGATTTACTTTTCTTTTTGACCAGTGTGGGGTTCTGCCATGGATATTCGGTCCACTCCAGAATTCCGATTTTGCCGATTCCCTTTATGATAATTTAGCCGATTGTCTTTCGTACTGATTCTGCCGATTGCCAAACTGGTCAATGCCCAAAAAGCCGATAGCATCGCATCGGTCTCACGATAAATTTCGAGATAGATCCATCCGGACCCAAACTCCTGGTCAAACAAGGCCAAGCCATAATCGTGTAAACCCTAGGCCTTTCAGACATTCTTCTGCCGCATCCTTCCCTTCCAGATCCTCTTTGCCTTCAGAAGAGCCCTAGGACTGTTGCTGGATCAATTTAAACGCCGAAGTTGCCACTTCTGCAGGACAGGCATCACTTCTGCAGTGACGTTTTATAATCCTGCTCTGTTCTCTTTCAGCAACCATTGCTCAAAATCAAACTGAGATGCAAAACCAACCGATTTTAGCAAAATCGGCTTTCCTATAGCAAAGGACCTCTCGTAGCAAGTTGCCCCCGAGCCTCAGCCGGGGTGGAAATAATGATGAGGACCCGTAATTCGTGCAAACAGGCCCGGGCTCGACCATGTCCGAGAGTGCTATCGTGCGTGGCCAATCAATTGATCACCTTTCATCCGTTGACGGTTTATACAGCCGATCCAGCGGGCTAGTAATCCGGTGTTGAGTAGGTGCCCTCAACATAGTTCCGGGCTTGTCGCTGGATCGTCTTGCATACTGAAACTGACAATTTTGCAACATCAGCACCATTCTTCAGGCAAGTTGTGATGCAGAGTTAGCCGATTCCAACGAAATCGGCTCCCCAGAGCAGAGAACCTTCAAGGTGAGCTGCCCCCCGAGCCTCTTCAGTTCGACCCTTGCGCCTTGCTGATCAGATCGGCTCATTATCTTCGGCAGGCTGCAGCAATCTTCCGGTGAAGATGTCCTCGCATTTCTGACGTCCTCCAACCCTGGGCGCAACATCCCCTGGAAGTGACAGTTTACTGAGTCAACACGTGACAGCCGATGGCTTCGTCATCGGCGGTTCTCCTGGTCTTAGAAGAGATATGCTCCCTTCGTTAGGCTCACCCCTACCCTGACTTGCACGTTTATGCTGCCCTTGCCGTTTAGTCAGGGCCTTAGAAGATGTCACGTCCCTCGCTGCTAACGCCGCCAAACTTGAAGACTTGCCAATGTCTGCACATCGGCTATGCTCGAAATTTTTTTGAATTTTTCGGCCGATTTGTGTATCGGCCCCCATATTCCAATACGAATTTTCGGCCGATTTGTGTATTGGCCCCCATATTCCAATACCCATCATCAAAGGATGAGACGCTCCTACTGCATATCCTCGTGCTTTATCCACCTGGGTGTCCCCCGGAGTCGATTCTGTCAAGAGAATTGATGGTATCGGCTCTGTTGGATAACATGTTGAACCCAGGCAGAATGGATGGTGAGGATAATTTTGGCCGATTGCTGGAATCGGCCTCCACATTTGCTTGCTCGGTGAAGGTTTTGTAAGTTCCCCTCACAAATCTTTTGGGGCCGATCACAAGGATCAGCCTCGCCACGTTTATCCATCGACATTTGCTTTTGTTACACGGTCAGGCCGGTGGATAAGACCAGCCTAACCCCGTTCCTTGTCACGTCGATGCGCTCACGGTCGTCCAAATTGATGCCCGAGAGCGGCTCTTGGCCCGACGTCTCCCAAATGTCCATGCCGGCCGTTGAGACCTCGACCGAATCATCCGCATGGACGACTTCTACTTCATCTCCATCCCATCGTATCGGGCATTGGTGCATCATGGATGGAATGCAACGATTGGCGTGGATCCAATCTCTCCCTAGTAGGACAGCGTAGGTACTCTTGCTCGTCGACGATAAAGAACGTCGTAGGGACAGTTTTTCTTCCTACGGTCGGATCCACATTCAGAACACCTTGTGCGTCGGATGCTTGGCCGTTGAAATCACTCGGTGTCACATTGGTCTTGATCAAATCCGAGCTCGAGCGTCCCAACCGACGTAGCATGGAGTATGGCATAATGTTGACTGCCGCTCCGGTGTCCACCAACATCTTGTTGACAGGCTGCCCATTGATGTAGCCTCGCAAGTACGGGGCCTTCGGATGCCTCGTAACTTCTTTCTTTTGGCTTCTCAAAGATGACCGGCCGTGGGCCGCAGTCTAATTGCGCCACAGGTGCTTCATACAATCTTGGAGCGCTAAACTCCGTTGGAAGAATGAAGACCATGTTTGTGCCAGCCGATGTATCATCATCGGCTTTCCTCTGCTTGGGGCGCCACTCTTTTCTTTGTGGCCGACCCTCTTCATCCAGGGTTCGCCGGATTTTGGCGGCCAGATCAGGCCGTGCCTTCCTTAGCGTGTGCAGGTACAATCTTTCAGCTTCTTCCAACCCACGCAGACGCTGAACCCTTCGCTTTTGGGAACGGCTGAGCCCATCAGGGCACCACCTGGGCCGATGATATTTATCTTCTTCATCATCGCCCTCTAGTTCCTCAAGATCTTTCACCCGAGCGGACTCAGCATGCTTGTTCCGAGGTGGGAGAGGCCCTAGACGCTCGAACACGGACACGTTAGCGGCATCCTTCTTCCTTTGTTTGCATTCTGGGCAGTTCTCGATTGTTGGCAATCGGCTCATTCCTGAGTCCCAGCAATGTTTGAAGAACGGACAGTCCCAGTGCCTATCCATGTTATCCTGCCCCCTTGACCTTCCTTCAGCGCGACGATTGTACCCGTCGTTGCTTCTATCATGTTGACGGTACCTCGTGCCCTCTGCATCGGACCGACAGTTCCTTTCATCATCTACGTCGTAGTGTCGACGTCGGTCGTGCTGCTGCTCATCTTCGTTGAGGAGGTGCTCGGAGAGTGGACGTTGATACCGCACGCTTCTTATTCCCTCCCCTGTCAGGTACCGCCTGTCATCATCTTGGGGCCGGTCGCGTGGATCGGCCTCCTCTTCATCCTTGCCACGAGAGTGGCTGATTTCTGCTTCATCTTTGCCATGGCGGCTTGCAAGCCCTGCCATGTTGACACCAAAGGAGAAGTTTGGCTGGCCTATGGAGTGGCTGAGATCCACCATGTTGACGCCAGGCGACGGACTTGAGCCTCTACCGAGCTTGATATCGTGCGGCTGGGTCTTCTCAGAAGAGCCGATGAGTTCGGCTTCGAGGGTTGCCTTGATCTCGTCATGTTTCCTTTTGAGCTCCTCGGGCAGATCCTCGTACTTCAGCGACCTGGTGCGTTCTTCTGACGGGCGGACAGATCCACTCCATCGAGTGCGCCTTCAGGTGTGAAATCCTTCCACTTGACGCCATGGGAGCGGGTTCGGTGGAAGGAGCCAATGGGTTCGGCTTCGAGGGTTGCCTTGATCTCGTCATGTTTCTTCTTGAGCTCATCAGGCAGATCCTCGTACGTGACCGGAGTGTCTTCCGCCATCTCGGATGTAGATGGCGATGTTGTGGATGTCGTAGGCTGTCCCACCGGGCGTGCCAGAATGTGTTGACGTCAGAAACCCCCTGGCGGGCAGAGACGGGCAACACCGTAGAGCCGGGAACAACTAGGGCTGCGGCTGGCCCCAGTCCCTCAGAGCGACGGCCCGCAAAGCCTCCTGGTCGCACGCGCCGATGCCAACTGCAAGGGCGTGCCACCCGACCTATACCTGGTCAGGAAGGTGTGGATGATGCCTCGCTTAGTTTCCTGCAGGGCACACACGTAAACGTTAAATACGAGCCTCGATCGGCTCTCAGGTTATCCCGTGAATCGGCTCAAAGAACCGATCCACCCATGATTCATACGAGGTGTCCGAATATATGGTGGTCCTGCTTGATCAAGGTAAAGCTAATGAGATCTACGACGATTTAGGGTTTTCACCGCATAATCGGATCATCCTACTCACGATTGGGCCTCGCGCTCGCGCACGGTGACCGTAAGCCGATCCTAGACAGGGCCTAAAAACCAACACGAGGTTGATCCCCGGAACATCCTTTCTAGGGCAAGCAAACGCCACCCTACACGCCGCTGGATCCTCCAACCCTTTGTAAGGCCTAACTATTGCAGATATTAAACTAATCCTTGTAGAACAAGGAGTAATCGTAAACGATCAGATCTACTAAACTATGATCAAGCGGGGTGCCGCCCCTACACCTAAGATAGGTGTAAGGGCGGCTAGACATGCAAGGGTTGCACTACGAAAGCATGTAATATGAAGAACAATGCTAACCCTAACATGTCTAAGATAACTACGTTGCTCGCCATCAAAAAGGCTTCGATACGAGCAACGCATGAACAACGTGGGCAGGCTTGTGCTGCCTAGATCGCAAGATGCGATCTAGGCAGCATGGTGCTTACCGGTAGAAACCCTCGAGACGAAGGAGTTGGCGATGCGCCGAGATTTGTTTGTGGTTGAACGTTGGTTGTTGTTTATTCCATAAACCCTAGATACATATTTATAGTCCAGCGGACTTTCTAATGTGGGCGTGCACTAAACCGTGCACGAGATAAACTCTAACTTCTAATCTAGATACAATCTACCATAATTAAAGATACACGGGCAATCTAGCCCAAATTCCCCGTGCAAGGCCGCTTCAGAGATCTTCCACGTGTAATCTTCCAAGCCCATCCTGATCGCGGCCCACCTCCTGATTTAGCCAAAATCTGGTGATAACATATATACATGTTATTTCTACATCTTGATATTTTTTTTAAAAATACTCTCATGAAAGACAACGGTGGTCGGATGCAACACATCCTGAAATTACGTCTTTTATATCCTTTTTTTGAAATATTAACACGACGGAGCTAGTTATAGAGGCTCGGGCGGTGCCCTAGTATGTCTACCCAGTTTAAGTGGGGAAGTATATTCGAGACTAAGAAGGATATAAGGGCTAGATGCGGGACGACCCGCAATTCCCTTTTATTTTTGTCGATGCACCATGGGTGCCCGCATATGTAATTAAGTGGGCTTGATTTTGCGGCGCCGCAAACTTCCCCCTCCGTTTGCACCCTGAATCATACCAAGTGGTCTCTTCTATATATAGAAATTATCAGTTAACCATGCCCAAGTTCTTAGCTCAAGTAGAGTTTATTAGAATTACATAAAACTGCATCCTAGCCTTCCCGCATGAGGAGACCGAGGCACACAAATTGGCAGTTGGTTGGCCAAGTAGTCTGTGCAAAACCCAGCCACCTCCTCGGATGTATAACCTTCGAGAATGTTGGCCTCAGGTTGATACTGGTTACGACAATAGTGCTTCAGTATTCGCATGTACCGCTCGAAAGGGTACATGTTGTGGAGAAACACAGGACCAATATAATGTATCTCATACACAATATGTATATGAGATGGACGATGATATCAGAGATAGAAGAGGGAAAAAACATGTCTAGCTGGCATATGAACTTTACAAGACCACCGAAACGCTTCTCCCTTTATTATTAAGTATAGATTTAGATATAGAAAAGGACAAGGATGGATTTTATAGAACCATATGAGAGGAAACAACTATATAGTTTTATTTGCAAATAAATTTTATTTTGGTCAAACATAATTTTTATGATGTATGCATGATAGTGATGATTTTTGGAACGACACGAAAAAACGAGTTGCGGACGTTTGAAATTCCCATCACTGATACACATTACCAGTGGTTGTATACTCGTGGCGTCGGCCTTTCACGTCAGCATTGTGGACAACACATCCGCGGGTCACTGGTAAGCCTTTCTCCGGTAGTCTACCTTGTATCATCATCTGACTTACCTCACCTAGTTTGCTTAGTTACACTTAGATTTCCGCAAAGCCTTAAATTGCAAAAGAATTTAAGAAAATTATTAGAACCTATTGACCCCATCTAGTTTACATTCTCTATCCTTTCACCTGCTACAACTCTAATGTTCTAACGGGTAAGTAACAAGTTGTAACCAACCAAGAATTTAGCTAATTACTATAAATCGCATAGCATGTGCAATCATGCATGTTTTTTAATTCTACCCGATCTAATCATCGGATGATTTACTTACTACTACTGATAGTGTTTATTTACATGGTGGCGAGTAAAATTCGGTGTCACAAATGGAAGCAATATGAGATGCTAAAGCCGTCTATCTACCATCCTTTTTTCGTACTAGATTGTTTCCATCCCAGGTTTTAGTGTATCCATTATTATATTGTATGTCTACAGTATTCAGGACAATGCCAGCAATATAATTCTCTTCAGCATCTCGGATGATGAGTCTTAGCTTGCCAAATAAATTTTGACACAAGATATGGCTTAAATCATTTACATATCTGTAAAGTCTGATTAACGAATTATCTATCAAACAACGAGAAGTTTACACGTTGGAGGCATCTCGGTATCAACATTTATACGGATGCGTGGGTATTTGTATATCATGTAACATGTCCGGAATTCCTCGTATAGTCTTTGTCATCCGTGTGAAAATTATGTGCTTATGTTTAACTTTATCATAAACTTTGAAGAATGGAAAGAATCTTGTATGAATTTTCAATGCATGAAAATTTCATATCATGTAATATTTCCTTATCTTGTGTGTAGCTTTCGCTTCTTGTTGCAAATAGGGAAAATAACGAGTTATCAGATAAATAATGGGTGAAAGCGTATGAAACGAACACAAACAAGTGATCTTATGCAGAAAAGAACTTTATTTTTCTTTTATTCCCAAGTTTGAACTAGTACGGGTCGGGGTCATACATGATGGTGCATTGCACTTTATTTCTCACCACTACACCAATCGGTCCATCCTCTATATAGTGATGGGCCGTATAATGGTGCCCGAATGGCGTAGTGCTGGTTTAATAGTATGGTGGGACTTGCACTTTGCACATTGTCGGTAGGGTCTTTAGCGCTAAAGCCCTTATTGCCTCTAACTGAGCTAGCTGTTGCGGCTGGAGTATACCCTGAATGAGAATGTATTGTTGTTGTTGCTGGATGGACGAACCCTGACCGCATTGTTGTTGAGGATGGAATAAACCTTGAACAATCTGATGCAGCTTTTGAGGTTGCAAGAAAGCACCTTGCTTCTGTTGTTGTTGTAGGAAGATTGCTTCCACAACACCATGGATTGCAGGTAACCGGGAATTCTCATGGATCTGCGCTAGCTGTTGGCAACATTGTTGTCGCATCACTTGGCAACTACTCTGCTGCAAGATCCACGACCGGAGGAACGTCACCATTGTCACTGGGTTGCACTGTTGTAGGAGGAAATCCCTGCATGGGTTTAATTGTTGTAATTGCGGAAATGATTGTTGTTGCACAGGAAATGGTTGTTGTTGCCCGGGAAATTCCTGATGTTGCCCGGGAAATTGCAGTTCTTGCCCGTGAATCTGTTGTTGGTCAGGAAATGGTTGTAGTTGCCCGGGAATTAGTTGTTGTTTCCCGGGAAATGGAAATTGTTGACCTGGAATTTGTTGTTGTTGGTCAGGAAATGGTTGTTGTTGTCCAGGAAACGGTTGTTGCTCCCCGGGATATTGCAATTGTTGCCCTGGAATTTGTTGTTGTTGGTCGGGAAATGGTTGTTGTTGTTGTCCAGGAAATAACTGTTGTTGGCCGGGAAATGGTTGTTGTTGCCCGGGAATATGTTGTTGTTGGTCGGGAAATGGTTGTAATTGCCCAGGAATTAGCTGTTGTTTCCCGGGAAATGGTTGTTGCTGCCCGGGAAATGGAAATTGTTGCCCGGGATTCTGCTGTTGTTGGTCGGGAAATGGTTGTTGTTGTTGTCCAGGAAATAACTGTTGTTGGCCGGGAAATGGTTGTTGTTGCCCGGGAATATGTTGTTGTTGGTCGGGAAATGGTTGTAATTGCCCAGGAATTAGCTGTTGTTTCCCGGGAAATGGTTGTTGCTGCCCGGGAAATGGAAATTGTTGCCCGGGATTCTGCTGTTGTTGGTCGGGAAATGGTTGTTGTTGCCCGGGAATTAGTTGTTGTTGCCCAGGAAACGGAAGTTGTTGCCCAGGAAATGGCTGTTGTTGGTCAGGAAATGGTTGATGTTGCCCGGGAAAAGTCTGTTGTATCAATGGAAATGGAAATTGTTGGCCGGGAAATGGTTGTTGTTGGTCGGGAAATGGCTGTTGTTGCCCTGGAATTAGCTGTTGTATCCCGGGAAATGGAAGTTGTTGCCCAGGAATTTGCTTTTGTTGGTCGGGAATTGGTTGTTGTTGCTCAGGAAATGGTTGTTGTTGCCCGGGAAAGGGTGTTTGTTGCCCAGGAAATGGATATTGCTGCCAAGGAAATGGTTGTTGAGGTTGATATTGGCAACTATGTTGAAATTGCTCATTGGCGGTGGCAATGGTTACCACCATGGCAAGGAGGGTAAAGATGAGGAAGGTCTTCATGGTGGATTTGTGTTTACTAGGGCTTGTGAGGCTTTGATGTTTGTGTTGTAGTTGATGGAATATGATCATCCTAGTGCATGCCTATTTATAGCTACCATGGTATGGTTTATTTTCATCTTTGCATAAGCTTTCTCTAAAAGTGCTTGGACTCTTGTTGAACTGATCATTTGGTATGTTGTGTTTGGTGACACTACTTCCAACATTTAATTTTGGATTAATCATGAAAGTTGTTAGGTCCTTTCGTATCATTCGATTCTTAGATAGGCTTCATAATTGGTAATGACTCATGTTCTTAACTTTACGTGTCAACTATTATCTAGATTGCGTTGTTTTCCTAAAATAAATTTCTATAGATCTACAAGTTTTCAGGTAGAGACAAGATAACCATAACCTATGTGGTACTGATTTTGTAGTCGTGTATGTGTTATTAAGGTAGATCCCACTAGTACACATAGGGTTGTTCTAGAGTCTGTTTTCTTTAGCTAAACTAACTAACTTTGTAGTGTTGTACACGATACTAAGATGAACTAGTAGATTGTTCACTTTCTAGAATCATAGAATTCCATTTTTTACTTCCATGATTGTAATGACGTATATGTTATTAATACACATCTATTTAGTATGTATTTATGCCACTTCGCTTAGCTCACTCTTAATAACTACATATGGAGTTTCATTCTGAATTTGTTTATTATTGAACTAATTAAGTTAGTTTCTACCTATTGCGGGAAAATTATTCAGATAATCTTTAGTTTTCTTACGTTAAAATTATTATAGAATAAATAAATAGTTTCCGTAGCATGTACACATAAGAGAGACCCATATAGCAAATACTAAATGAGTATATTTGTAAAACTCGTAAAAATAGCATTTGCCCACATAGTAAAATAGCTTTGTACACGAGCGGATTAAATATAAACCTATGAAATCCGTAGCAGAAATAAAAACAAAGATAAGCCAATATAGCAAATGTTGATCCTTTGAATCGGGTCTTTTTGGAAAGCTTGTAAAAATTAGCATGTGCACACGTAATTTGTAGTTTCTCTTGATATTTTAATACAATTATTGTAAATATTTGGCGAAGCCAATTATAAAAGTCAAAAGTTAGGAGGATCGGAGCTCAAGCTCCCAAAAAATGTTTTGATTTTCATCCTCAGAACTAAACTTATTCTATCTTTCATGTTTTTTGTATTTCTAAAAAATCAGTTAAAATTGATTTGATGTTGTGGAGTTGGTGATATATACATGTTATTTCTACATCTTGATATTTTTTTTAAAATACTCTCATGAAAGACAACGGTGGTCGGATGCAACACATCCTGAAATTACGTCTTTTATATCCTTTTTTTTGAAATATTAACACGACGGAGCTAGTTATAGAGGCTCGGGCGGTGCCCTAGTATATCTACCCAGTTGAAGTGGGGAAGTCTATTCGAGACTAAGAAGGATATGAGGGCTAGATGCAGGACGACCCGCAGTTCCCTTTTATTTTTGTCGATGCACCATGGGTGCCCGCATATGTAATTAAGAGGGCTTGATTTTGCGGCGCCGCAAACTTCCTCCTCCGTTTGCACCCTGAATCATACCAAGTGGTCTCTTCTATATATAGAAATTATCAGTTAACCATGCCCAAGTTCTTAGCTCAAGTAGAGTTTATTAGAATTACATAAAACTGCATCCTAGCCTTCCCGCACGGGGAGACCGAGGCACACAAATTGGCAGTTGGTTGGCCAAGTAGTCTGTGCAAAACCCAGCCACCTCCTCGGATGTATAACCTTCGAGAATGTTGGCCTCAGGTTGATACTGGTTACGACAATAGTGCTTCAGTATTCGCATGTACCGCTCGAAAGGGTACATGTTGTGGAGAAACACAGGACCAATATAATGTATCTCATACACAATATGTATATGAGATGGACGATGATATCAGAGATAGAAGAGGGAAAAAACATGTCTAGCTGGCATATGAACTTTACAAGACCACCGAAACGCTTCTCCCTTTATTATTAAGTATAGATTTAGATATAGAAAAGGACAAGGATGGATTTTATAGAACCATATGAGAGGAAACAACTATATAGTTTTATTTGCAAATAAATTTTATTTTGGTCAAACATAATTTTTATGATGTATGCATGATAGTGATGATTTTTGGAACGACGCGAAAAAACGAGTAGCGGACGTTTGAAATGCCCATCACTGGTACACATTACTAGTGGTTGTATACTCGTGACGTCAGTCTTTAACGTCAGCAGTGTAGACAACAGATCCGTCACTGGTAAGACTTTCTCCGGTAGTCTACCTTGTATCATCATCTGACTTACCTCACCTAGTTTGCTTAGTTACACTTAGATTTCCGCAAAGCCTTAAATTGCAAAAGAATTTAAGAAAATTATTAGAACCTATTGACCCCATCTAGTTTACATTCTCTATCCTTTCACCTGCTACAACTCTAATGTTCTAACGGGTAAGTAACAAGTTGTAACCAACCAAGAATTTAGCTAATTACTATAAATCGCATAGCATGTGCAATCATGCATGTTTTTTAATTCTACCCGATCTAATCATTGGATGATTTACTTACTACTACTGATAGTGTTTATTTACATGGTGGCGAGTAAAATTCGGTGTCACAAATGGAAGCAATATGAGATGCTAAAGCCGTCTATCTACCATCCTTTTTTTCGTACTAGATTGTTTCCATCCCAGGTTTTAGTGTATCCATTATTATATTGTATGTCTACAGTATTCAGGACAATGCCAGCAATATAATTGTCTTCAGCATCTCGGATGATGAGTTCTAGCTTGCCAAATAAATTTTGACACAAGATATGGCTTAAATCATTTACATATCTATAAAGTCTGGTTAACAATTTTTATTTATCAAACAACAAGTTTACACGTTGGAGGCATCTCGGTATCAACATATATATGGATGCGTGGGTATTTGTATATCATGTAACATGTCCAGAATTCCTCGTATAGTCTTTGTCATCCGTGTGAAAATTATGTGCTTATGTTTAACTTTATCATAAACTTTGAAGAATGGAAAGAATCTTGTATGAATTTTCAATGCATGAAAATTTCATATCATGTAATATTTCCTTATCTTGTGTGTAGCTTTCGCTTCTTGTTGCAAATAGGGAAAATAACGAGTTATCAGATAAATAATGGGTGAAAGCGTATGAAACGAACACAAACAAGTGATCTTATGCAGAAAAGAACTTTATTTTTATTTTATTCCCAAGTTTGAACTAGTACGGGTCGGGGTCATACATGATGGTGCATTGCACTTTATTTCTCACCACTACACCAATCGGTCCATCCTCTATATAGTGATGGGCCGTATAATGGTGCCCGAATGGCGTAGTGCTGGTTTAATAGTATGGTGGGACTTGCACTTTGCACATTGTCGGTAGGGTCTTTAGCGCTAAAGCCCTTATTGCCTCTAACTGAGCTAGTTGTTGCGGCTGGAGTATACCCTGAATGAGAATGTATTGTTGTTGTTGCTTGGATGGACGAACCCTGACCGCATTGTTGTTGAGGATGGAATAAACCTTGAACAATCTGATGCAGCTTTTGAGGTTGCAAGAAAGCACCTTGCTTCTGTTGTTGTTGTAGGAAGATTGCTTCCACAACACCATGGATTGCAGGTAACCGGGAATTCTCAGGGATCTGCGCTAGCTGTTGGCAACATTGTTGTCGCATCACTTGGCAACTACTCTGCTGCAAGATCCACGACCGGAGGAACGTCACCATTGTCACTGGGTTGCACTGTTGTAGGAGGAAATCCCTGCATGGGTTTAATTGTTGTAATTGCGGAAATGATTGTTGTTGCACAGGAAATGGTTGTTGTTGCCCGGGAAATTGTTGATGTTGCCCGGGAAATTGCAGTTCTTGCCCGTGAATCTGTTGTTGGTCAGGAAATGGTTGTACTTGCCCGGGAATTAGTTGTTGTTTCCCGGGAAATGGAAATTGTTGACCTGGAATTTGTTGTTGTTGGTCAGGAAATGGTTGTTGTTGTCCAGGAAACGGTTGTTGCTCCCCGGGATATTGCAATTGTTGCCCTGGAATTTGTTGTTGTTGGTCGGGAAATGGTTGTTGTTGTTGTCCAGGAAATAACTGTTGTTGGCCGGGAATGGTTGTTGTTGCCGGGAATATGTTGTTGTTGGTCGGGAAATGGTTGTAATTGCCCGGGAATTAGCTGTTGTTTCCGGAAATGGTTGTTGCTGCCGGGAAATGGAAATTGTTGCCGGGATTCGCTGTTGTTGGTCGGGAAATGGTTGTTGTTGTTGTCCAGGAAATGACGTTGTTGGCGGGAAATGGTTGTTGTTGCCCGGGAATATGTTGTTGTTGGTCGGGAAATGGTTGTAATTGCCCAGGAATTAGCTGTTGTTTCCGGGAAATGGTTGTTGCTGCCCGGAAATGGAAATTGTTGCCCGGGATTCTGCTGTTGTTGGTCGGGAAATGGTTGTTGTTGCCCGGGAATTAGTTGTTGTTGCCCAGGAAACGGAAGTTGTTGCCCAGGAAATGGCTGTTGTTGGTCAGGAAATGGTTGATGTTGCCCGGGAAAAGTCTGTTGTATCAATGGAAATGGAAATTGTTGGCCGGGAAATGGTTGTTGTTGGTCGGGAAATGGCTGTTGTTGCCCTGGAATTAGCTGTTGTATCCCGGGAAATGGAAGTTGTTGCCCAGGAATTTGCTTTTGTTGGTCGGGAATTGGTTGTTGTTGCTCAGGAAATGGTTGTTGTTGCCCGGGAAAGGGTGTTTGTTGCCCAGGAAATGGATATTGCTGCCAAGGAAATGGTTGTTGAGGTTGATATTGGCAACTATGTTGAAATTGCTCATTGGCGGTGGCAATGGTTACCACCATGGCAAGGAGGGTAAAGATGAGGAAGGTCTTCATGGTGGATTTGTGTTTACTAGGGCTTGTGAGGCTTTGATGTTTGTGTTGTAGTTGATGGAATATGATCATCCTAGTGCATGCCTATTTATAGCTACCATGGTATGGTTTATTTTCATCTTTGCATAAGCTTTCTCTAAAAGTGCTTGGACTCTTGTTGAACTGATCATTTGGTATGTTGTGTTTGGTGACACTACTTCCAACATTTAATTTTGGATTAATCATGAAAGTTGTTAGGTCCTTTCGTATCATTCGATTCTTAGATAGGCTTCATAATTGGTAATGACTCATGTTCTTAACTTTACGTGTCAACTATTATCTAGATTGCGTTGTTTTCCTAAAATAAATTTCTATAGATCTACAAGTTTTCAGGTAGAGACAAGATAACCATAACCTATGTGGTACTGATTTTGTAGTCGTGTATGTGTTATTAAGGTAGATCCCACTAGTACACATAGGGTTGTTCTAGAGTCTGTTTTCTTTAGCTAAACTAACTAACTTTGTAGTGTTGTACA
>NC_061510.1:106748911-106761415 GCF_022539505.1 Lolium rigidum
GTGGAGTCTCTACGCAAGTCTTCGACTTCGGAGATAATTATGATTGGAGTCTCTACGCAAGTCTTCGACTTCACTAGACACTCGGGGGCTACTGTCATGGGCATACCTTTCGGGTACCCATAATTAGTATACCTGGCTTGGCTCGGCCCAATATGGAGAAGACCCAACAAGGCAACCCGAAGAAGTAGTCAACTAAGACTCTTGTAAAATCCTAGGCTGGTTGCATATATAAAGCCAACCAGGGCATCCGAGAGAAGGGGACAACAGATAGACAACATAGCTCCGCCTACGGCGGCACCCTGTAAACATATTTATGATCATATACTAGATTGCTAGCAGCACGTAGGGATCCTCCACCGAGGGGACCCGAAGCTGGGTACGTCGTGTGCCTAATCTCGCTCCCGAAATCTCCATCGTCGCTCTCTTCCGAAACCCAAGTCTACAATACGTAGACATTGGCGAGGTGATCCCTCGTCAATTGGCGCCATCTGTGGAAAACGCGACGACTGAATTTTGTCATCTGGGCGGGATCCCTCTTCATCAATGACGGTTAGATCACATCTGGCGGACTCGTTTTCTTCAGCAGGTCCTACTCCGTCATCAACAGCAACAAATTCGTGGCGAGATGAAAGGCTTGTGCTAGCATATGGATCGGATCTGGGCAGTCAGCGCAGTTCATACAACGACTGGTTGATCCGAACTAATTGGTGGTATCCACACAATCGTTTGCCGCGATGCATGATTTTCGAGGTGTCGCAGTTGTGTCGTAAGAAAAAGTCCCAATAAAAATCTCGAGTTGGCAGCCTCCTACAGGATCTTGCTAGCCATCCAAAAAAAATTCTCATTTATTATTTTATGGATTCTTTATTTTGTCTGGATCTGATTCTTCATCCACACGTATGGATGTTTCGTGTTTGCTTTTGTACTAACGGAGGCAGATTAGCTCGAAGGCGAAGCCTGCCAGAGCTGGAAAAATATGAGAGAGCCAGCTGCCGTGCGAAGATTAGCAAACGTTTCCGTCAAACACCACGTTCATGGCAGCAGACACGCATATGGTTCAATGACCCGACGGCCGACGCGTTCTACTTCAACTACACGGATGCGGGTGCACTTATTACAGTCAACATACATGCGGGACACATCGAAGATTACTCTCTACTACATGTTTCAGGTGTTATATTTCCAATTAATTTGTACTCACAAAATTTATGTTTTAACTATTTTTTCGGCTTGTGCTGTTATTTGCGGGCAGTTTTTGCGCCTTTGTACTACAGATCGGGCTGACTGCGTCTGCCATCACGCACCCGCCATGCTCGGGGGCTCGTCTGTCGCGGACTCGACATCGTGGACCCAACACACTCGGGTGTTAACCAACCGCGGATCCACCACATTCACTACGTCCTCTTCATCGACTATGTTGGCCACATCTACTACTTCCGGCTAGGCGTCGCGTGACTACAGACTGCGTCCGAGGCACGACTTGCGTCCACATCGGCTTCGCCGCACCCGATAAAAAGCTAAGTTCTCCTCTTCCTACAAGATTCAATTGTTTATTTACTTTCGCCATACCTGAATACTCGGGGGTTGTGCCATTGCAATATTACAGCAAATACACCCGACATTAGGGGTTGCGCCATTACATCGTTACCGCAAATACACCATTATCTCCTTTGGCTCTAGATATATCTCCTTCGGCTCGGTGCATTTATTTTGTTCGTCTTAGTGAAATTATCTTCTTCAGCTTACTAGATTTTGTCTTCGTCGGATTCATCTTATAAGGTTATCATTGATTTCCTCGAATATAATACTACCCAACGCATTCCCGGGTCACAAGCCAGTGGTTTTATTTTCTTCGGGTCAGTGAATTTATTTTATTCGGACTCATCTATATGGATATTACTGGTTTAATCTTATAAAATTACTACCCGACGCGTTTCCGGGTCAATGGATTCATCTTCTACAGTTGTTACTGGATTTATTTTTTTCGGGTCAATGGATTCATCCTCTATGATATCGGCGGAATCATCTTCAATATATGCTTCATATTTAATGGCGTAATCTTCAATGTGGATTCATCTTTAATACTTCATCTTGGATTCATCTGGATTCATATTTGTCAATGGCTTCATCCTAAATTGTTTCACCTTATATGACGCTGTGACTCCGTCAACCTCTTCCGACATCACGGCTAACACTCGGGGGCTCGACAATGACTTCGTCCCGGGTCACAACTGCGACACGGCGTGTAAGCAATAATCATGATATCACCCCAGCATCGCTCGGGGGCTTGACTATTTCTTCATCAAACAATTTGGCAGCATCTATTATCGCTATTTGGTGGTTTCTATTTCGGCTCGACTTCTTCTATGCAGTCGAAGACTTTATTGCGCGTTGACTCTGTTGTATCTAATAAGCTAAGTATTTCCTTTTAATTTACATAAAGTTGATTATCATTTACTTTTGCCGCACACGACACTCGGGGGCTGTGCGGCATAAATTTACTTTACATATCATCGAATCCGAGCATCTCACACCGCATGCGAAAAAGGGAGTGATACGTCTCAAACGTATCTATAATTTCTTATGTTCCATGCTAGTTTTATGACAATACTCACATGTTTTACATACACTTTACATCATTTTGATGCATTTTCCGGTACTAACCTATTAACAAGATGCCGAAGCGACAGTTCCTGTTTTCTGCTGTTTTTGGTTTCAGAAATCCTACACAGGAAATATTCTCGGAATTGGACGAAACAAAAGCCTACGGTCTTATTTTCCACGGAGTCTTCCAGAACACCGAAGAGGAGACAAAGAGGGCCACGAGGCGGCCACACCATAGGAGGGGCGCGGCCCCACCCCTGGCCGCGCCGCCATATGGGGTGGGCCCCTCGGGCGTCAACCGACTCTGCCCCTTCGCCTATATAATCCTTCCGTCGCGAAAACCCTAGTACCGAGAGCTACGATACGAGAAAAGTTCCAGAGACGCCGCCGCCGTCAACCCTACCTCGGGGGGTTCAGAAGATCGCCTCCGCACCCTGCCGGAGAGGGGAATCATCACCGGAGGGCTCTACATCACCATGCCTCGCCTCCGGACTGATGCGTGAGTAGTTCATCCTTGGACTATGGGTCCATAGCAGTAGCTAGATGGTTGTCTTCTCCTCTTGTGTTATCATGTTTAGATCTTGTGAGCTGCCTATCATGATCAAGATCATCTATTTGTAATGCTACATGTTGTGTTTGTTGGGATCCAATGAATATGGAATACTATGTCAAGTTGATTATTGATCTATCATATATGTTATTTATGTTTTTGCATGCTCTCCGTTGCTAGTAGAGGCTTTGGCCAAGTTGATACTTGTAACTCCAAGAGGGAGTATTTATGCTCGATAGTGGGTTCATGTCTCCATTGAATCTGGGGGAGTGACAGCAACCCCTAAGGTTGTGGATGTGCTGTTGCCACTAGGGATAAAACATCAAAGCTTTGTCTAAGGATATTTGTATTGTTTATATTACGCACAGTACTTAATGCAATTGTCTGTTTTTTGCAACTTAATACTGCAGGGATGCGGATGCTAACCCGAAGGTGGAGTTTTAGGCATAGATGCATGCTGGATAGCGGTCTATGTTCTTTGTTGTAATGCCCTAAGTAAATCTCATAGTAGTCATCATGATATGTATGTGCATTGTTATGCCCTCTCTATTTGTCAATTTCCCAACTGTAATTTGTTCACCCAACATGTTATTTATCTTATTGGAGAGACACCGCTAGTGAACTGTGGACCCCGGTTGACATGGGCATTACCCTTCGGGTAACTGACATTGCCCTACCCTGCACGATCTAGCTGGAGGCCCGTGAAGGTATTCGATGACAAGATGGGCCGCTTGGATGGCGAAGCGGAAGATTCCTTGATAGGCAAGGCAAGGAAGGAGCCGAACAAGGAAGGTTTAGAGATAGAATTACTGTAAATCTAGTCGTACTCGGTTAGATCTCTTAAGACCTGGCCTCCTATATAAAGGCCAGGAGAGGGGCTGCCGAGGGGTACGTACAATCTTAGCAATCTTAGCAACCAAAATTCTAGAGCTAGGTCGCCGCAGCACTTAGCCTCTCGACGAGATCTCATCCGAACCCTTCGGCACCCCATTGTAACCCAATATTCTCATAATCAAGATCAGACAGGCAGGACGTAAGGGTTTTACCTCATCGAGGGCCCCGAACTCCGGGTAAATCGCTCTCCCCGCTTGTCTGTGAACCGATGTCTCGTGTCAGCCTACATGATTCCATCAACCCTAAGCCCCTATCGGAGGGCATTGCCGAGGAGCACCCTCGACAATTGGCGCCGTCTATGGGAACCCTGTCGGCACAAAATCGGTCATCGGCAGATCCAGTCATGTCATCGGCAGCTTCATCGACACCATCATCGCCAAGTCTGGGAAGCCCGATTCGATTCGGCTCCTATGAATTCACCCCGCACAGCGACTCGTCTCGCTCGACCTTCTCAGATCTACAAGGAAACATGGAGATGACCTTCGGAAGCATCCACTACAACGTCAACGCGGAAGGAATCCTTCGACTGCTGGAACCACTCGCCTTCGGATCGACAGATCTGAGCACGTCGTCATCAATCGACCTTTCGGCTGGTCTGACGGACTCAACGAACTCGCCTGCGTCATCGACTCCTCGCTCAACGTCTTCCATGTCGGTTGGATCTGACAATCCCGCTTCTTCGGAGATAACCTCATACTACTGCTTGCACTGCGATACCAGGCACGGGCTAGGATCAAGCGACACGCCGTTCATCTGCAATGCACAGTACTCGTCGGGAGAGGACAGTGTCGAGAGCATCGTCCAAGGTACCACCCGAAGAACGGCGCACCACCAGGTTTATGTCGCCAATAACACGGGAAACACAAGGCACAGGGGAGACGGAGATCATACCCCCCGCTCCAGCAGGCGAGCAAGTTTCGAAAATAGCGCCAACAACAACAACAGCGATTACACCATCGCAGATGAGGAGTGGGCAACAACCAAAGCAGCTGTGCTTAAAAACACGCCGCTCCCCGCAGGAACCTCGGTTGGAACCCTCAACGCTTATCGCTCTATATTAGAAAAAATCAGGAGCATGTGTCGAAAGAGCAAGCCGCCCTCGAGAGACGCCTAACTGCTGCAGAACAATCTAGGAGAGGCTCGCGAGGAAGCGCCTCTCGAAGCACTCAAGGGGCAGGCAAGCACCGATCAAGATTATCCAGACTCTCGGAGGATGACGCCAGGGAAATAACATCGAACCTGACCAAGTCTTTTATGACCACGGACACCGCGGGCATGCCACGGCCAAAAACCGTCCCAGGAGCAACCGCCAATCTCGCGGCGTACCTCATCAATCAGCGCCCTGAAGGTTCTATGGCCCAAGCCCATCGAGGTGCCCTAGAAAGTCTCGCGATACTGGGGGACAACCTGGTCCCGCGGAAGGAAAAGACCACGCTACTGTGCCGCTGGCTCAAAGCATCACGCGAGAGACGCCGAGATGAAATCACTCAGGAGCGTAATCGACAAAGCAAGGCGACGACGCGCCGCTAGGGAGGAATATGATAGCGATTCTTCGGATGAAAGCCAGGAGAACGATGGCGAGCTAAGGGGGGCCGATTGCTTAAGCTACAAAATCCGCGAGGCGATGCCACCCAGAAAGTTCAAACCTACTCCTACTGACGCCGCCAAATACGATGGGCAGCAGGAGCCGAGGTCCTGGATAGACGACTACTTGCGACCGTGATTCTGCATAAAGGAAATCAGATAGCAGCAATGCAATGCTTGCAGCTTTACCTGAAGGACTCAGCACGAGCTTGGTTAAGAGGTCTGCCGAAGGGTTCCATCAAATCATGGGACGACCTAGTAGATGCTTTTGTTGCCAATTTCCAACCAACATACAAAAGGCCGGTCGGGATTGAGGAAGTGCGGCATTGCCAGCAAAAGCAGAAGGAATCGATGCGCGCGTACATCGGGAGATTCACCAAGCTCTTAAATGCTGCTGAAGACATTTCTGTCGACAGAGCAATCGATGCCTTCAGCGATGGCATCCGATGTGAAAGCTACATAGAGGAACTCGGGCGCAAAAAACCAAAAACTATAACCAAGCTAATGGAAATCGCCAACAGCTGGGCTGATGGCGAGGACAACGTACGAAGGCCACGACAGCGCAGTGATGACGAAGATGACGACCAGCCGAAGCACGATTCGGGTGGACGAAGGGATCGTCACAAGAAAAGGAAAAAACCAGAGTTACGACGACAGTAACCTGGTAGCCGCAGGATACTCCGACCGGCAGGTCGATCGGGGCGACGACAGACGAGACGATCGGCAGGATGGTAACCGGAACAACTCTGGAAATCGCGGCAACTACAAACCGCGACCACAGAGGACTCCCGAGCTACCCTTCGCCGAGAAGATCAACGCTCCTTGCTACTTGCACTCGTACATTGATTCCAAGGACAACAAAACAAAGTCAAGCCACCTGCTCAGAGATTGTAGGCAGTTCCTTGACATGGAGAAACTCATCCGGCATAAGCAACAGCAACCACCGCCTCCGCCACCACCACCACCGCAGCACCAGGTCCAGCAGGCTCAGCCTCATCAACCCAATGAGGCGTTTCTACCACCACGAGGGCAGATGAGCATGATCCACAGGACAGGTGTTTCAAGAAGAGAAATGAAGAAGCTCACCCGGGAAATTAATCTAGCAGAAAGTGTCATGGTGAACATCCCTGAGTATGTCGAGTGGTCGTCTCAGAACATTACGTTCAGCCGAGCAGATCACCCGATGACCATACCAAAACCAGGACACGCTGCCTTAGTAGTCGAGGCACAAATCGGGGGGTTCAAGATGAGCAAAGTCTTCATGGATGGTGGAAGCGGACTAAACCCGATATTCGTCGACACAATCAAAAGTATGGGGATCACCATGAGGATGCTAGAAGAAACGTGACACTTGCTTTCATGGGATTCTCCCAACTTCACCGGCGTACTCTCTTGGCAAAGTTTACCCGAACGTCGTCTTTGGCAAAACCGACAACTTCGGAAGGAAAAGATCGAGTTTGAAGTAGTGAACTCGGGAATCACGAGATCACGCTATACTCGGGAGACCAGCTTATGCCAAATTCATGGTTGTACCACACTACGCATACCTCAAGCTGAAAATGCCTGGGAACAACGGGACAAACATCACAGTCTATGGAAGTTTTTCACGCTCGGACAATTGTGATCGCGACTTTCAGAGGATTGTTGCGAAGTTTGGGCTACAACAAGAAATTGTCGATCTTCCGTCCAAGTCATCGTTACGCGATATTAAGGAAGAAAAACACGTCATGGAAATCAAGAAGAAGCCAGCCGACCTTGCTCCAGAAGCTTCGGCAGCAAAAGCTTCGGCAGTTGATGGCACAACAGTCTTAGGAGACAGCAAGTGATAACCCACAAGTATAGGGGATCGCGGCAGTCTTCGAGGGAAGTAAAACCCAAATTTATTGATTCGACACAAGGGGAGGTAAAGAATACTTATAAGCCTTAACAACTGAGTTGTCAATTCAGCTCGCACCAGAAAAGCACTAGTAACAGTGGGTGATGCGAAAGCAGCAGTGAGTATGAGAGCAATAGTAACAAGTAACACATCAGCAAGTAGCAATAACACAGGAGCAATGGCACCGGAAAATAGTTGATACTACTTCCAATGACATGTAGAACGAGTATATGATGATGAAAGATGGACCGGGGTTCCAACCTATCTACACTAGTGGCAACTCTCCAATAACAAGTGTTGGGTGAACAAATTACAGTTGGGCAATTGATAGGATTGAAATAGCATTAAGACAGAACATCAAGATCATTAATTATGTAGGCATGTTTCCCATATATAGTCATACGTGCTCCCAATGAGAAACTTGTACAACATCTTTTGTCCTACCAGCCGGTGGCAGCCGGGCCTCAAGGGAATCTACTGGAAATTAAGGCACTCCTTTTAATAGAGCACCGGAGCAAAGCATTAACACTCTGTGAAAACATGTGATCCCTCATATCTAAGCCTTTCCCTCCAGTTGTCCCAATTTCTGTCACTTTGGGGCCTTTGGTTCCGGACATAGACATGTGCATACAACTTGTAGATACAATCTAAGCAATAAGTATAGAGATTAAATCTAAGATCATGCCACTCGGGCCTAGTGACAAGCATTAAACACAACAAGATTGCAGCAACAATAACTTCATAAACTTTGTAGATAGACAATCATAATGTAACAATCCATCGGATCCCGACAAACACAACACCGATTACATCGATGAATCTCAATCATGTAAGGCAGCTCATGAGATCATTGTATTGAAGTACATGGGGGAGAGAATACCAACTAGCTACAGCCTAGAACCCGTAGTCCATGGGGGAACTACTCACTGAGCATGATGGAGGCGATGGCGTTGATGGAGATGGCTTCCGGGGCACTTCCCCGTCCCTGCAGGTGCCGGAATAGAGACTTCTGTCCCCCGAAACGGAGTTTCGCGATGGTGGCGGCGCCCCTGGAGTCTTTCTGGAGTTTCGTCAATTGGTATCGAGTTTTTAGGTCGAAAGGGCTTATATAGGCGAAGAGGCGGCGCATGAGGGGCAACAGTGGTGCCCTCCCCATAGGCCGGCGCGGCCGTGGGCTGGCCCGCGCGGCCCTATGGTGTGGGGGCCCCGTGCCTCCCCTCCGACTCCCTTCGGTGTCCCGGTCCGTCTCGGTGAATTATGATGTTTGGTCTTCGTTTCGTCGAATTCCGAGAATATTGCCCGAACAGCCTTTTCGGAACCAAAACAACAGTAAAACAAGAACCGGCACCGTGGCATCTTGTTAATAGGTTAGTTCCGGAAAACGCATAAAATAATCATAAAGTGCAAGCAAAACATGTAAGTATTGTCATAAAACAAGCATGGAACATCGTAAATTATGGATACGTTGGAGACGTATCAGCATCCCCAAGCTTAGTTCCTACTCGTCCTCGAGTAGGTAAACGATAAAAAGAATAATTTCTGTAGTGACATGCTACTTACATAACCTTGATCATACTATTACAAAGCATATGAGATGAATGAAGTGACCCAAGGCAATGATCTATAGTTGCTAACAAATAGATAACATATAGCAAAACTTTTCATGAAGAGTACTTTCAAGACAAGCATCAAAAGCCTTGCACAAGAGTTAACTCATAAAGCAATAGATTCAAAGTAAAGGCATCGAAGCAACACAAAGGAAGATTTAAGTTTCAGCAGCTGCTTTCAACTTTCAACATGCATATCTCATGGATAATTGTCAACATAAAGTAATATAATAAGTGCAAATAAGCAAGTATGTAAGAATCAATGCACAAGTTGACACAAGTGTTTGCTTCTAAGATGGAAGGAAGTAGGTAAACCGACTCAACATAAAGTAAAAGAATGGCCCTTCGCAGAGGGAAGCATTGATTGCTATATTTGTGCTAGAGCTTTGGTTTTGAAAACATAAAGAGAGCATAAAAGTAAAGTTTTGAGAGGTGTTTGTTATTGTCAACGAATGGTAGTGGGCACTCTAACCCCTTGCCGACAAACCTTCAAAGAGCGGCTCCCATTTTATTTTTATTTTTGTGTGGCACTCCTTCCAACCTTTCTTTCACAAACCATGGCTAACCGAATCCTCGGGTGCCTGCCAACAATCTCATACCATGAAGGAGTGCCTTTTTATTTTAGTTTTTTTATGATGACACCCCTCCCCACCTTTGCTTTCTCAAGCCATGGCTAACTGATACGTCTCCGACGTATCGATAATTTCTTATGTTCCATGCCACATTATTGATGATATCTACATGTTTTATGCACACTTTATGTCATATTCGTGCATTTTCTGGAACTAACCTATTAACAAGATGCCGAAGAGCCGCTTGCCGTTTTCCGCTGTTTTTGGTTTCGTAAATCCTAGTAACGAAATATTCTCTGAATTGGACGAAATCAACGCCCAGTGGTCCTATTTTGCCACGAAGCTTCCGAAGACCGAAGAGGAGTCGAAGTGGGGCCACGAGGCGCCGCCACACTAGGGCGGAGCGGCCCAAGCCCCGGCCGCGCCGACCCGTGGTGTGGGGCCCTCGTGTGGCCCCCGCGTTGCCCTTCCGCCTACTTAAAGCCTCCGTCGCGAAACCCCCGCACCGAGAGCCACGATACGGAAAACCTCACCGAGACGCCGCCGCCACCGATCCCATCTCGGGGATTCTCGGAGATCTCCTCCCGCACCCGCCGGAGAGGGGATTCATCTCCCGGAGGACTCTTCACCGCCATGGTCGCTCCGGAGTGATGAGTGAGTAGTTCACCCCCGGACTATGGGTCCATAGCAGTAGCTAGATGGTTGTCTTCTCCTCATTGTGCTTCATTGTTGGATCTTGTGAGCTGCCTAACATGATCAAGATCATCTATCCGTAATGCTATATGTTGTGTTTGTCGGGATCCGATGGATAGAGAATACTATGTTATGTTAATTATCAAGTTATTACCTATGTGTTGTTTATGATCTTGCATGCTCTCCGATATTAGTAGAGGCTCTGGCCAAGTTTTTGCTCTTAACTCCAAGAGGGAGTATTTATGCTCGATAGTGGGTTCATGCCTCCATTGATATCTCGGGACAAGTGACGTAAAGTTCTAAGGTTGTGGATGTGCTCGTTGCCACTAGGGATAAAACATTGATGCTATGTCTAAGGATGTAGTTGTTGATTACATTACGCACCATACTTAATGCAATTGTCTCGTTGTTTTGCAACTTAATACCGGAAGGGGTTCGGATGATAACCTCGAAGGTGGACTTTTTAGGCATAGATGCATGCTCGGATGGCGGTCTATGTACTTTGTCGTAATGCCCAATTAAATCTCACTATATTTATCATGACATGTATGTGCATTGTTATGCCCTCTCTATTTGTCAATTGCCCGATCGTAATTTGTTCACCCAACATGCTTTTATCTTATGGGAGAGACACCTCTAGTGAACTCGTGGACCCCGGTCCATTCTTTTATACCGAAATACAAATCTGCCGCAATACTTGTTCTTTACTATTTTCTTGCAAACAATCATCTTCTACACAATACGGTTAATCCTTTGTTACGACAAGCTTCAGTGAGATTGACAACCTCACTGTTTCGTTGGGGCAAAGTACTTTGGTTGTGTTGTGCAAGTTCCACGTTGGCGCCGGAATCTCCGGTGTTGCGCCGCACTACATCCCGCCGCCATCAACCTTCAACGTGCTTCTTGGCTCCTCCTGGTTCGATAAACCTTGGTTTCTTTCTGAGGGAAAACTTGCTGCTGTGCGCATCATACCTTCCTCTTGGGGTTCCCAACGAACGTGTGAGTTACACGCCATCACTAACCGAATCCTTCGGGTGCCGTCCAACAATCACATACCATGGATGAGTGTCTATTTTTGTTAATTAATTTGGGACTGGGAATCCCATTGCCAGCTCTTTTTGCAAAGTTATTGGATAAGCGGATGAAGCCACTAGTCCATTGGTGAAAGTTGCCCAACAAGATTGGAAGATAAACACCACATACTTCCTCATGAGCTATTAAACATTGACACAAATCGCAGGTGATAAATTTTGAATTGTTTAAAGGTAGCACTGAAGCAATTTACTTTGGAATGGCGGAGAAATACCATGTAGTAGGTAGGTATGGTGGACACAAATGGCATAGTGGTTGGCTCAAGGTTTTGGATGCACGAGAAGCATTCCCTCTTAGTACAAGGCTTTGGGCTAGCAAGGTTATTTGAAGCAAACACAAGTATGAACCGGTACAACAAAACTTACATAGGAACATATTGCAAGCATTATAATACTCTACACTGTCTTCCTTGTTGCTCAAACACTTTTACCAGAAAATATCTAGACCTTAAGAGAGACCAATCATGCAAACCAATTTCAACAAGCTCTACAGTAGTTCTCCACTAATAGGTTTAAACTACCACTACAAGAAAAGTTCTGATAGACAACGTCCCAAAATCGTCAACTAAGGGGCATTTTTCGTCGCCTATGGGCCTAACCCGACGATATGGGTTCTGTTGTCGAAACTGCGTCAGGCAAAGTCCTACGACGATTTTTTCGGTCCGTCGCGCTTGGGCGCCCTTCCGCCACGGAAAATCGGACCGTTGCCCAAGTGTTTCCTGGAGCCCGTTGACTCGCCGACGTCATGCAACCCGACACGTGGCGTACGCCGTTAACCGGCAAGCTACCGGCGTTAACCGACTGAAACCCCGTGGTAGATGGTAGGCCCACACGAGGCCCGCCACGTCTTAAGCGGGCCGGCCCATTAAGTTTGTGGGCCGGCCATCCGACTTAGTTTGACCGGCCAACTATATAGCCGGGCTGGTCCATTAGTTACGTGGGCCGGGCCTAACCTCTAAGGTTGATCGGTCAAAACTTTAATGGGCCTAGCCCACTAAGCATGTGGGCCGGCCGAATGCACTCGTTTGACCGG
>NC_061510.1:106761515-106791655 GCF_022539505.1 Lolium rigidum
TATGTTGTGTTTGTCGGGATCCAGATGGATGAGAATACCATGTCATGTTAATTATCAAGTTATTACATATGTGTTGTTTATGATCTTGCATGCTCTCTAGTTACTAGTAGAGGCTCATGGCCAAGTTTTTACTCTTAACTCAAGAGGGAGTATTTATGCTCGATAGTGGGTTCATGCACATTGACACACAGGACGAGTGACGAAAGTTCTAAGGTTGTGTTGTCTTTGTTGCCACTAGGGATAAAACATTGGTGCTATGTCAGAGGATGTAGTTGTTGATTACATTACGCACCATACTTAATGCAATTGTACTGTTGCTTAGCAACTTAATGCTTGGAGGGGTTCGGATGATAACCTGAAGGTGGACTTTTTAGGCATAGATGCGGTTGGATGGCGGTCTATGTACTTTGTCGTAATGCCCAATTAAATCTCACTATACTTATCATGTCATGTATGTGCATTGTTATGCCCTCTCTATTTGTCAATTGCCCGACTGTAATTTGTTCACCCAACATGCTTTTATCTTATGGGAGAGACACCTCTAGTGAGCTTGTGGACCCGGTCCATTCTTTATGCTTGAAATACAAATCTGCTACATATACTTGTTTTACTATTTTCTCTGCAAACAATCATCTTCCACACAATACGGTTAATCCTTTGTTACAGCCAAGCCGGTGAGATTGACAACCTCACTTTGTTTCGTTGGGGCAAAATGCTGGTTGTGTTGTGCGGGTTCACGGTGGCGCCGGGTCACACGGTGTTGCGCCGCACACACACAACGGCAACGAGAAAAGTACTTTACCCGGGACCGGAGTATGAATGTCTTTTACCTTTCCTCCCGGCAACGGCTGCCAGTAAAAGTTCTTGATGTCTACGGGTGCTTCTATTCTTGTAGACGAGTGTTGGGCCTCCAAGAGCGAGAGGTTTGTAGAACAGCAACAAGTTTCCTTAAGTGGATCACCCAAGGTTTATCGAACTCGGGGAGGAAGAGGACAAAGATATCCCTCTCAAGCAACCCCGCAATTACGATACAAGAAGTCTCTTGTGTCCCCAACACACCTAATACACTTGTCGAGATGTATAGGTGCACTAGTTCGGCGAAGAGATAGTGAAATACAAGTGGTATGAATGAATATGAGCAGTGAGTACACGCGCGTAAAAGTAGCTTAGTGGCGTGCGGTTGATGGTAGTAATATTACGGGAAGTAAAGATGCGATAGAAGCAATAAACAACCGATGATTGCGGTATTTGGAAACAAGGCCTAGGGATCATACTTTCACTAGTGGACACTCTCAACATTGATCACATAATAAATAAGTTCTCTTCCTTTGTGCTACATATACTCTTGTTTGATAATGAACACCATTCGTTGTGTAGGGCTACAAGAGCACCTCAATGCCGGAGTTAACAAGCTCCAAAACATTCGACATTCATATTTAAGTAACCTTTAGAGCATAATAGATCTTTGCAATTTAAACCGAGTACTAACATAGCATGCACACTTGTCACCATCACACTACGAAGGGGAATAAATCACATCAATACTATCATAGTAATAATTAACTCCATAACCTACAAGAGATTATGATCATAGCCTACGCCAAGTACTACACGATGCACACATTGTCACCATTACACCGTGAAGGAGGAATAGACTACTTTAATAACATCACAAGAGTAGCACATAGACTAATAGTGATACAAAACTCATATGAATCTCAATCATGTAAGGCAGCTCTTGAGATCATTGTATTGAAGTACATAGGAGAGAGATTAACCACATAGCTACTGCAGTGCAGCCCTTAGCCTCGATGGAGAACTACTCCCTCCTCATGGGAGACAACGGCGTTGATGAAGATGGCGGTGGTGTCGATGGAGATGCCTTCCGGGGCACTTCCCCGTCCGGCGGCGTGCCGGAACAGAGACTCCTGTCCCCAGATCTTGGCTTCGCGATGGCGGCGGCTGCGGAAGGTTTCTCGTACCGTGGCTTTTCCGTATCGAAGTTTTAGGTCGGGGACCTTTAAATAGGCAAAGAGGCGGAGTCGGAGGGCCGACGGGCGATGACACAACAGGGGGCGCGGCCCGAGCCCCGGCCGTGCCGCCCTATCATCACGGTGGCCCACGTGGCCCCCCTCCGGTGGCTCTCGGGTGTTACGGAAGCTTCGTGTGATTCTAAGATGCTTGGGCGTTGATTTCGTCCGATTCCGAGAATATTTCCTTACTAGGATTTCGGAACCAAAAACAGACGAAAACAACAAGCGGCCCTTCGGCATCTCGTCAATAGGTTAGTTCCGGAAAACGCATAAAATCATCATAAAGTGTGAACAAAACATGTAGGTATTTTCATAAAACAAGCATGGAACATAAGAAATTATCGATACGTTGGAGACGTATCAATAGACAGCATAGCTCCGCCTACGGCGGCACCCTGTAAACATATTTATGATCATATACTAGATTGCTAGCAGCACGTAGGGATCCTCCACCGAGGGGGACCCGAAGCTGGGTACGTCGTGTGCCTAATCTCGCTCCCGGAATCTCCATCGTCGCTCTCTCCCGAAACCCAAGTCAACAATACGTAGGCATTGGCGAGGTGATCCCTCGTCAATAGGTCATAGCTATCTTGTTTCTACCTGAAATCTTGTAGATCTATAGAAATTTATTTCAGGAAAACAACGCAATCTAGATAATAGTTGACATGTAAAGTTAAGAACATGAGTCATTACCTATTATGAAGCCTATCTAAGAATCGAATGATATGAAAGGACCTAACAACTTTCATGATTAATCCAAAATTAAATGTTGTAAGTAGTGTCACCTAACACAACATACCAAATGATCAGTTCAAAAAGAGTCCAAGCACTTTTAGAGAAAGCTTATGCAAAGATGAAAATAAACCATGCCATGGTAGCTATAAATAGGCATGCACTAGGATGATCATATTCCATCAACTACAACACAAACATCAAAGCCTCACAAGCACTAGTAAACAGAAATCCACCATGAAGACCTTCCTCATCTTTACCCTCCTTGCCATGGCGGTAACCATTGCCACCGCCAATGAGCAATTTCAACATAGTTGACAATATCAACCTCTACAACCATTTCCTTGGCAGCAATATCCATTTCCTGGGCAACAAAAACCCTTTCCCGGGCAACAACAACCATTTCCTGAGCAACAACAACCATTTCCCGACCAACAAAAGCAAGTTCCTGGGCAACAACTTCCATTTCCTGAGATACAACAGCTAATTCCAGGGCAACAACAGCCATTTCCCGACCAACAACAACCATTTCCCGGCCAACAATTTCCATTTCCTTGGATACAACAGACTTTTCCCGGGCACCATCAACCATTTCCTTACCAACAACAGCCATTTCCCGGCCAACAACTTCCATTTCCTAGGCAACAACAACTAATTCCCGGGCAACAACAACCATTTCCCGACCAACAACAGCAGAATCCCGGGCAACAATTTCCATTTCCCGGGCAGCAACAACCATTTCTCGGGAAACAACAACTAATTCCTGGGCAATTACAACCATTTCCCGACCAACAACAACATATTCCCGGGCAACAACAACCATTTCCCGGCCAACAACAGTTATTTCCTGGACAACAACAACAACCACTTCCCGACCAACAACAACAAATTCCAGGGCAACAACTGCATTATCCCGGGAAGATACAACTGTTTCCTGGACAACAACAACCATTTCCTGACCAACAACAACAAATTCCAGGTCAACAATTTCCATTTCCCGGGAAACAACAACTAATTCCCGGGCAATTACAACCATTTCCTGACCAACAACAGATTCCCGGGAAAGAACTGCAATTTCCCGGGCAACATCAGCAATTTCTCGGGCAACAACAACCATTTCCTGTGCAACAACAATCATTTCCGCAATTACAACAATTAAACCCATGCAGGGATTTCCTCCTACAATAGTGCAACCCAGTGACAATGGTGACGTTCCTCCGGTCGTGGATCTTGCAGCAGAGTAGTTGCCAAGTGATGCGACAACAATGTTGTCAACAGCTAGCGCAGATCCCTGAGAATTCCGTGCTACTCGCAATCCATGGTGTTGTGGAAGCAATCTTACAACAACAACAACAACAACAACAACAACAACAACAACAACAACAACAACAACAACAACAACAACAACAACAACAACAACAACAACAACAACAACAACAACAACAACAACAACAACAACAACAACAACAACAACAACAACAACAACAACAACAACAACAACAACAACAACAACAACAACAACAACAACAACAACAACAACAACAACAACAACAACAACAACAACAACAACAACAACAACAACAACAACAACAACAACAACAACAACAACAACAACAACAACAACAACAACAACAACAACAACAACAACAACAACAACAACAACAACAACAACAACAACAACAACAACAACAACAACAACAACAACAACAACAACAACAACAACAACAACAACAACAACAACAACAACAACAACAACAACAACAACAACAACAACAACAACAACAACAACAACAACAACAACAACAACAACAACAACAACAACAACAACAACAACAACAACAACAACAACAACAACAACAACAACAACAACAACAACAACAACAACAACAACAACAACAACAACAACAACAACAACAACAACAACAACAACAACAACAACAGAAGCAAGGTGCTTTCTTGCAACCTCAGAAGCTGCATCAGATTGTTCAAGGTTTATTCCATCCTCAACAACAATGCGGTCAGGGTTCGTCCATCCAGCAACAACAACAACAATACATTCACATTCAGGGTATACTGCAGCCGCAACAGCTAGCTCAGTTAGAGGCAATAAGGGCTTTAGCGCTAAAGACCCTACCGGCAATGTGCAAAGTGCAAGTCCCACCATACTATTAAACCAGCACTACGCCATTCGGGCACCATTATACGGCCCATCACTATATAGAGGATGGACCGATTGGTGTAGTGGTGAGAAATAAAGTGCAATGCACCGTCATGTATGACCCCGACCCGTACTAGTTCAAACTTGGGAATAAAAGAAAAATAAAGTTCTTTTCTGCATAAGATCACTTGTTTGTGTTCGTTTCAGGCGCTTCCACCCATTATTTATCTGATAACTCGTTATTTTCCCTATTTGCAACAAGAAGCGAAAGCTACACACAAGATAAGGAAATATTATGTGAAATTTTCATGCATTGCAAATTCATACAAGATTCTTTCCATTCTTCAAAGTTTATGATAAAGTTAAATATAAGCACATAATTTTCATACGGATGAAAATACTATACGAGGAATTCCCAACATATTACATGATATATGGAATACCCACACATCCGTATATATGTACCGAGATGCCTCCAACCTCGTGTAAACTTCTCGTTGTTTGATAAATAATTCGTTAACCAGAATTTACATATATGTAAATGATTTAAGCCATATCTTGTGTCAAAATTTATTTGGCAAGCTAGGACTCATCATCTGAGATGTTGAAGAGAATTATATTGCTGGCATTGTCCTGAATATTGTAGACATATAGTATAATAATGGATACACTAAATGTAACATCCCAAATTTTAAAATTTCAAACTTCATGCATTGCATGCATTGCATCATGTCATCATTTCATTTTAGTGAAAATTTTAAATTCAAATTCGTTTCAAAACCCCGAACCCTAAAATGGCAATATAGCCATATAGGCATGTATGCCAATTTTTAGTTTTATAAAAGATTTTATTTTGTTTAAAAAGTGGTTTCAAAGTAACGGCCGTTTTCACAAGGAATCCAACGATATCTCATTTGTATTTTTCCACTTAATTTTGGTGCCTCAAATGCATTTTCAAATGAGAGAAAGAGATAGAAGAAAAGGGCCGACCCAGCGGCCCAGCCAGCCACCAGGCCGCCCCCGCGCCCACCTCCCCTTCTCCCCCCTGGGCCGACCAGGCCAAGGCGGCCCAGCCGGCCGAGCCGCACCCCCATCGGCCCAGCCGCTCGTCTCCTTCGTCCCAACCGCTCGCCACGATCTCCCCACGCACGCAGACACGCAGCAACGGCCGGCCACCACCTCCCCACGTTCTTCCCCTCCCCCACCTCGCCTCCCCCTCGGCCGAGAGCCCTCCTCCATATAGCCCCCGGCCTCCTCTCTCTATTCCCCCTCTTCTCCCTCTCTATTACGCCCCCGGGCCGCCGGAATTCCTCGCCGGAGCGAGCTCCGCGCTGCCATCTCCGGCCGCACGCTGCGGGCACCCGAGGCCACCCCCGGCCACGCCACCGCCACCATCGCCTCGGCCTCGACGCGCCGCACCCCGTCGTCGTCTCCGCCAGGCCGGGACACGCCGCCGCCGGCCGCCGTCCGAGCCACCGCCGGCGAGCACCTCGCCGCCGGCCATGTCACTGCCACGTCCCCGCCACCTCTGCGCAACGCGCGCGCCCAATCAGCGCCACCTGGATATTCCCTTATTTTCCTTTTTCTTCTTTCCAATTCTAGCCAATACATCTCACCCGCCCGTGTTAAGTATATCTAAAGGCTAATAGAATCTGTTTTTGACTTGTAATATCAACGTTATGCTTTGATTGATAATGTTTTGTCGCTATGCATGATTATGGCCATTATTGCTCTCTTAGTTGGTTGCTTCTAGTCTTTTGCTAGCCTTCGCATGTGCTAAGTATGAACTCTACTCGTGCATCTAACCACCATTAAACAAAGTTTGACAATTGCGTCAATCATATCTACCTAGTAGCATTATTGCTATTCCAAGTAATTCATCATGTTTTATTTATCTTTAAATTAAATCTTGGCATGAGAAAATTAGTCAGTAAAGATTTCACAAATTTGATGGCACATTTACTTTCTTGTACTTAATAAATTTGATGGCGACATATCTTATGCATCCTGGGCTTTTATGTATCCGTGCATCCGATCCATCTCCAGCCATTTGATCCGAATCACACGCACAATATCACTGTTGTGTCTATTTTGCACTAACACGCCCGCTTGAACACTAAGTCAGCCTATCTTTACAATAAGATCCCTTTCGTTCCTTCCTAGATCAATTAGGCAACTAACGGGTAGCTGCCTGCGACGACCACGCAATGTACGCATCTTGCAGTCTCAATCGGCGGAGAGCCAGAGATCACATAAAGTTGCGGCCGGAGGCGCCTTACCGGCAGAGCTCAGCGACCACATAACGCGGCGACGGCCGGCGGCGACCACCCAATACGGCGGTTGGCAACGACAATGATCACGATTCATGCCGCAGGTGGCGACCATCAAGGCATCAATGATTCAATGGGTCCTGCGTAGCACATGTGCATGCGATCCCATGTTTCTGCCAAGTACATATGTGCTCGCCGCCAGCAACCGTTAGTCATCGTCTGGCGTGCATCGCCATGGTCTAGATCTGGTGAAACGACTCATTCAATCTATGAAGAGAAATAAATGTTTGGAGGAGTTAGCTTGGCGTTGATCCTGTCGGGGGGAAGACCCCGGGTAGGGCAATGGACGCGGAGCAGCCGGCTAGAGGTTGGCCGGCTCGCGGCAAAGGCCGGCTGAGGAGCAGCCGGCTGGAGCCGTGGCCGGCTGCCTCGGAGCCGGCCGGCTCTAAGTCCTAGTCGGCCCGGCTACGGCCGTCACGCGGCCGTGGCCGGGCCGGCTTCTACAAGCCATATCCGACCGGGGTTTACGCTCTAGACCGACTCGAGGCTGGCGAGTCTTGCATGAGAAGGAACTGGGTAGGTGGTCCGGTTCGCGAGTCCACGCCGACCTCATCTCCGTAAAGCGCGGGGCACCGTGGAGAAATAGTGCCACGCGGCGGACAGGCCATCATGGCGTACGTCGGTCCGTGCACGGCTACGGGGCATGATGGCGACGGAGACACCTCCTCTCCATACCGCTGCCTCCGGCGGCGGATGGGACAAGCCATGAGGCCTCAACGGCTCCCGACGTCAACGCCTCGGGAAGGAGCAGAGGCGGAGCCGGCCGGTCGGCCACTAGGTCTTAGGGACTTCATTGTAAAGTGCCGGCGTCTATATAAGCTGCACTACCCCCTCTTGTGCGGGGGATCGATCATTCTCACTTCATTCTAGACTTAGCGCTACTCGAGGAGAGACCTTCGTCTACCTTAGCCTCCCCGAGCAGCCGGATACGGCTCTAGGAGCACCATTGTACTTGTGTGATCACCATATACACTCATAGCGAGGAGTAGAGGTGTTACCTCCACGGGAGGGCCTCGAACACGGGTACGTCGACCGTGTCACTCGTCCCCATACCCACATCCGGATACCACCAGTGAGACCATCTAGGAACCACCTTCGATTAGCCACCCTATGGCATATGCCGTGACGATACCACGACATTTGGCGCCCACCGTGGGGCCTTCGGCGTCCGCGGCGGTGTCTTCATCCGGACGGGCCTCACCATCACCACCGGCGAGTGGGTCGCTTCGAGGCTTGATCCGGAGATTCGGCTCCTCGACTGCGTCGGCGACAACGCTCGGCTGCTTCACCGACAGGCCCTTCCTCGCCGGCGGCAGCGTCATCTCCTTCGGCGGCCACGACGTCTACGTCGCTACCGTCGCACCGCCGCGCTACCCGCGGCAGGTGCTACGCTGCGCAAGCCCTCCTCCCGGAGCCGGCACCAGCAACGCTCTCGCCGACCCCTGCATCGTGCAAGTCATGGCAACCGGCGACGAGCAGCCCACCAAGTCCACGCGCATCCGCGGCCCCAACTTGGAGCGCAACGTTGATGGGCACGCGTCCGCCTCGGGCGCGAAGCCACCACCACCACCGTCCCGGCTGGAAGAAGTCCGGGCGAAGCTGAGCACCCCGCTCACGACTGGCGGCGACACCACCACCGTCGAGGCGGACTTGGAGGCGCACCGCGTGCTCCTCCTCAAGCAGACTGAGGAGTTGGCCGCTGCCAAGCGCCAGTGGGAAATCACCCAGCGCGAGTACAACCGCGCCCACGGCCTCACTCCAGGCGGCGACAACCCCAGCCGAGCCGGCCAGATCCGCCACAGAGGCCGCGACCTAGGCGCCGAGATCGACCGCGACGGCGCGGAAGCGCCGGCTCCATCAGCGGAGCTGCCCCTCTACAACACCCCCGACAAGAACATGCTCACGGCCGAAGCCGCCGCAGAAGAGCTGCACCGCCTCGAAGGCGAAGAGTTACGCCGCCAGACCGAGCGGGTGACTGAGCTGCTGAAGGCTGCCAACCGGCAGTCGAAAGACCCCAGGTACGCCCAAGCTCCCAGAGCTTCTCATGCTCGTGGTGCCGCAGGCAACGCCAGAGACGGTGCCAGGGACACGGCCGAGTCCACCTCCCCAGCACCAAGCCGGCACCATGACTCCCAGGCCACGCACGCGAGCTCAAGCCGGACGAGCCGCCAGCCGGGCGGCAACAGTAGTCGCAGCCGACCTCCACCAAGCCGGAACCAGGAGCAAGACTCCGAGCTCCGACGCCAACACCGGCCGGCTCCAGAAGCAAGCGGCGCTCGCCAGCCGGCACGCTCCCGGCTGGGCCCGCGCATCGAGCCGGCGGACGCCCGAGATCGCCTCGACCGGCTGGTCGAATCCCGCATTGCGGAAGAAGAGGGGCCAACCGGCCCAAAGTGCTTCGGGCCCCGCATCGCCAACGAGCCCATGATCGACGGCTTCTAGCTCCCGCGCGACACCCCCAAGAACGACGGCACTGCCAAGCCGGAGGACTGGCTGCTGGACTACTCCACCGCGGTCGGCATCGCCAGAGGCAACAAGCGCTGGGCGGTGCGCTACTCCCCCCTGATGCTGCTCGGCTCCGCCCGCACTCGGCTCTACAACTTGCCGGCCGGCAGCATCAGCGGCTGGCTGGACTTCGAAGAGGCCTTCATCGGCAACTTCACCGGCACCTACCGCCGGCCGGGTCGCCCTCGGCAGCTTGAGATGTGCAAGCGGGGCCGGGACGAGACGGATCGCGCATACCTGACGCGCTGGTGCGAGATGCGCAACTCTTGCGAGGGTGTGCACGAGATCCAGGCCATCAGCTTCTTCATGGGAGGCTATCGGCCCAACACCATGATGTGGCACAAGCTGCGCCGCAGCGAACCCAAGACCATGGCGGCCCTGATGGCCATCGCGGACAAGTACGCGCTAGCCGAATAAGCCGGCAAAGCGCCGGCTGACACATCACCGGCTCCGCCTAGGCGGGACAACAACAAGCCGGCCGAGCACAAGCCGGCCGAAGGCGCCTCTCATGGCAGCCGGCGGGACAACTACTGCGGCAAGCGGCACAGCGACCAGCCGGACCGCCGGTACGGTTCTGCACATGTGGCAGCCATGTCGGACCACGCGGCGGCTGGCGGCTGGCGGTAGCCGGCGCCAGAAGCAAGACCGGCCCTGGAAGCCGAAGTACACCTTCGAGCAGATGGTCGACTCGCCGTGCAAGTACCACATCGGCAAGAACCCCTCCAACCACACCACCCGCGACTGCCACTTCATGAAGCGGCTGACAAGCGGCGAACCGCTCCCACCCCCACCCCCGCCTCCTCCAGCCGGCGGGCCGGGTGGCCAAGCCGGCGCAGAGAATGCCAACCTCGAGCACCACGAGGCTAACCAAGTGCACCATGGCCGCTACTTGGTCGAGGATGCTACCTACATCATCTTCACCTCCGAGCCCGAGGACAAGACGAGCCAGCATCGCCGTTCCCTCGAGGTCAACGCGGTCATACCGTCGGTCCCCCAGTACCTAAACTGGTCAGAGAAGGCCATCACTTTTGATCGCCGCGACACACCGGTTGTCCTGCCGAAGCCGGGCAGCTACGCCATGGTCCTCGACCCCACCATCGGCACAACCCGGCGCAGCGTGCGCTTCTCGCGCGTCCTCATCGATGGGGGCAGCAGCATCAACATCCTCTACCGCGACACCGCCCGCAAGCTAGGCATCCAAGAAGCCGAGTTGCGTCCCACCCCCACCGTCTTCCATGGCATCGTGCCGGGCCACTGCTGCCAGCCGATTGGCCGGATCACGCTGGAGGTGATGTTCGGGAAGCCGGATCACTTCCGCACCGAAAGGATCGAGTTCGAGGTGGTGGACCTCGTCGGTCCCTACCAAGCGCTCCCGGGCAGGCCGGCCCCGACCAAGTTCATGGCGGTGCCCCACTATGGGTACCGAAGATGAAGCCGCCCGGCCCTAAAGGGGTCATCACCGTAGCCGGCGACTATCGCCGCTCCATGGACTGCGCCACGCAGAGCTCCAAGATGGCCCAGACGCTGGTCATCGCCACCGAGAAGCAGCTCATCCACGACGCCGTCGCCCTGGCTAAGGCCGCGCAGGCGGACATGCCGGCCGTGGGCAACCCGGCTGGGACGACTCACTTCCAGCCGGCCGACAACACCAAGAAGATCCTGCTCGACCCGGCGCAGCCGGACAAGTACGTCACCATTGGTGCCGGCTTGAGCAGCAAATAGGAAAGCGAGCTCACCAGCTTCCTCCGTGAGAATCGGGACATCTTCGCGTGGTCTCCAAGGGACATGCCGGGTGTGCCGAGGGAGTTGGCTGAGCACCACCTCCACGTCAGGCCCGAAGCCAAGCCGGTGAAGCAGCCCCTCAGGCGCTTTGCCGAAGAAAGAAGGAAGGCCATCGGTGAAGAAATTGCCCGGCTCCTCGCAGCCGGCTTCATCATGGAAGTGCTGCACCCGGACTGGTTGGCGAACCCGGTCCTGGTTTTGAAGAAGAACATCTCCTGGCGCATGTGTATCGACTACACCAGCCTCAACAAGGCATGCCCGAAGGACCCCTTCCCCCTGCCGCGCATAGATCAAGTCATAGACTCGACTGCCGGCTGTGAACTCGTTGTCTTTTCTAGATGCCTATTCGGGCTACCACCAGATTCCTTTGAATCCGGCTGATCAAATAAAGACTTCGTTCATTACCCCGTATGGGGCTTACTGCTACACGACTATGCCATTCGGCTTGAAAAATGCAGCGCCACCTACCAAAGGTGCATGCAAAAGTGTTTGCAGGATCAAATTGGCGTAAATGTTCACGCATATGTGGATGATGTCGTTGTAAAAACAAAGGAGATGCCTACCCTCCTTGATGACTCGAGAGAAACCTTCACCAATCCGCGAAGATTCCGGATGAAGCTCAACCCGGCCAAATGCACGTTCGGCGTGCCGGCCCGGCCAACTCCTGGGCTACCTCGTCCCTCGGCGAGGAATCGAAGCCAACCCGGAGAAGATCGGTGCCATTGAGAAGATGGAACCGCCGCGGTGCCTCAAGGACGTCCGTAAGTTCACCGGATGCTTGGCCTCCTTGAGCCGCTTCATCAGCCGGCTGGGGGAGAAGGCACTGCCCCTGTACCAGTTGCTGAAGAAATCGGACAAATTCGTCTGGTCACCGCAGGCGGATGAAGCCTTCCGTGACTTGAAGCGCATGCTCTCAACCGCGCCCATCCTTGCATCGCCGGCTTCAATGGAGCCGATGCTGTTGTACATCGCTGCCACCAATCGTGTGGTTAGCGTCGTCCTGGTGGTGGAGCGCAAGGAGGCCGGCAAAGAAGCCGGCAAGGAGCAGTCGGTCCAGCGCCCAGTCTACTACCTCAGCGAGGTGCTGTCCCAGTCGAAGCAAAACTACCCCCACTACCAGAAGGTCACCTACGGCGTATACATGGCGGCCAAGAAGCTCAAGCACTACTTCCAGGAGCACCCCATCAAGGTGGTGGCCACATCACCCTTGGCGGAAATCATTGGCAGCAAAGATGCCAATGGCCGGGTTGCCAAGTGGGCCCTGGAGCTAGCCGCCCACACCATCATCTACGAGCCGCGCACGGCCATCAAGTCGCAGATCCTCGTGGACTTCTTCGTCGACTGGGCCGAGATGCAATACCTGCCGCCTGTGCCTGACTCCACGCACTGGAAGCTGCACTTCGACGGCTCGAAGATGCGAAACGGCTTGGGAGCCGGCATCGTCGTCACCTCTCCAAAGGGAGACCGGCTGGACTACGTCCTGCAGATCCACTTCGCCACATCGAACAATGTGGCGGAGTACGAAGCGCTCATCCATGGGCTGAAGCTGGCCAGGGAGATAGGCGTGCGTCACATTCTTTGCTTCGGCGACTCCGACTTGGTCATACAGCAAGCATCTGGCAACTGGGACGCGAAGGACGCCAACATGGCCTCATACCGCTTCCACGTCCAGCAGCTATCCGGCTTCTTCGATGGCTGCGAATTCCATCATGTGCCGCGTGCAAACAACGAGGCGGCTGACGCGCTGTCCAAAATAGGCTCAACCCGGCAAGCAATTCCGCCGGGGGTTGCCTTGGCGCATCTGCGGAAGCCGTCCATCATACCGTCACCGGACTCGGATTCCATATTCGTGCCGGCTGACCCGGGGGCTTCTCAGCCGAACCCGGGGGCTTCATTGCCCAAGACGGGGGCTTACCAGCCGAACCCGCCGGCTCCACAGCCGAACCCGGGGGCTCCTCAGTCCAACCCGGGGGCTTCTCAGCCAAACTCAGGGGTTCTCAGCCGAACCCGCCGGCTCCACAGCCGAACCCGGCGACCATGCAGTCGAACCCGGAAGCTCCGAAGATGGAGGCCCTGGTGGTCAGTGTGTTTGAAATAAAATGCGTACCATCATGGGCACAAGAATTCCTCTCCTACCTCACCGATGGTGTGCTGCCCAATGACAGGGTTCAAGCCAGGCAGATTGAGAGAAGGGCCAAGGCCTATACCATCATCAACCACGAGCTGTACAAACGCAGCGTAAGTGGGGTGCTCCAGCCGGTGCGTAGAGCCGGCTGAAGGGATTGAACTCCTACGGAAATCCATCAGGGAGAGTGCGGCCACCACGCCTCCTCCAGAGCCATAGTGGCCAAAGCCTTCCGGCACGGTTTTTACTGGCCGACTGCGCTCAAAGACGCAGAAGAACTGGTGAAGAAGTGCAACAGCTGCCAGCGCTTCGCCAAGAAAAGGCACTCGCCGGCTTCCGCCTTGAAAACCATCCCCATCACTTGGCCATTCGTCGTGTGGGGCTTGGATATGGTGGGCCCATTCGGAATCACGCGAGGCGGCATGACACACCTCTTGGTGATGATTGACAAATTCACCAAGTGGATCGAAGCCAAGCCAATCAAGAAGCTAGACGGCTCCACAGCCGTCACATTCCTCAAGGAAATAATTGTGAGGTACGGCTACCCCCACAGCATCATCACCGACAACGGCAGCAACTTCGCTGAAGGCGTCTTCAAGCGCTATTGCGGAGAAATGGGGATCCAAATGGACCTAGCGTCCGTGGCGCACCCGGAGTCCAACGGACAAGTGGAGAAGGCCAACGGCTTGATCCTAGCCGGCATCCGGCCCCGGCTGGTGGAGCCGCTCGAGCGAGCAGCCGGCTGCTGGATCGAAGAACTGCCCAGCGTACTGTGGAGCTTGCGTACAACGCCAAACCGCTTAGTCGGCTACACTCCTTTCTTCCTCGTGTACGGGGCCGAAGCCGTCCTGCCTACTGATATCGAGCACGACGCGCCAAGAATCAAGCTCTACACAGAAGCTGAAGCCAAAGAAGCTCGTGAAGATGGAGTCGATCTGGTTGAAGAGGTCCGGCTGATGGCCGAGTCCAGGTCCACCATATACCAGCAGAGCCTCCGACGCTATCACAGCCGGAAGGTCCAGTCCTTAGCATTCCGAGAAGGAGACCTAGTGCTCCGGCTGATCCAACGGACAGCCGGACAGCATAAACTATCATCCCCATGGGAGGGTCCCTTCATCGTGAGCAAGGCGGTAGGCAATGATTCCTACTATCTCATAGATGCCCAAGAGGCTAGAAAGAACAAGCCGGACAAGGTTGACGAGGAGACTAAACGTCCCTGGAATGTCAACTTGCTCCGCCCATTTTATACTTGAGAGCAGGAATGTATGTATCCCTTGTACTCCTTTTGTAAGCTATGAAAAAGCAAGCGCCAAGAGCGCCGATTTCGACAAGTTTTTCGTGTACTCTATTGTTTTCGCCGATTGGCTAACACCCTCTCACGCGGCCGGCTTAGTAACGTGATCCGGTTTCCGACAGCCGGCTTCCGACCGAGCCTACGCACCGCAACCCGGCTGTCCGGCTGGCGGGAGTAAGTGCCTAGGGAGCCGGCACGCGAAAGACAACTAAGGGAAAGAGTGAAAGCGAATTGATTCTTGCACAACTCTTCATAAAAGTGCCGGATTGCCGAACTCGGCTCGTTCGACTGAAATACTGTCGGCCTCACCCAGCGGCACGCTCTTGATCCGGCGACGGACCACAAGTCGGACGTACGATCGGCAAGGGCAAAGCCAAAGAGTGGGGCGGATGGGAAAAAGTGAACAAGTCGGAAGAAAGCAAGCCAGCACACAAATGATTAACAAACACATTAAAGTGTGCCCTAATGAAAGGATAATAATATTGTCTTACATATGCACCCGACATCCCGGGGATTTAACAGATTGTCTTGCAAAAGCGACATCTTAGACATGGACATTTAAGCACCGGCTGGATCAGGACCAGCCGGGGGAGCATCAGCGGAGCCGGCTGCCGGGTCCACCTCAGGCGTGTCCTCCGCATCATCATCTTCCTCCTCGTCATCAGACGGCGGGTTCGGATCCTCGATGAAGATGTGTTTGTCGACAAAGTCGGCAATAGCGCAGGCGCGGGCAAGCCGGGCGGTCTTGTTCTCCGCCGGAAGGTTTTCCTCCACGTCGGCCCGCCGACACTCCAGCTGATCAAAGCTGACCTCGTCATACCAAGACAGCACAAAGGAGAGGGCCATATCAGCTCCGGCACGCGCATCAGACTCCTTCCAGTCGAGGAAACGGTCAGGCGCCGTGTCCAGCCACTTGATGAGGTTGGAGAGGTCCTGCGGCAGCATCTCCGTCGGCCACAGCAGCCGGATCAGCTCCTCCGCCGCCTTCCGGAGCTCCCAGCCGAGCTTCGTGATGGACTCCACGCGGGCGGCCATGGCCGCCAGGTAGTCGTCCATGGAGAAGTAGTCCCCGCTCTGCTCACCGGTGGCTCGCCGGCGTGCTTCTCGCGCTCGCCGATCGCCTTCAGCGCCGCCTCCTGCGCCTCAGGGAAGGCCGCTGCAAAGAAGAAGCATGTCAGAAGTCTATCGAAGCCGGAAGAAGGCAGAAAAATGCAAATTTTCAAAGTAAGACTGGCGGCAGCCGGCAAGAACCGACTGCCCCCAGCCTGAAGATGGAGATTTCGAAGTCCTAAAGTAAGCCTATTGGCAGCCGGCAAGAACCGACTGCCCCCAGCCTGACGATGGGGATTCCGAAGCTCTAAGCCTGGCGGCAGCCGGCAAGAACCGACTGCCCCCAACTTGAAGAAAAAAAAATCAGTTTCTGCCGCCGGCTGCCAACCTAAGCCGGCAGCCGACGGCCGAAAGCCGGCAATGGGGAAGGAAAGAATACAAGAACTCACCCGCCAAGCCGCGGTCGAGCCCGCTAATCTCATCCACCCACCGCTTGGCGGTGACCGACAGCTCTTCGGACTTAGCGGTCACCTCTTTGCGAAGTGCAAGCCGCTGCTTGTCCACCTCCTCCAGCCGCTTGCTCAGGCTCTCCACCTTCTCCTCCTCAGCCTTTTTGAGGGCGGCGAGCTCCTTGAGGTGGTTATCCTCAAGCCGGCGCAGCCGCGTCAGCTCCCCCTCAGCCACCTTCAGCTTGACGGAAGCAGCTCGGCCCGCTTCCTCGCTCTCGGCGCATTGGGCGCGGGCGGCCCGAAGATCCGATTCCAGTTGCGGGACCTGGGCGGCTTCAGCTGCAAGCCAGCAAGAAAAGTCGTTAGCCAAGCGAAATCAAAGAAAAAGAAGTCAAGTCAAAAGGAAGAAAACCCTACCCTTGGCGGCCTCCAGCTCACGAGCCAAGCCGGCCCGCTCAATCTTGGTCTTGTGATAGCGGGTCACGACCTGGTTGTACAAAACGGTGCGTCGCTCCTCAACCGTCTAAGAGAAACAAAGTCAGATATCTAGGCGAAACCCGGACCGGCTTCGAGCAGCCGGCCCATGCCTCGGAGGGCTATCAGGATAACAAAAAAATTGCAAAAAACGAGATAAAACACCTACCTTGTCAGCCTCCTCCAACTTTGCCAAGTTGACGATGGTCTCAGCGGCCCTGGCCTTAAGGTTGGCGCGGAAGCCGGAGAAGAACATCTTCATGGGCGCCACGCCTGGCTGCCCCTCCCGGCTGGTCACCTCGCAGGCATCCGCCTGTGCCACGCTTTCTCCATGGTGCCGGCCGAACCAAGGCTGGAGTCCGAGGCGGACACCACGTTCAGCAGCCGGGCGCCCTTGGCCACGTGGAGGCCTTCAGATGGCTCCGACGAGCCCTCCATCCTCACCAACGCCCGGGAGCCGGCGTCCCTCGAGCGCGCCGGCTCATCCCTTGCCGGCTCCTTCCTGGCCGGCTCCTCCCTCGATGGCTCCGAAGATGGAGGCGGCGCAGGCGAAGCAGTCGGCCCGGCGGGGGCCGCCGTCTCCGGCGCCTGAGGCGCTCCCTCCGGGTTATCCTCCAGCACCACGACGCTGGGTGCGGCACCACCGACTCCAGTCGCAGGCGGCGCAGCCCCGCCAGCTCCAGCTCCGGTCGTAGGCGGCCCACCCCTGCCGGCCCCGGCCGCAGGCTCCAAAATTCGAGCGCGGCGCGGAAAAAGATCGTCTAGAGTGGGCCGGCGTGCCGACTCACCCTGGGCGCCGCAGCTAGGCGCTGCAGAAGGAGGTGCAGCTGAAGAGGACGCCCCCGCGGTAGGCGGCGTGGCCGCAGGCGGCACGACAACGACGGGAGGCGTGCGCGCACGCGTCGAAGGCTGCGGTGTCGGCTCCCTCCTCTGCCGCCGGAGTGGCGACGAGGGGCGGGGAGTCGGCCGAGAGCCGCCGCCCTGGGCGAATTTTATGGCAGCCCTAGTCGGACAAACAAGAGAAGAGAAATACAAAAAGAAAGGAAAGAAAAGGAATCAAACAATGAAGAAAAGGGACTTACCCGGCCTGCTCCGGAACCTTCCTGGGCGCTAGCCGGTGCTGCTTTTTGGCCTTAGCCTCCAGCGCGACCGTGGACCCGCCGCTGGCCCGCTTCTTCCCCTTGGGCGCAGAAGTCGCCGAGGCGGCAGGCGGCCTCACGCGCAGGGGCACCGCAGGGATCGGCCCCGTACCGGACGTCGTCGGCTCCTCCTGCTCCTCCTGGTGCTCTGGCGAGGGCGGCGGGTTGTGCTCCCCCTGGCCGCCTTGGTCGGGCGCCTCCGGCAGCTCGTCGTCACCGGCTTGGTCGCCGGCTTGGTCAGCCGGAGCAGCGTGATCTGGCGTCCAGACCTTCTGCTCCAGGTCACCGTCCTCGATGCCCTGGCGGTCGAAAAGCTGAAAACAAAACAAAGGCAATAAATAACAAGTCGGCCATACAGCCGGAAGTCGGCCGAAACACAAACTTACCAGCTCAGGCGGCGACGCCCGGTCGTGAGGCGCCAGCCCCCAGTCCCAGTTCTCCGGCATGTTGGCCTTGGTGACGTTATTCACTCGGCGGGCGACCTGGGCCTTGGTGAGCTCCGCCTTGGACGTCCGGGTCAGATCAAACCGGCCAGACATGTGCCCAATTTTGTGGACACGCATCTGGAGCGGCAGCAACCGGCGCTCGGTGTAGGTGCAGAGGAGGTCCTCGGCGCACAGCCGGCCCTCAGAGACACTAGCCCCCAGGAAATCCCACAGAAGGTTTACCTCTGCGTCCGGGTCCGTTGTCCTCGCGTTGTGGCCCCAGTTGATCCGGCCGACTGGCGGCGCCGGATTGTACTCCGGCAAGTTGAGCCGGTCGAAGGCCGGGTTGTCATTCCGCACATAGAAGAAAGACATTTGCCAGTTCTTCATCGAATCCACCGTCGGGATCCTCGGGAAGGGCGTGCCTGGGCGGGAGTAGATCGAGGCGGCGCTGCAGGACCGTAGGTGGCCGTCAGTCATCTACGCCTTGATGTAGAACAGCCGGCTCCAAAACTCGACGTCCGGCCACAAGCCGGCGTAGCCCTCCATAAAGGCCACATAGCAGCTGAGGAGGATGCAGGCGTTGGCCGGCAGGTGATGAGGCTGCAGGCCGAAGAAGTCCAGGAACCGGCGGAAGAAGTGCGAAGCCGGCAGGCCCAACCCTCGATCGAAATGCGCTCCGAAGACTACGCGCTCGCCGGGGTTCGGCCTGGGCTCCAGCTCTTCGCCAGGCACCCTCGTGATCACCTCCGCCGGAATCCGGCGGAGACGCACAAGACGCTCGATGTCATCCTCCCGCATGTACGAACCCCTCCACGAACCGCTTGGTTGGGCCATCGATGAGGAGGAAGACGAGGAGGACCATGAAAGGGGAAATGGCGAAGAAGAACCACGAGACGGCGGAGACGGCGGCGGCGGAGAGCGTACCGTGGACGCGCGCGGCCCCGTGGCGCCGGATCGACGGAGTGGCGGCGGCGACTCGGCGGAGGAGCGTCGGAGCGGCTGACCGCCGGAGTTCGCCAGGGAACGGTGGAGAGAACGCGCCGGAGCAGCGAAGAGCTCGAGCGAGAAGGAGAAGTGAAGCGGGAGCGCGAGGAGGAAGAAAGGGGCAAGTGGCCGCCTCGATGCCTCCCCCGCGGCATTTATAGCCTCCTGCCGCGGGCGGTTGGCCTCCAAGTGGCGAACGTGGGCCACGTCCCCGGATTTACTGCGCCGTAACTCCGCCCACGACCACAACGGTTACCGGAAACGGCCACACCACGTCCCCCATTACCGCACCGGATCTGGAGGAGACATTGATGTGACCAGACGAAGCGACGGCAGGAACCAACCGTCAGACCAGTCAAGTCGGGCACAGGGCCCGAGGCGGCGGAGACTCCGGCGCGCCCAAGCCGAAGCCGGACATTAAATTCAATCCGGCCCCAAACTCTCCTAGCAAGGCGGAGACGTCGCCAACACTTGTGAAAAAAGCAAAAGCTGCAGAAGCGAAAATAGCGTTCGGCTAGAAGCAGCCGGACGAAGCGAGCCGGATGAGGGCGCAGCCGGCTGAACAAAATTCTCAGTCGGCCCCTCCGAGTACCGCAAAACATATTCAAGAGATCTAAAAGCCAGGGAAACCTGCCTAGGTCCCTCTTAACGCAGAACTTGCCAGCTTCGGGGGCTAATGTCGGGGGGAAGACCCCGGGTAGGGCAATGGACGCGGAGCAGCCGGCTAGAGGTTGGCCGGCTCGCGGCAAGGGCCGACCGAGGAGCAGCTCGGTTGGAGCCTTGGCCGGCTGCCTCGAAGCCGGCCGGCTCTAAGTCCTAGTCGGCCCGGCTACGGCCGTCCGCGCCGTGGTCTGGGCCGGCTTCTACAAGCCATATCCAACTGGGGTTTACGCTCTAGACCGACTCGAGGCTGGCGAGTCTTGCATGAGAAGGAACTGGGTAGGTGGTCCGGGTTCGCAGGTCCACGCTGACCTCATCTCCCGTAAAGCGCGGGGCACTGTGGAGCAATAGTGCCACGCGGCGGACAGGCCATCATGGCGTACGTCGGTCCGTACCGGCTATAGGGCATGATGGCGACAGAGACACCTCCTCTCCATACCGCTGACTCCGGCAGGCGGATGGGACAGGCCATGAGGCCTCAACGGCTCCTGACGTCAACGCCTCGGGAAGGAGCAGAAGCCGAAGCCGGCAGTCGGCCTCTAGGTCTTAGGGACTTCATTGTAAAGTGCCAGCGTCTATATAAGCTGCACTACCCCCTCTTGTGCAGGGGATCGATCATTCTCACTTCATTCTAGACTTAGCGCTACTCGAGGAGAGAGACCTTCGTCTACCTTAGCCTCCCCGAGCAGCCGGATACAGCTCTAGGAGCACCATTGTACTGTGTGATCACCATATACACTCATAGCAGGAGTAGAGGTGTTACCTCCATAGGAGGGCCTCGAACCTGGGTACGTCGACCGTGTCACTCGTCCCCATACCCGCATCCGGATACCACCGTGAGACCATCCAGGAACCACCTTCGATTAGCCACCCTATGGCATATGCCGTGACGATACCACGACAGATCCAGGCGTGTAACTGCAAATAATCACGATATTACTAGCGTGCGTGCGATTTTAATCGAATGGCCAATGGCATACGGATGCACGGATACACAAATATCTAGGATGCATAGGATACGTTGCCATTGTGCCTATCTTATAAAGTTTATATGTTTGCGAATTGTGAGTTGGAAGTTAGTAGAACCATGCTTTCATGGGGAACACTTTCGACATTGCACTTATATTTAGTTGATGTCATGATCTTTTGTTTATGGATGCATAGCGGTGCTAAATAAAATGGAAACTTATAAGTCCATGGAGTTTGTATATGAGTTAGGGAAACATGTGGGCCGCTAATCTAATCCATGCATCATTCATGGTGGAAATTTACAGCTAAGCCATGGTGAGAATTCTATGAAGCATTTGCAATAAAAAGCTGTACCCATAGTAAATAAAAAATTGTTGAGGTGCTCACTGTCTATTTGTCTTGTCATTTTGGCATGGGATTGCTCCACAAGGGTACCTCCATATCATCGGGCAAGAGGTACCCGTTGGCGGTTCTCATTGATACATGTATACTTACAATGACAATAACTTATTTGGGACCTAAGTTGAGTAGCATGAGATTTAGGTACTCGCATTCAAGGGGCATGAGATTTTCAACATGTGATTTGCAAGCATGTAGCTCATTTTTGACTCACATTAACTTTAACCATTCAAGATGCTTATGATAGGGGCAATGAGAGCTCAAAGCTAATAAGTACCATACTTTTTTGGAAGGTTTATAAAACTTGTTTATCTTGCTTACTCTGCAAAGAGTCTCTCTTTTACTATTATGTTGAGTCTTCACCTTCTAATTTATGCACCGATTAAGAGAGCATAGTTGTCATTCTTAGTGCAATGTGCATAGTCCCAAAATTATTATTGATTGATTCATGATTGTGCTATTGCTTGCTCTCAAATTACTTTTATCTAGTCACCCTCTGAACTTTGAAGGTGTCCTTGCAATTATGTTTTGCTATTCCATAAAGGACATGTTGAGTACCACTTTGTTATGTTTACTCTATGATCATAAACACAGTTGCTTTCAATGCACTATTATTCATGATCCTTTGTTTGAGTTACTCTTTGTGTTATAACATAGTTGCTAAAGTTCTATTGAATTATATCTATCATGCCTATGTTAGAGTACTTCGATCCCAGCTCACAATGCTTTACATGCTTGATCATGATTGTGTTGGTTTCATGTCACCTCAAAAATTATTTTGTTATCACTTACCTACTCGAGGACGAGCGGGAGTTAAGCTTGGGGACGCTTGACACGTCTCAAACGTATCTATAATTTTTTATGCTACATGCTTGTTTTACACCAATTCATATATGTTTTGTTTACACTTCGTTGCACTTTTACATAATTTCCGGCACTAACTGTTGGGGGGATGACCCCCGGTATGCCAAAGGCATGCCAAACCGGATGGTTTGAGCCATCAAGATACCGGTTGAAGGTTTATTCCGGAATGTGAAGATAAGCTTTTGGCTAAGGAAATCTTTACCGGTATCCCCAAGAGGGGTATACCGGAATAAGCTAAGAAGACACCGGGTTACCGGCAAGGTGTGCACTGTAGTACGTCGGCAAGACCGGTCAAAGATTCTCTCAAGAGATAAAGGACAAGGATGAGCTAAGCAAAGTAGCTTTAAACGAAGCCCTAACGCTAAAGAAGAAGGTGACGCTTGATGTCTACGGGAGCTTCTATTCTTGTAGACAGTGTTGGGCCTCCAAGAGTAGAGGTTTGTAGAACAGCAGCAAGTTTCCCTTAAGTGGATCACCCAAGGTTTATCGAACTCAGGGAGGAAGAGGTCAAAGATATCCCTCTCATGCAACCCCGCAACCACAAAGCAAGAAGTCTCTTGTGTCCCCAACACACCTAATAGGTGCACTAGTTCGGCGAAGAGATAGTGAAATACAGGTGGTATGAATGAATATGAGCAAGTAGTAACTGGCGCCGTAAAATAGCTTGTCGGCGTGTGGTTGATGGCGGTAATATGGTAGCGAGTTGTAGCGCAAGAAACAAGTAAACAAGCGGCGATAGCGATATTTAGGAACAAGGCCTAGGGATTACACTTTCACTAGTGGACACTCTCAACATTGATCACATAGCGGAATAGATAAATGCATACTCTACACTCTCTTGTTGGATGATGAACACATTGCGTAGGATTACACGAACCCTCAATGCCGGAGTTAACAAGCTCCACAATTCAATGTTCATATTTAAATAACCTTAGAGTGCATGAAAGATCAACACGACTAAACCAAGTACTAACACAAAGCATGCACACCGTCACCTTCACACTATGTAGGAGGAATAGATCACATCAATACTATCATAGCAATAGTTAACTTCACAATCTACAAGAGATCATGATCATAGCATACGCCAAGTACTAACACGGATGCACACACTGTCACCATTACACCGTGCAGGAGGAATTAACTACTTTAATAACATCACTAGAGTAGCACATAGATAAATTGTGATACAAAACACATTGCAATCATAAAGAGATATAAATAAGCACTTCACTACGCCATTCATAACAGTGAATAAGTATTCTGTGAAATATAGCCTAAGAGACCCACACGGTGCACACACTGGCACCGTGTCACACGTGGGACAAGGAGTCTCCGGAGATCACATAAGTAAACACTTGACTAGCACAATGACATCTAGATTACAAGCATCATCATATGAATCTCAATCATGTAAGGCAGCTCATGAGACTATTGTATTGAAGTACATAGGAGAGAGATGAACCACATAGCTACCGGTACAGCCCCGAGCCTCGATGGAGAACTACTCCCTCCTCATGGGAGATAGCAGCGTTGATGAAGATGGCGGTGGTGTCGATGGAGGAGCCTTCCGGGGCACTTCCCCGCCCGGCAGCGTGCCGGAACGGAGACTCCTGTCCCCCGCATCTTGGCTTCGCGATGGCGGCGGCTCTGGAAGGTTTCTCGTACCGTGGCTTTTTCGTATCGAGGTTTTAGGTCGAGGGGCTTCTTATAGGCGAAGAGGCGGCGTCAGAGGGTCGAAGAGGCGGCGACACCATAGGGTGGCGTGGGCCACACCCGAGCCGCGCCGGCCTATGGTCCCGTGGGCCTCGTGCCCCTCTCCGGCGGTTCTCGGGTGTTCGGATGCTTCCGGCAAAATAGGATGTCCGGGTCTTGATTTCGTCCGATTCCGAGAATATTTCCTTACTAGGATTTCGGAACCAAAAACAGCGAAAACGAGAACCGGCCCTTCGGCATCTCGTCAATAGGTTAGTTCCGGAAAACGCATAAATATGACATATAATGTGCATAAAACATGTAGATATGATCAATAATGTGGCATGGAACATAAGAAATTATCGATACGTCGGAGACGTATCAGCATCCCCAAGCTTAGTTCCTGCTCGTCCCGAGCAGGTAAACGATAACAAGGATAATTTCTGGAGTGACATGCCATCATAAACTTGATCATACTATTGTAAGCATATGTAATGAATGCAGCGATCAAAATAATGGTAATGACATGAGTAAACAAATGAATCATAAAGCAAAGACTTTTCATGAATAGTACTTCAAGACAAGCATCAATAAGTCTTGCATAAGAGTTAACTCATAAAGCAATAAACCAAAGTAAAGGTATTGAAGCAACACAAAGGAAGATTAAGTTTCAGCGGTTGCTTTCAACTTGTAACATGTATATCTCATGGATAATTGTCAACATAGAGTAATATAATAAGTGCAATATGCAAGTATGTAGGAATCAATGCACAGTTCACACAAGTGTTTGCTTCTTGAGGTGGAGAGAAATAGGTGAATTGACTCAACATAAAAGTAAAAGAAAGGTCCTTCAAAGATGAAAGCATCGATTGCTATATTTGTGCTAGAGCTTTTATTTTGAAAACATGAAACAATTTTGTCAACGGTAGTAATAAAGCATATGAGTTATGTAAATTATATCTTACAAGTTGCAAGACTCATGCATAGTATACTAATAGTGCCCGCACCTTGTCCTAATTAGCTTGGACTACCGGATCATCGCAATACACATGTTTTAACCAAGTGTCACAATGGGGTACCTCCATGCCGCCCGTACAAAGGTCTAAGGAGAAAGCTCGCATTTTGGATTTCTCGCTTTTGATTATTCTCAACTTAGACATCCATACCGGGACAACATGGACAACAGATAATGCACTCCTCTTTAATGCATAAGCATGTGGCAACAATTATTATTCTCATATGAGATTGAGGATATATGTCCAAACTCGAAACTTCCACCATGAATCATGGCTTTAGTTAGCGGCCCAATGTTCTTCTCTAACAATATGCATGCTCTAACCATTAAGGTGGTAGATCTCTCTTACTTCGTACAAGACGGACATGCATAGCAACTCACATGATATGCAACAAAGAATAGTTGATGGCGTCCCCGTAAACATGGTTATCGCACAACAAGCAACTTAATAAGAGATAAAGTGCATAAGTACATATTCAATACCACAATAGTTTTTAAGCTATTTGTCCCATGAGCTATATATTGTAAAGGCGAATGATGGAATTTTAAAGGTAGCACTCAAGCAATTTACTTTGGAATGGCGTGAGAAATACCATGTAGTAGGTAGGTATGGTGGACACAAATGGCATGGTGGTTGGCTCAAGGATTTTGGATGCATGAGAAGTATTCCCTCTCGATACAAGGTTTAGGCTAGCAAGGTTATTTGAAACAAACACAAGGATGAACCGGTGCAACAGAAACTCACATAAAAGACATATTGAAAACATTATAAGACTCTACACCGTCTTCCTTGTTGTTCAAAACTCAATACTAGAAATTATCTAGACTTTAGAGAGACCAATTATGCAAACCAAATTTAGCAAGCTCTAGGTATTTCTTCATTAATGGGTGCAAAGTATATGATGCAAGAGCTTAAACATGAGCACAATAATTGCCAAGTATCACATTGTCCAAGACATTATAGCAATTTACTACATGTATCATTTCCCGATTCCAACCATATAACAATTAACGAAGCAGTTTCAACCTTCGCCATGAAAAATAAAAGCTAAGAACACATGTTTTCATATGAACCAGCGGAGCGTGTATCTCTCCCACACCAGCATTTATTCAAACAAAAACAAAAACAAAAGCACACAGACGCTCCAAGTAAAGTACATAAGATGTGACCGAATAAAAATATAGTTTCAAGAGAAGGAACCTGATAATTTGTCGATGAAGAAGGGGATGCCTTGGGCATCCCCAAGCTTAGACGCTTGAGTCTTCTTGAAATATGCAGGGGTGAACCACCGGGGCATCCCCAAGCTTAGAGCTTTCACTCTCCTTGATCATATTGTATCATTCTCCTCTCTTGATCCTTGAAAACTTCCTCCACACCAAACTCGAAACAACTCATTAGAGGGTTAGTGCACAATAAAAATTAATATGTTCGTAGGTGACACAATCATTCTTAACACTTCGGACATTGCATAAAGCTACCGGATATTAATGGATCAAAGAAATTCATCCAACATAGCAAAAGAGGCAATGCGAAATAAAAGGCGAGAATCTGTCAAAACAGAATGATCCGTAAAGATGGATTTTATTAGGGCACCAGACTTGCTAAAATGAAAATGCCCAAATTGAATGAAAGTTGCGTAAATATCTGAGGATCACTCACGTAAATTGGCATAATTTTATGAGTTACCTACAGACAATTAGACCCAGATTCGTGACAGCAAAGAAATCTGTTTCTCGCTGAGTAATCCAAATCTAGTATCAACCTTTCTATCAACGACTTTACTTGGCACAACAAAACACAAAACTAAGATAAGGAGAGGTTGCTACAGTAGTAAACAACTTCCAAGACACAAATATAAAACAAAGTACTGTAGCAAAATAACACATGGGTTATCTCCCAAGAAGTTCTTTCTTTATAGCCATTAAGATGGGCTCAGCAGTTTTAATGATGCACTCGCAAGAAAATAGTAGTTGAAGCAAAAGAGAGCATCAAGAGGCAAATTCAAAACACATTTAAGTCTAACATGCTTCCTATGCATAGGAGTCTTGTAAATAAACAAGTTCATGAAGAGCAAAGTGACAAGCATAGGAAGATAAAACAAGTGTAGCTTCAAAAATTTCAGACACATAGAGAGACATTTTAGTAACATGAAAATTTCTACAACCATATTTTCCTCTCTCATAATAACTTTCAGTAGCATCATGAGCAAACTCAAAAATATAACTATCACATAAAGCATTCTTATCATGAGTCTCATGCATAAAATAGGTACTACTCCCAACATAAGCATAGTCATTCTTATTAATTGTAGTGGGAGCAAATTCAACAAAGTAGCTATCATTATTATTCTCATCATCAAATATAGGAGGCATAGTATAATCATAACAAGCTTTATCCTCCATAGTAGGTGGCACCAAAAGACCACTATCATTATAATCATCATAAATAGGAGGCAAAGTATCATCAAAGTAAATTTTCTCCTTAATGCTTGGGGGACTAAAAAGATCATGAAAACCAGCTTCCCCAAGCTTAGAACTTTCTATATCATTATCAACAATGGTGTTCAAAGCGTTCATACTAATATTACTACCGACATGCAAATAAGATTTCATAGGTTTTTTAATTTTCGCATCAAACCATCCATGTCTTAAATAGGAAATAGAATAAGAAGCTCATTGTCGTCCATTATGCCAAACTAGTGTAAACAAGAAACAAAAAGATGCAATTGTAGGATCTAAAGGAAATAGCTTCGAGTACTTACAACGGCGAAAATAGCTTAGTAGCCGAGATCCGGAGTGTGAGTACCTCTTACCTTTCCTCCACCGAGCAACGGCGCGTGAAAATAGCTTGATGTCTACGGGAGCTTCTATTCTTGTAGACGTTGTTGGGCCTCCAAGAGCGAGAGGTTTGTAGAACAAGCAAGCAAGTTTCCCTTAAGTGGATCACCCAAGGTTTATCGAACTCGGGGAGGAAGAGGTCAAAGATATCCCTCTCATGCAACCCCGCAACCACAAAGCAAGAAGTCTCTTGTGTCCCCAACACACCTAATAGGTGCACTAGTTCGGCGAAGAGATAGTGAAATACAGAGTGGTATGAATGAATATGAGCAAGAGTAACGGCGCGCAGTAAAATAGCTTGTTCGGCGTGTAGTTGATGGTGGTAATATGGTAGCGTAGTAACGCAGTAGAAACAAGAAACAAGCAGAGATAGCGTATTTAGGAACAAGGCCTAGGGATTACACTTTCACTAGTGGACACTCTCAACATTGATCACATAGCGGAATAGATAAATGCATACTCTACACTCTCTTGTTGGATGATGAACACATTGCGTAGGATTACACGAACCCTCAATGCCGGAGTTAACAAGCTCCACAATTCAATGTTCATATTTAAATAACCTTAGAGTGCATGAAAGATCAACACGACTAAACCAAGTACTAACACGACATGCACTACTCGTCACCTTCACACTATGTAGGAGGAATAGATCACATCAATACTATCATAGCAATAGTTAACTTCACAATCTACAAGAGATCATGATCATAGCATACGCCAAGTACTAACACGGATGCACACACCGTCACCATTACACCGTGCGGGAGGAATTAACTACTTTAATAACATCACTAGAGTAGCACATAGATAAATTGTGATACAAAACACATTGCAATCATAAAGAGATATAAATAAGCACTTCACTACGCCATTCATAACGGTGAATAAGTATTCGTGAAATATAGCCTAAGAGACCCACACGGTGCACACACTCTGTCACCTTTACACACGTGGGACAAGGAGTCTCCGGAGATCACATAAGTAAAATTCACTTGACTAGCACAATGACATCTAGATTACAAGCATCATCATATGAATCTCAATCATGTAAGGCAGCTCATGAGATTATTGTATTGAAGTACATAGGAGAGAGATGAACCACATAGCTACCGGTACAGTCCCGAGCCTCGATGGAGAACTACTCCCTCCTCATGGGAGACAGCAGCATTAATGAAGATGGCGGTGGTGTCGATGGATGAGCCTTCCGGGGGCACTTCCTCGCCCCGGCAGCATGCCGGAACAGAGACTCCTGTCCCCCAGATCTTGGCTTCGCGATTGCGGCGGCTCTGGAAGGTTTCTCGTACCGTGGCTTTTTCGTATCGAGGTTTTAGGTCGAGGGGCTTCTTATAGGCGAAGAGGCGGCGTCAGAGGGTCGAAGAGGCGGCGACACCATAGGGTGGCGTGGGCCACACCCAGGCCGCGCCGGCCTATGGTCCCGTGGGCCTGTGCCCCTCTCACGCGGTTCTCGGGTGTTCCGGATGCTTCGGGCAAAATAGGATGTCGGGTCTTGATTTCGTCCGATTCCGAGAATATTTCCTTACTAGGATTTCTGGAACCAAAAACAGCAGAAAACAGGAACTGGCCCTTCGGCATCTCGTCAATAGGTTAGTTCCGGAAAACGCATAAATATGACATATAATTTCTCTTCTTAAAGGTCGCAAGACTACTCGGCCATTGGAGGCCCTTCTGGGGGCAAATCCATCCTGTCCATCCGTTTCACCATACACAGTAAAAATCGGATCCCACTTTTACCTCCAACCGTTGGATGCAGCTATCTTTTTCTCACCATAGCTGCTCGCTCAAGTTGCATGACGCCTGGGCCCGTGGGCGTGCGGGGCCGCTAGCCAAAGGCAGCGACGACATCTCGTTCACGTTTCTTTTGTCACTTGATGCCGCAGATATTTTGGTGATGCGGTGAAAACCTTATCCCCAATCCCCTTCACCCCTTGAGCCCTGCGCCTCCTCAATCCCTGCTCCCGACCTCTCTCAGCCGCCGATCGCGCCCTGCAGCGGCAGCACGGCGGAGCGGGAACAGCCCGCTTCAACGCGACATCGCACGGCGAGCTTCCGGAGCAGCAGGGGACGGCTGCATTAGCGGGCGGCGGCGCGGAGGGTGAGCGGCGGTGCGGGAGCAGCCGGCTCCGGCTTCAACTCAACGTCGCACGGCGAGCTTCCAGAGCAGCGCGGGACGGCTGCGTTGGCGGGCAGTGGCGC
>NC_061510.1:106791755-106887715 GCF_022539505.1 Lolium rigidum
GGGTGAGCGGCGGACGGAGCCGGACGGGACGGTTGCGGCGGCAGGTGGGAGGAGGCACTGCAGGAGCGTCTCGCGGGAGGGAGGCTACACGGAGGGTGTTGGTGGTAATCGAGTGGAGTCCACAGCATCGGCGCGGCGTACCACGAAAAAATCGTCCGCCGCTGCTGGGGCTCGAGATCTCCGGCTGGAGGATAGGAGGAGGATGCACGAGCCCGGGAGTCAGCGACGCCTCGCAGTTCCAGCCGGCGGTAGGTGACACCGTCCTCCTCCTTCCTCGCGCTGGAAGGCGGCGGAACAGCCATCCGTGGAGATCGAGCGCGTGGAAGGCCGACGGCTCGGGAGTGGGTACGACATCATCTTTCTTCCATGGTTTCGCCTTTCTCCTCTCTTCTGATGTGGGTTGGCCGCATGCCGTTCTTGCGCCGGTGATGCTGTCGTTGAAGGCCTGGTTAAGGTTAGTTTCTCTTTTCCCATCTTCTGTCCACTTACTGCCTGCATCGGAGCCTCTGTTAATTCTCTTGGTTTGGTCGGAGCAGCTGCTCGATCTCGATTTAGATCTCTCCACACTCCTGAGAATTTGTTTCGTTTTTTGTGTGTGTATGAACTGTCAGTGGAAGGATTTAGGAGGGTTGGAGGTGAGCGCCCATCTCCTTGGCTATTGGTGACATGTAGCTGATAGGGAACACACTTGTTGGGCAGGTCGCCGGCTCACAGCCAAGCTCGAGTTCATGGTAGGTGACCTGGCTCTGCTGCTAAGCCCCCTCCTCTTTCTGGACTGGCATGATCTGTTCTCCTGTATTTGGATTTGAGGTGAAGATTTTTATCTCTGCTGCTGCTTTCGGGGTTGTGCAGGATTGGATACAGCATGGTCAATCTCTACTTTTTTTTCCATGTCCATCATGTTGTTTTAAAATTATTGCCACATTTGCCTTGCAATTAAGTCAAAACTAAGAAAGAACATTTGTGTAGAAAAGTTAAATTCCACTTGATGGTGAAAATTTCAGAAAAAAATTGCATCTACTTATTTGTTATTATGTCCACGAGAAATGATTTTTTATGCCTCCATGGCGAGTGTCAGTGGATACATCTGCTCGCCGGCGCATTCCTGACTCCATGGTGAGCGGAAGTGGTGGCATTATGTCATTTGCGTTTCAGATTATCAGGTATTCTTCGATAGAAGCAAAAATGTGGTCTATGCATGGACATGGATGTTTCAATAGGTGGGAAAACCAACGTTCCACATTTGGTGCAGCAGATGTACATTCATCTCTCTGTGCTGCAAAGTTTCGTGGGCATCTATTGTAAGAGTTAAAACTTGACAGGTTGTTTGGAGTTCTGTGCCCAATAACTCAACACTATACCATATATTGAAACTTTAGTTTAGATAGAATCCATGAAAATAACAGATTGGTTAGACAAATTTGGGTTCCCCGCAAAAAAATGTTAGAGTTTGGGTTAACTATGTCGGCAGCGTCTCCCCTCACAGGCTTCTATGGCTGAGAAGCTTGACATATATAAATTCTATCTCTGTTGACTAACAATGTAATTATCATTTGTACTCATTGTAGCTTGTATCTTTGGTCTTGTTTATTCTGAAATAATTTCATGTGCAATGTAAAGACTAATGCGTCGTGATATCAGGCTGAAGAAGCTACAGAATCAGCTTTTAAGGATGGAAAATGACTATTGGTGAGTGACTTGAGCATTAATCTAAATATTTAGTTGCATTTAATGTTCTTCCTTTTATGTCAATGATTTTCTATGCAATATATGACATGAACTAAAGTTTCCTACAGCAGGACTACCATCTGTACTAGGTTGTTATTTGTCAGGTGAAAAGGTTCTTGTTTGTTTTTGTTCAGCTGATGGCGAGGGTGCAATTGAGATGACAGGAACATGCTTCTCATTACAGAATTTTGTGATCACTTTGTACCTACAGAGAAAGCGACCCAGACAAAAAAGTACGTCTTTCTGTGCATTCTTATATTTATTTTTATCTATACTAACATTGTTTTAATCGGCGAGCAAGTTGTCAGCTGCATTTATATAGTAATCGGTGAGTGAGGATCGCTGTATGGCGGCCGTGATACATCGGCGAATTTCACCCGCGCTTTCTCTATTTGCAGCACAACTTGGTGGATTGTGTTAACATGATACCCTTCTCTATTTTTCTATTCATTTGTGTATGCCCCTTGACTTTTTTTGTTCGTTTCATGTAGGCAGAGGGTTTGCTGCAGCACTGCTGGACGTCGAGATAGTTTTAGTTTGGCTGGTTCAGACCTGATCCATTGCCTCCTTCATGCTCCAGACTAAGCTCTTCATCAAGGTATGTAAAATATCCCTCTAGAGAATATCATGGTGAGTTTAGGATTGGTTCAATTAGTAATGTAATGAAATACACAAGCAACTTGTTTTCATTATGGTGGCTTTACTATTGCACACTGTAATATTTGTTCCTTGTTTCTGCCGTGCTGCAAGAAATTTTAAATCTTCAGTATGCGTGATCGCGAGTCGGCGAGTGATGATATTTCTTATAAATTAAACTGTTGCCAGGCGTGTCCTACATCCTAATACTTATGTATACAATGGGAAGTCTGTTGCTGCTGTGATGTCTTTAATTTTAGCTTCAGGTTATGCAAAGCGTATTTTTGTATATAACTAAAAGTTGTGTTTTGTAAATTTTGATGATTTATAATTTCTGAAATGCGCCCTATTTTGCATTGTAGTTTATTTGCAGAAAATGCTTTTGTGATATTTGGTATTAATTGAACAGAATGCTAGAGCATAGAGAAGAGTGGTATCTGTAATCAAGGGATGTTGCGGTTTAAGCTTGCTTGAATGTTGTTCCAGCCGTTGTGCATATCCATTGCCTCTTGAGTTTTTGATTGCTCTGTCGTCTTTCAACACCTCATGAAGGCTAATTTTTTTGGGGAGAATTGAATCGGTGAATTGAGTCGCTGTGGCTATTCGGTGTATATTGGCCTATTGGAATCATTTGTTCAGATGTTTTTTTCATAATTTTATTTTGAGGCAGCCATTTGACTAAAATAGCTTGTTACTTTTTCAGCAGATATGATGCCATTGGCCAGCATGACGTTCCAGTACCTTATGGGTGAGGAAAAGTGATATAAAGATCTATCCAGATGATGGCATTCGAAGGAGTCCGGGTGTCCCAACCACAGCAAGAGGAGGAGGATGCCGTGCGGCGGGATTGAGGCCATTCCCCCTTTGATTTCTTGATCCCCAGTCTGCTTTAATTTGGGTCCTGTTTTTAGGTTTGATTGTTGGTGATGTGGGTTGGTTACCACATCAACATGGTTGCTTCCTCGTGGGAACTATCGAGCACCACCACGCCTCCCTCCCATCAAGCACCACTAAGGCAGCAAGGTACATCTCCCAATTTTTTCTGCAGATTTGTATTTTTGGTAAGGTAAAGAGCAGGGGTTTGTAGGCAGAGTAAAGTGGTTGTTTCCAAAGAAAACACATCAATAGCTGTAGTTGAGAGGATTGAGCTTTAATTGGTTGTAGTTTTTTTGACATTGGAATGGTCACGTCAAGCTGCTCATTGCTAATCCACATTTGTAGTTGCCTAATTTACCAGTTTCTACTTTTGATGTTGATTTACAAAACTGCAGCCGATGCCTTACAGGCGACAGTCTGAATATAAGAATTGGTCTGAGTTCTATTGGCTTGGTTTTCTGTCATATCTAACTTGTAAAGTAATATCGAAGTACTGGTTTATTAAGTGTAGTGTATCATTGTGCAGTCATAGTTGTAAATGCTGATTGTATCATTTAATAATCCCCATGCCACAGAATAGAAGGACTGCTCAATCCATTATTCTTTTAGTTTTGGATATCGTAAATCCTTTAATTAATAGATCTAATTCTGCGTGTACAGGACCTTTCAGTAAACATGTGTTTTGTTCATATAAATTCAGTTTAATGGTGTAAATTGTGATTTCTATTAGAAGCTCTGAATACTAAACATAGAAGCTCTGAAGTGTCCATGAATATATGTACCTTTTTTATTTATTTTGTTACTTTGTAGCATCATTGAGATGTAACTATTGTTGTTGAACAAATAAGCAAAGACAATAATATATACTGAATATGAGTAGAATGCAAAACATGGAGACTTGCATCTAATTGCTCCACGGCATGTATCTTTCCTTTGCATAGCTAGGGTGCTTAGGCTCCCTCTTAGGCGTCAGACTGGGGGTAGAACTTCTTAGGCCGTATTACTGCCTTAAAAACCTTGAAATATAATTGTTAATGCCATTACCTGTCGTTACTAATACTATCTTTGATGGTGAGGTACTGACTGCTTATGCAGAATTTGGGGGAGAAAAAGTAACCTTGAAGTGTTACATTGATATAGCTGATGATGATGGGAGAAAAAGTAACGTCAAACGTCCCTCGGACTTAATGCAACCAGATAATATGGAGCGACACAATTTCCACAGGCACATCTTGGGGAGAGACGCCTGCCACAGCTTGGGGAGAGACGCCCACATCGATCTACTACAAGCTTGCCTGATGCCAATGTGAGCTTCCTTCGACCCTTCTCCCGTGTGTTGCTATGTTTGTTCCTTCTTGCTTGACTGAAATATTGGTCATCTAAAAGGCATATATACGGAATTTTAAGAATATTGATGATGTTGCTGTAGTAGTACATATAAAAAGGCCAATTAATGTAAGCTATTGTTTGACAGGTTGTTTAGGATGAAACAGTTGGCTTCTAAAATGGCAAGCAACTTTTTGATGCAATTTTGCAATGGGTTAATTTCTGAAGGATGCTAGAGAATACTTGGTTCGATACTACATGATGGACAAGATGAAGGATGTAGCGCAGCTGAAGGTACTTCATTGTCTACTGCTGTATTTGTTTGATCTATAAGGTTCTAGAGAATACTTGGTTCAATACTGCATGATGGACAGTATGATTTCCTTATAAGCTAGAAGATTACATTGCTACTTGCTACTTGGTGGTTGTGGTTTTTTAACCTTTTGGGAGATAGAAGAAAGTCATTCTTAATAACACAATTAGTTTATATATACAATACTACCCTATGGAGATATGGATCTTGGAAATACAGTAGTCATGCACTCACGGATTTACTGATGGGGACTTAATCTTTCTTTTGACTTGAATCCGATGTCCTAAGTTTTGCCATATGAATTCAATGAAGATTACGCAGGACGGTTGTTCAAACTCAAAGATCCAATTGGGAAATCGGAAATTTACCATGATTTTCCCCCAATAGTGCTGTTGATGCATTAGTTTAATATTATTTTATTCAAGAATTCAGAAGAAGCTCTCTTGTTGTAGGTCTGGTGGATTTACTGGGATACATTGCTTGTTTGGGCAATACCGGTAAAACATATCTTGGAGAGATTCCATCTGGTAAATACATTGTCAAACATAAATAAATAGATGATAAAACAATTATTTAGCCACTCTGCGCTCATTAAAGAAATGACCTCACTTTTATAGTACTCGATATTTTCTTTCTGATTTGAAGAATTTCTTTACCACATTAGATACAATATATTAGTACTTTGCCTATATTTATTATACTAGCCCTAAAGTCAGGTGTCTCCTATTTTGTACGATTAATTTGTTGGCATATTGTTTGGTACTGACACCTAAGTGTGTGATAAGCATATGGTGTAGCTGACTCCACACTTCTAAGGAGTATATTAAAATATGCACTGTCTTGTTTCCTTAGTATTTAAGAAGTGTATTTGAATGCATCTTTTCTCTTGCATTCCAGTTACTTCTCATGTCCTCTAAATTTATTCAATTGAAGGAGACAAAGCTTATTCGATTTTATGTCCTTGCAGATGCATGTGTTGTTGATCAGACTACCATGGTATATCTCTTCATTTCTACCATGGACAGATATGTAATGGAAGATATATTCTTGTTTTACTCACTACTTTCGTATGTGCTACTAGGTACAATTTTCTCGACATTAGTAGCTCTCATTGTGTGCATCTTTTCTTTGTACGCTGCGCCTTGCCTTTTTATTTCCTTCTGTTTCATTTGCTAACAATACTTTCTCTTTGTAGATGGCTTACACCCTTCTTTCAGAGATATATGAAGGGGACAAATGGTAGGATTTTGTGTGCTATGTGCTTAGTTTGTACTCCACCCGAGATTAAAGTGCAGAGGCTGCTGTCCCTTGAATAATGTATGACACGATGCAATACAAACCACTATCGCTGAGAGCTCCGTTCCATGGTGGGCTATGTCAAAATGATCATGCTCTTTGGGAATGAGACACGGGCCGGTGACACATTGCAAAGAAGTTTGTTCTCTAAAGCCTTTTGAATGAGGGAACTCGGCCATTTCTACTTATCATTTTGTCAAGGGATCAGCAATGAAATTGGCAATTACGCCAAGATAGAGGCACATAAGAAGATGGCTTTTGGGGTATGCTTTACCAAACCTTTGTATCAATTGTTGTATTGCACTTTTATTCTCTAAAATATAGCGGCTCTCCCTTCAGTAATTTTGTAGTGTTAATATACATGTTGGTTTTGCTGTCATAACAGATCCTCCAGACACATTTTATTTCTTCATCATGCAACATTTTATTTCTTCATCATGCAACATTTTATTTGATATTATTTTATGCTATTTGATATTATTCTATAATTGTTAGATATTATTTCTATATTTGTTAGATACTATCTATAAGTATGTGTGGCTAGATGGCCTATTTCCCAAAGAAATATACCAAATGGCCAAATGGGTGGCCGCTGCGTTGGGCGCAGCGTGCGACCCAAACGGACACGCGGACGCGGGACGCTGTCCTGGTGTCCGCGCGGCCACCCAAAAGGCCCAGCGCATCCGTTTGGGTCGGCCGGTTGGAGATGCCCTAACTTTTCCTACCATTTTGCGGTAGGATGACAGGTAGAGACATTAGTATATTTTATTACATTCTCTTTTCGAAAAAACTGGACTAGGCTCCTTATGCTTTTACTCAGACATACCTTTTGTTGTTGCTCAAGGGTTTAAGCTTGTTGTTAAATAAATTTTTACAACTAACTCGACATTTAAATGGTGACATTACCAGGGGGTGGACTTTGATGGCAGTATGACGCACTATACTTTTTGTACTCCATAAAGATTTTCAGCAGGGAAATAGAATCCTACAAGATCACCATGTATTCAGTATTTGCCTCTTTAATGATTAAGTTATATCTTTTCTGAATTAGTTGTTCCATTTTCCATGTTGGCTAACTGTAATAATAAATAAGATTTTAGAGTAGTGGATGTTCCATCTTTCTTTTGCTCTGCATCGGAATAAGATGCATCATGTCTACTTTCCTGGTACAAATTTGTTATAATGGACAGAGGTAGTACATGAATTTGTTATAAATTTATGGCTCTAGACTGAGTTAGGTTATTTTGCAAACTAGGTAGGCGAACTACCACGTTTCTTTTGCTCTGTGTTGAAACAAGATGCATCATATCTACTTCCATGTTAACAAGATCATGTCACTTTTGCTGCAGATGACACTAACGTATTTGGGGCGTTAAGCATGTTTCATTTGACCAATCAATAGAGTAATGTTAGTTGTAAGACCGAATCATTAAGACTTGAATATATTTTTGTACATAGCACCTTGGTTCACTGTTACCCATGTTATGTAATATTGTACTATGAACTACTCATGTTTACCTATGTAGAAATCCATGCTATCACACTTGACCTATGTACAATGTATCAGCTAACATGACTGTATTTTATTTTGGTTTGGTTTTTCAACAGCATGTATTATTCATACCGGTTACTTTAGCTCACCGGCGGGCGAGGGCCGCGTCGATTGACTTGGAGTTAGGGAAAAGTCAGGGAGAATATATCTCCGAGTTCCATATCCTTACTTTTACAATACATGGATGGTTACAGTTGTCAAAACTAATGTCTAATTAAATCAGTATTATTACATCAAATGAATTGAACAGTATCTCCATTGCACCTCCAAAAAAATGTAGAATAATATTAAAGAAAGACATTTCCCATCCATGTAGTAAAGTACCTCAATCAGTTTATAATGTTTAAGACCAATTATTGAACATTGGTACTTGCCATCTGTTTTTGAACATTTACTTTTACTTTTGCCATTTATTCTTGGACATTAGTGTCCTTCTTTTGCCTGTGCGCCGGGGCGCACCGGGTCATCTAGTGTGCATAAAACATGTAGATATCATCAATAATGTGGCATGGAACATAAGAAATTATCGATACGTCGGAGACGTATCAACGCTGAAAGCATCCAGAGGACGTCAGCCTCCCTGATTAAAGAGATACCGGCGTCACCTATGATTAAAGAGGCTTTGTAAAGTAGTTTGTCTAGTCAAAGATGTTGTTAGGGTTTCCTAGGGTTTCTTCCCCTGTAAGCCACCCTCTCCCCTATATAAGGAGAGGGGGCATACCCCATCGCGGGCATGTTGAATCTTGTATCCAGAAACCTGTAACCTCTTGTGATCAATGAATAGAAAGATCTAAAGGGGAGAAAGCTCTTGAGTTCTTCTTCTTCTACCTCTGGCCAAGGCCAAGTTCTTAGGAGATCCATCCAGAATCCATCCCATCCTTACCAAAACCCTCACCCGAATCCTCTAGCGCCCATTCGGCCCCAACTTAAGCCATCCTATGGCATCTGTCTGTTCACCACGACGACAGTTGGCGCCCACCGTGGGGCAAGAAGCGGCGCTTGCTGGAGTTCACATTCGGCGGGCATCCTCAACGTCTCCGGCGAGCGGGTGGTATCTGCGCTCGTGCAGCGCATCTACTCGCTGGACTTCATCAATGACAACGCGGGCTGCTTCGCCAACGGCGGCGTCTTCCCCAAGAACGGCCGCGTCATCGAGTTCGGTAGCCACCGCGTCTACTTCGGCACCGTCCCTGTGCGCCAGCGCCCTTCGTCGGTGCTGGTGGCGCCGGATCCGCCAAGGTGGCTATGTGTGGCCGTGTCGCTGGTAGAGTGGAGCTGATGATGGCAGGCGTGACTGACGCCGGCAAGTAGGTCGCGGCGGAAGGCGCAGGACAAGCAAGGTCCACGCGCACGGCCAAGCCGCCAACCGAGCGCGACCAGGTGGTTGCGGGTACATCTGCACCGCCACCGGAGACTCCTCTCCAAGCGGCGATGAACGTGCTGGCGACGCCCCTGGCGCCACATCGACCCGGCAGCGGCTCAGGCGGAGCTGGAGGCGCAACAACAGAAGCTGCTCTCCGCAGGCGCGGACATCATCCGGGCGCAGCGCGAGTTGAATCTAACCCTACGTGAGTATAATGCTGCCCATGGCTTTGCTTCTGTTAGCGCTCAGGTTGCTAGGATGCCGGAAAACCGGCTAAAGGCTCGCAGTTTAGATCAGGATTTGCGCAAGGATGTTCTGGCCGGCAAAAGTACCTCTGCATCTTTGAGCATCATAGAAAAACCTAAGTACAGTAGCCCGGATAAAACCATAAAAGCTGCTAGGGCTGCAGTAGAGCTGTGCGACTCGCTTAGCGGAGATACCTTAGCAAAGCAACAAGAGCGAGTTAGGGAGTTGTTTGACATAATTCAGGAACAAAATGCTGAGCTTGCTAGAGCAAACAAAGCTGCGGCATCAAAATATGTGCGTTCAACAAAGAATGCCGGAAGCAAATCTCATGGGCAGGCATCGTCCCCCCATACGGACAGAAGAAAAGAAAAAGAAATGAATGCGCAGCAGTTGACTGTGTACGATCCGGTTCTTGCTGGAAAACAACAAGCCGGGCAACACGATGCCGGTAGAAAAAGCCAAGGGGCAGATCGGGCCTACGCCAAAAGAGGCTACGCCGGAAACAATCATGCCGGTAGACATGAAACCGGGCAAAATTATCGAGCTGCAAGGGCAGCGTACGAAGAAGAGGAAATGCCTCCACCGAGGTACCGGCAGGCGAGGTCCGCGGTACCGGAACGTTATGATGAAGCTGATTCAACAACTGAAAGACTTACGGCATACCGGAACCCATTGGGGGAACGCGTAGGAGAAAGACACCTGCCAGAACGGGATGCGAGGCACCGTCTGGATAAAGTGTATTTATCTGAAATGATCGAGGCAGAAGGTCCTCCGGGCCCAAAATGCTTTGGTCCAAGGATCATGAAAGAGGAACTACCGGTTCGCAACTTCCAGTTGCCCCGCGACACAAAAACATATGATGGCACCACTAAGCCGGAAGACTGGCTCGCGGATTATGTAACCGCGGTGTACGTCGCTGGCGGTGGAGGAACCGTAACTGGCGGAGGAAACCGGCGTTCGGCCGTGAGAATTGTACCATCATTCCTGGTAGGACCGGCACGAATTTGGCTAAACAACTTGCCGGCAGGAAGCATAAATGGCTGGTTGGATTTTGAGGAAGCTTTTGTGAGTAACTTCAGCAGCACATACCGGAGGCCCAACAGGCCGCATCAGCTCGCTTTGTGCGTACAGCGCCCAAATGAAACAGACCGGGATTATCTGACCCGGTGGAACTCCACAAGAAACTCCTGCGAAGGGGTGATAGAGGCGCAAGCCATTGCTTGGTTTTGCAATGGATGCCGCAGAGGTTCGCCGTTGTGGCAAAAGCTGCAGCGGAACATGCCGGTAACTTTGGCGGAAATGATACGTGTGGCAGATAGCTACACATTGGGAGACCCAATGCAACCGGCAGTGCAAGCCGATCCGGCGCAAACAAGCCAACCGCGCCAAGATCAATACCGGGATAACCGGCACAACAAAAGAAGGGAAGATTTTCCGGATCGAAGGTATGGTCCGCAGCAAGTAGCCGCGGTGCAGGACAATTCCGGCCCCAGCGGAAGCCAAAGGCAAAAAACCGGATCGCAGCCGTGGGCGGGTCCTAAAAAACTATGGGTTGAAAAGAAGCCGTGGGGAGATAAAAAAGAATTGGCAAGACAATACAAGATACACCATAGAATCGGCAATGGAGCAACCGTGCAGGTTTCACACTCCAAATCCGGCAAGGCCGGCGAATCATTTGACAAAAGATTGTTCATGGGTCAAGTACCTGATGCTGAAGGGTGCGGCAAAAGATGCGCAAGCACAAGGTTGTTCTACGATACTGCCACCCTCGCAAGACATGTTGCGGCAACAACTGCCACTGCCACCACCGCTTACCGGAGCCATTGCCGTACCGGTACAGCAGCACCAGCAAGTTCATCAGGTGGGAGAAGGCAATGCCCAACCACCTCCACCGGCACCTTTGGGTCGGAACGTTTACCAGGATCCGGATGTGTGCTGTGTTGTGTTCGTTACTGAGCCAACAGATAGGCAAAGCCTGCGTCGCCATTCCATGGAAGTGAACGCTGTGATGCCGGCAGTGCCAAAGTACATGTTGTGGTCAGATCAGGAAATCTCCTGGTCGTTCAAAGATCACTCCAAGATAATGCCTAATCCGGGTGGTTATGCTCTTGTCGTGGACCCAATCATGCATGGGCCAACGACTCGAGTCAAGTTCAGCAAAGTGCTGATAGACAATGGAAGCAGCATAAACATCATGTACCGGCACACCATGCATACGCTGGGCATAACAGAAAACATGCTACAGCCAACTCGCACAACATTCTACGGAATCGTTCCGGGCTTGTCCTGCGCGCCAGTGGGAAAAGTCCGGGTGGATGTATCGTTTGGAGGGCGTGACAATTGCCGGGTTGAAAACATTGAGTTCGAGGTAGTGGACCTAGATAGTCCTTACCATGCATTGCTGGGGAGACCGGCATTGGCGGCGTTCATGGCCACAACTCATACGGCATACCTCAAGATGAAGATGCCGGCACCTCGAGGACCCTTAACTGTGGTGGGAAACTACAAAGTCTCACTGGAAACTGCATCCGCCGGATCAAACCTGGCAGAATCGCTGGTGATCGCAGAGGAAAAAAGAAGGATGCAAACTGCGGTTGCGCTGGATCAGTCTTCACAGTTGAGCTTAGCGGCAATGAGTGGAAACTTAGGCACACCGGCATTTAAGCCAACCAAGGAGACAAAAGACATCGTGTTGGACCCAGCTTATCCGGAGCGTACCGTTCGCATCGGTGCTGGCCTGAATGAAGCATAGGAAAGCGCGCTCGTCAGCTTCCTCCGTGAGAATCGGAATATCTTTGCCTGGTCTACTGATAACTTGGTAGGTGTTCCGAGGGAGCTGGCTGAGCACTCTTTAAACGTCCGGAAGGATGCTAAGCCGGTGCGGTAGCCTTTACGCCGGTTTCCCGAAGATAGGAGAAAAATCATTGGAGAAGAAGTGACAAAGTTGTTGGTTGCCGGTTTCATCGTGGAAGTACTGCATACCGAGTGGCTAGCTAATCCGGTGCTGGTCGAGAAGAAGAAAGAGGAGAACCTCGAAGCAAAGGCTCCAAAGGTGTGGCGCATGTGCATCGACTACACCAACCTGAACAAAGCTTGCCCAAAAGATCCTTTCCCATTACCCCGGATCGATCAAGTGATTGATTCCACTGCTGGGTGTGAGTTGTTGTCTTTCCTGGATGCTTATTCCGGTTTCCATCAGATTCCCCTGAAAAAAGAAGATCAAATAAAAACTGCGTTCATTATCCCGCACGGGGCTTATTGCTATGTCACTATGCCTTTCAGTTTGCGCAACGCTGGTGCAACGTACCAGCGCTGTATGCAAAAATGCTTGTTTGATCAAATTGGAAAAAATGTGCAAGTCTATGTGGACGATGTCGTGGTAAAAACTAAGGTGAAAGAAACCTTGATCGATGATCTCCGACAAACATTTGATAACTTAAGAAGATTCCGGATGAAACTCAATCCGGCAAAATGCACCTTCGGTGTCCCCGCCGGCAAACTGCTTGGTTTTCTCGTATCAAGCCGGGGTATTGAGGTTAATCCGGTAAAAATCCGGGCAATCGAAAGAATGACTATACCACAAGATCTCAAGGACGTGCAAAAGTTTACCGGAAGCTTGGCATCGCTAAGCCGGTTCATAAGAAGGTTAGGAGAAAAGGCTCTGCCGCTCTATGCTTTGATGAAAAAATCCGATACTTTCGTCTGGACCCCTCAGGCAGACGCAGCATTTAAAGAGCTAAAAGCAATGCTAGCCACAGCACCGGTGTTGGCTTCACCTTTGGAAAGGGAACCCATGCTGTTGTACATAGCAGTAACCAACCGGGTCGTAAGCGTAGTGGTTGTGGTGGAAAGAGAAGAGGAAGGAAAAACCGTGCAGAGGCCGGCATACTACCTGAGCGAGGTGCTCTCCCTCTCAAAACAAAACTACCCACATTTCCAGAAAATGACCTATGGCGTGTTCATGGCCGCCACGAAGCTTAAGCACTACTTTGAGGAACACCCCATGAAGGTGGTGAGTGAGGCACCCATTTCTGATATCATGTGCAACAAAGATGCTAGCGGCGGGATTGCAAAATGGGCAATTCAGATATCACCATACGTACCGGTATACGAAAGAAGAGATGCCATAAAATCGCAAGCCTTGGCTGGTTTCCTGGTTGATTGGGCAGAAATGCAATACAAGCCGCCGGAACAAAAAATAGAGTACTGGAAGATGCACTTTGACGGATCCAAACTCAAAGAGGGTCTAGGTGCCGGTGTGGTACTCACCTCACCAAAAGGAGATCACCTCCGGTATGTTTTGCAAGTGCATTTCAGGGCATCAAACAATGTCGCTGAATACGAGGCTTTGATTCATGGACTTAAGGTCGCAAAAGAAATCGGTGCACACCGGATCATTTGTTACGGTGATTCAGATCTTGTGGTGCAACAATGTTCCGGAGATTGGGACGCAAAAGATGCCTGTTGGGGGGATGACCCCGGTATGCCAAAGGCATGCCAAACCGGATGGTTTGAGCCATCAAGATACCGATTTGATATTCATTCCGGAGAACGAAGTTAGACGTTTGGCTAAGTGAATCTATACCGGCATCCCCAAAGAGAGGCATACCGGTATGAGCTAGGAAGACACCGGACTGCCGGTAAGGGGTGCACTGTAGCACGTCGGCAGGACTGGTCAAAGATTCTCTCAAGAGCTAGAGGACAAGGGTGACCTAAGCAAAGTATCTTTAAACGAAGCCCTGAAGCCAAAGAAGAAGGTGACGCCAAAAGCAACCGGCGAACGTCAGCCTCCCTGATTAAAGTAGATACCGGTGTCACCCATGATTAAAGTTGCTTTGTAAAGTAGTTTGTCTGTTCAAAGATGCCATTAGGGTTTCTTCCCCTGTAAGCCACCCTCTCCCCTATATAAGGAGAGGGGGCACACCCCCATCGCGGGTACGTACGATTCATAAGCTATTTTGTATGCACAAACCTGTAACCTTGTTCCATCAATGAAGAGATAGATCTAGAGCAGAGTTCTTCCTTGTGTCTCTCTTCTTCTACCTCTGGCCTAGGCCAAGTTCTTGAGGAAAGCACCCGGAAGTTCATCCAATCTAATCAAAAACCCTCCCCCGAATCCTCTAGCGCCCATTCGGCCCCAACTTAAGCCATCCTATGGCATCTGTCTGTTCACCACGACGACAGTTGGCGCCCACCGTGGGGCATGAAGCGGCGCTTGCTGGTTCACATTCGGGCGGGACTCCTTGATGTCGCCGGCGAGCGGACGGTGTCTGCGCTTGTGCAGCGCATCTACTCCATGGACTTCATCAACGACAACGCGGGCTGCTTCGCCAACGGCGGCATCTTCCCCAAGAACGGCCGCATCATCGAGTTCGGCAGCCACCGCATCTACTTCGGCACCGTCCCTGTGCGCCAGCGCCTCTCGCCGGTGCTGGTGGCACCGGACCCACCAAGGTGGCTATGTGCTGGCCGTGCCGCCGGCAGCGTGGAAGTCATGATGGCTGGCGCAGTTGGCGCTGGCAAGGGAGCTGTGGAGGAAGAAGCAGGCCGTGCGGCATCGACCTGTCCGGCCAAGCCTCCGCTGTAGCGCGACGCAGGCGCTGCGGGAACATCTTCCGCGCCACCGCAGACACCACTTCAGGCGGCGATGAACGTGTTGGCGACGCCCATCGTGCAGAACATCGACCCAGCAGTGGCTCAGGCGGAGCTGGAGGCGACGCGCAAGACGCTGCTTTCCGGCGGTGCGGACATCATCCAGGCGCAGCGCGAGCTGAACCTAACCCTACGTGAGTATAATGCTGCCCATGGCTTTGCTTCAGTTAGCGCTCATGCCGCTAGGGTGCCGGGAAACCGGCTTAAGGCTCGCAATCTAGATCAGGATTTGCGCAAGGAAGTTCTTGCCGGTAAGGAAGTTCTTGCCGGTAAGAGTGCCTCGTATCTTTGAGCATCGTAGAGAAACCTAAGTACGATGAGCCCGGATAAAACTATAAAAGCTGCTAGGGCTGCTATGGAGCTGTGTGAATCGCTTAGCGGAGATGCTTTAGCAAAACAACAAGATCGTGTTAGAGAACTGCTCTATGAGATTCAGGAACAAAATGCTGAGCTTGCTAGAGCGAACAAAGCTGCAGCATCGAAATCTGTGCGGTCGACAGAGAATGCCGGTAGCAAGTCCCATGGGCAGGCATCGTCCCCCCATCCGGACAGAAGAAAGGAAAAAGAAATGAATGCGCAGCAGATGACTGTGTACGATCCGGTCCTTGCCGGAAAGCAACAAGCCGGGCAACACGATGCCGGTAGAAAAAGCCAAGGGGCAGATCGAGGCTATGCCAGGAGAGGCTATGCCGGAAACAATCATGCCGGTAGATACGAGACCGGGCAAAATTATCGAGCTGCAAGGGCAGCGTACGAAGAGGAGGAAATGCCTCCCCCAAGGTACCGGCAGGCAAGGGCCGCGGTACCGGAACATTACGATGAAGCTGATTCGACAGCAGAAAGACTCACGGCATACCGGAACCCATTAGGAGAACGCGTGGGAGAAAGACACCTGCCAGAACGGGATGTGAGGCACCGTCTGGATAGAGTGTACTTGTCTGAAATGATCGAGGCAGAAGGTCCTCCGGGCCCGAAATGCTTTGGTCCAAGGATCATGAAAGAAGAACCACCAGTTCGCAACTTCCAGTTGCCCCGTGACACAAAAACGTATGATGGCACCACTAAGCCGGAAGATTGGCTCGCGGATTATGTGACCGCGGTATACGTCACTGGTGGCGGAGGAACCGTAGCTGGTGGAGGAAACCGGCGTTGGGCCGTGAGGATTGTACCATCTTTCCTGGTAGGACCGGCACGAATCTGGCTGAACAACTTGCCGGCAGGAAGCATAAATGGCTGGTTGGACTTTGAAGAGGCCTTTGTGAGTAACTTCAGCAGCACATACCGGAGGCCCAATAGGCCGCAGCAGCTCGGTTTGTGCGTGCAGCGCCCAAATGAAACAGACCGGGATTACCTGACCCGGTGGAACTCCACGAGAAACTCCTGCGAAGGGGTGATAGAGGCGCAAGCCATTACTTGGTTCTGCAATGGATGTCGCAGAGGTTCGCCGTTGTGGCAAAGGCTGCAACGGAACATGCCGGTAACTCTGGCGGAAATGATACGAGTGCAGGCTGATCCGGCGCAAACGAGCCAACCGCGCCAAGATCAATACCGGGATAACCGGCACAACAAAAGAAGAGAGGAGTTTCCGGATCGAAGGTTTGGTCCACAGCAAGTGGCTGCGGTGCAGGATAATTCCGGCCCCAGCGGAAGCCAAAGGCGAAAAACCGGATCGCAGCCATGGGTGGGTCCTAAAAAGAAATGGGTTGAAAAAGAAAAGTGGGGACAGAAAAAAGATTGGCAAGAACATATAAGGTACACCATGGAGGCAGCGATGGAGCAACCATGCCGGTTTCATACTCCAAATCCATCGAGGCCGACAAACCATTTGACAAAAGATTGTTCCTGGATCAAGCACTTGATGCTGAGAGGTGCGGCAAAATATGCGCAAGCAGATGGCTGTTCCACAATACTGCCGCCCTCGCATGACATGTTGCACCAGCATCCATTACCACCACCACCACCGCTTACCGGAACCAATACCATACCGGTACAGCAACACCAGCAAGTTAACCGGGTGGAGAATAACAATGACCAACCACCTCCACCGGCACCTTTAGGCCGGAATGTTTACGAGGACCCGCACCTGTGCTGTGTTGTCTTTGTCACTGAGCCAACCGACAGGCAAAGTGTGCATCGCCGTTCTATGGAAGTGAACGTCGTGATGCCGGCAATTCCCAGATACATGCTGTGGTCAGATCAGGAAATCACCTGGTCGTTCAAGGATCACCCCAAGATCATGCCGAATCTGGGTGGTTATGCTCTTGTTGTGGACCCAATCATGCGAGGGCCAGAAACTCGAGTCAAGTTCAGCAAGGTGCTGATAGATAATGGAAGCAGCATAAATATCATGTACAAGCATACAATGCACACGCTGGGGATAACAGAAAACATGTTACAACCAACTCACACAACATTCCATGGAATCGTTCCGGGGCTGTCCTGTGCACCGGTAGGAAAAGTTCGGGTGGATGTGTCATTCGGAGGACGTGACAACTGCCGGGTAGAAAATGTTCTGTTCGAGGTGGTGGACCTGGACAGTCCCTACCATGCATTGCTAGGGAGGCCGGCATTGGCAGCTTTCATGGCCTCAACTCACACGGCTTACCTCTAGATGAAGATGCCGGCACCTCGTGGACCCTTAACTATGGTGGGAAACTACAAAGTCTCACTGGAAACTGCTTCAGCCGGATCAAACCTGGCAGAGTCGCTGGTGATCGCAGAGGAAAAAAGAAGGATGCAAACTGCAGTTGCGCTGGCTCAATCCTCACAGTTGAGCTTAGCGGTAATGAGTGGAAACTTGGGCGCACCGGCATTCAAGCCGACAAATGAAACAAAGGACATTGTGCTGGATCCGGCTTACCCAGAGCGCACCGTTCGTATCGGTGCCGGCCTGAATCAGGCATAGGAAAGCGCGCTCGTCAGCTTCCTCCGTGAGAATCGGAATATCTTTGCCTGGTCTACTGTTGACTTGGTAGGTGTTCCGAGGGAGCTGGTTGAGCACTCACTGAATGTCTGGAAGGACGTTAAGCCGGTGCGACAACCTTTGCGTCGGTTCGCTGAAGATAGGAGAAAGATCATTGGAGAAGAAGTAACAAAGCTGTTGGTTGCCGGTTTCATCATGGAAGTAACGCATACTGAGTGGCTGGCTAATCCGGTGCTGGTCGAGAAGAAAAAAGAGGAGAACCTGGAAGCAAAAGCTCCGAAGCTGTGGCGCATGTGCATCGACTACACCAACCTGAACAAAGCTTGCCCAAAAGATCCTTTCCCTCTGCCCCGGATCGATCAGGTGATTGATTCTACTTGCTTGGGTGTGAGTTGTTGTCTTTTCCGGATGCTTATTCCGGTTTCCACCAGATTCCCCGAAAAAGGAAGATCAAATAAAAGCTGCGTTCATTACCCGCACGGGGCTTATTGCTATGTTACTATGCCTTTTGGTTTGCGCAACGCTGGTGCAACGTACCAGCGTTGTATGCTAAAATGCTTGTTTGATCAAATCGGAAAGAATGTGCAAGTCTATGTGGACGATGTCGTGATAAAAACTAAGGTAAAAGAAACCTTAATCGACGATATCCGGCAAACATTTGATAACTTAAGAAGGTTCCGGATGAAACTCAATCCGGCAAAATGCACCTTCGGAAAACAGGACCGGGAAGACGGTCACGACAATGATCGATGGCGACTCCTTCCACCGACACCTAAACCCTAGAATCTAGAACACCGGCGATCACTCTGATCCCTGGTGATCTACCTTTTCCATTCCACCCATTCTCTCCGGCGTTCTTTCCTCCATCTCCCAATACCCATCTCATCTGCTTCACCATACCATGGTTTTCTCTGCGTCTCGGGATCAAGATCTGGAACCGCAGCGATGGACAGTGATATATGCAACGCAACTGCAGAAGAAGAATAAGGTTTTTCGCAACGGATCGATCCTCTTACATTCAGACAATCGTCGTCTTGTTCTCCTTGATGATCTTGGTATTACCATTGATGCTAAAGTTTTACGGATCAATGAGTCCATATCTGCTGGTATGTCTTTTGAATTCCCTTGCCATATAGTCGAGGTGATTCCTGAGCAGATTGACGGCGACCAGCAGAACCATAAGGTCGACATTGGTTACTGGATCTGGAAGGTTTGCTATACCACGACAAAGGATTTGGATCGTGGGCGGCCGAAGAGCTATGATGGTACGTTGAGATTTTGGTCCTCCAATGCATGGCTTGTCTTGCTGAATGCCAAAGAGGAACCTATCGTTGTACAAGTTCTTCCCTCGGGGCAATGTGTTAGATCAGATTCAAAGGTAATCTTTCCAGGTCATTCTGTTACAGTTGGATCCCTAATTGTTGGATCTTCTCTTATGGAGGAGGACATCGCCTCTCCATCACGATTGGGGGTGGAGACAGAGACAGCACAGTCCAGTCACATGGTTGAGGATACTGGTTTGGTTCATGAAGAACTCACTCAGCAACATGATATTATTGCACCTTCTCTTGTCGTGCCGTCTAGTATGGGCCATGCACAGCAGTCTGATTGTATTCCTTCAATGATGAACCTGGATTTCTCGAAGGGGCGTGCTTTTAAAACACAAGTTCGTCAACAGTTTGGAACTACTGTGCATCCTATTGGAAAGGCAAATCATTTTTTACTTGTGGTCGCGTTTGGTCGTGCAAAATTTAAGCTTAGTGAAGAGACAGTTGGTTTGGCCCTGGAGTCTTGCTTGGGTGGACTTTCTGAGGATTTATCAGTTATACAGTTAAGTGACAGAGTGTTTCGTTTTTCAGTGTCTTCCAGGAATGTGGGTTTCATGATTTATTCTCTAAGGAAGTTCTCTGATGAACATTTCAAATGCTTCTTTCATCTCTGGGGTTTTGGTGGTCCAAATTGGCGCAAGGAATTTGTTTCTTGGCAGCAAGAGTGCAATGAGGAATGGACTTTAGTGAGCCCAAATAAGAAAAGAACGGTTTCTGCTCTAAATGCTCTTCGTAAAAAGCCTGACAGATCTATCTTGCAGCACAAGAATTCTTCCGTTTCAGCTAGAAAATCCTTATCCTTTGCAGAAGTTTTGGTGTATGAGGCTTGTCCTGGATATTCCTCGAATGATGGCTCACTTTCTAATGATCATGGTGCTATCCCTGAATCAAGTGTTACTGCTACAACTTCCAAAACCATTTGTGAAGATGAAAATGAAAAGATAGACAAGGATGTCGATCCCTTTGATAAGCTTATTGATGAGATGACTTACAGGGTGTGGAATTGTGGTCGATGTTTATCTATGAGTCACAAAACCACAAACTGTACCAATCAGGTTCGTTGTCGTGGTTGTTTCAGTTATGGACATATTCGCAAGGATTGTCTGAAGCTTAAAAGGGCGAAGAAGTGGATTCCAAAGCAGAAAGAGGAGTCTTCGCCAAGTCTTTTGGAAGAAGCAGAGACCGAGGCAGTCCCAACTGCTGGGGACAAGACCGTGGCGTTTACAACTCCTGGGGAAAAGATCGTGCCGATCATAACTCCTGGGGAAGATCGGGTTGTTCAACATATATCTCATACAGTCCGGATTTCAGAACCAAAACTGCCAGACACCACAACAGTTCCAAACCCTACACCGTCATCGTCAATTCCGCCGCCGACTACACCGCCATCGTCAATACCGTCACTATCTTCATTGCTCTTTCGCCCTGCAATGGCAAATTTTGAAGTTGATCCGGCGATGTGGTTACCTCCTGGACATCAGATCATAGATGGTGGTCCAACAAGACTGCCTCGTACTTTTTACACGCCGGCGGTAAGGCCACCTAGACGCAATGAGACTATCTGCACTGCTGAACTTCTTCCGCCGCCTCCGCAAGCTCTGGTGCCACTTTGGCGTGAACAGGTTCGAGATTTTGTGTTTAATGAACTGCATATTGATGTTGAGGAAGTTCAGCCTAGCATATTTGGTTTGGGATATTTTCGGCTTCGTAGTCCGGCTGCTAGGGCAGCTTTGGTAGCTCATGTGCCATATCAGTTGCAAAACGGTGTTTTTGTCAGGTTTGTTAATCATGATGACAGAAACAATCATAGGGCAGTGCAAGGTTTCTGCTCAGGCTGGCTTATGTTCTTGGCTATTCCACTAGATTTCAGAAACGAATATGACATATCCAATGCAGTTGCATCTTTTGGTCGCTTTCATCATTGGCATCAGGATGAGAATATGATAGAACGCACCTTAGTGTACGCCTCTTTTCCATCTCCAGCTTTGGTACCTCATGATGTAGTTTTTGGTGATTATGCTACTATAGGAGGAGTTAGAGAAACTTGGACGGCTGTTTGTTATATACTTACTGCTGATTTTGCGGATATGTTGCCTCATGATGAGGATCAGATGCCAGTGGATGGCAACCCGCACCCTATGCCTGGCCAGCTACAACCTGGGAATTTTAATTGGGTCATGCCTCAATACCCTGAGATTGGTTGGAATAATATTCATGTCCAACAGCAGCCAGCCAATGTTGAGGATGCTGATTTTTTCCAGCCAGAAGAGCAACCAGTACAGGATATCAATAATGTGCAACAGGAAGATCAGCTGCAGGTCGAGGAGGATGATGTCCAGAATGATATGGAGGAGATACATATTGATGATTCCATCATGAGGGGTGGATCACAGGGTTCAGATGCTTCTACCAACTCTGATGTTTCTGTCAATGATGCTATGAATCATATCATAATCATTAATTCTGTTAGTTTGCTATACAACAGGCCAGTTTTACCACAGAATTTTTCTAAGGGCTTTGGTTACAACATGTTATCCAATGCTGCTGTTTATGGCCCTTTGCTTCCTCCAAGTTTGCTGCAAGATAGACTATTCAAATGTATTCTGCCTATTTCTGCCTTGGGTAAGCCATCCGTGCAATTCCCAGATATAGCTGTTTTCAGCATGGCCTCTAAATCCAATGAATGGGTGGAAAAGTTTCAGACGATATCTTGTCATATTGATGTCTCTGGTATTCAGGAGAAGTTCACTTTGTGCTTTCAAACACCAGAGAAACGGAAGAGAGTGGCTCCAATTCAGCTTGACTTCTCGGAATCGATTGCTAGCAGGACTAGAGCTAGGTCCAAGTCTCTGCCTAGGAGGCCTGGTAAACTTTCTGTTAAGCCAACAAAACAGAAGCTTCACAATGTAGCCAAAAGAAAATCAGATGTTCCAATTTTTACTCAAGGGTTGCATCATCCTTTGGGGAAGCTGACAGTTGATCCTAGTGTTGTTTCAGAGGATTTGGTCAGGCGAAGTACAAGAACAACTGCCAAAAGGGAGGGATACAAGCAAGGTAGTATTGTATGCAAACAAGCAGCAAAGAAAAGGCCAAACAAAGCAGCTCCTTTGGATGATTCCACAGAGCAAAGGTCACCTTTCATACCAATAGCAACATTGCAGAAGGTTGGGAGGGATTTGGAGATACCTGAAGAGGAATTGACGGTTGAGAAACTTATGGTTTCTCCGAAGGCCTCACACAACAAAAAGGTTTCAGATGTTTGAGCAACCAATTGAGGCATTTTTGTTTCTGTAGTGTGTTAGTCTGTCATGGGTTTTGGCAAGGGATTTACTCAGTTATGAGAGTGTGTGGTGTGTGTCAGTTTTATCAGTTATGAGGGTGTGTGGTGTGGGTCAGTTTTATCACTGGTTGGAGTATCTTGGGTTTCATCCGTTGGCATCTCATGTAAGAAATTTATTTTCTGGGCATGTTAAGCATGGCACTATTTTCTCATCTATAAGGAGTTTCCAATGAATAGTCAGCCTTCAATTAATATGGATTGGAATGTATTTTGTTGGAATGTGAGAGGTTTGAATGACAAAGATAAACGACTGGCGGTTTTTAACAAAATTGATGAATGCCATTGTTCTGTTGTGTGTTTGCAAGAGACCAAGTGCCAAGATTTTGATCATTCTTTCATTAGATCTTTCTGCCCCAAAAGGTTTGACCAATTTGCTTTTGTACCATCTGTGGGTGCTTCTGGTGGTATCATAGTTTTGTGGAACAGTAGGGTTTTCCATGGCAGTTTGATTGAGCTAAATAAATCTGCTATAAGAATTCAATTCACATCAACACATAATTCAGATAAGTGGACACTTGTTAATGTTTATGGCCCTTGTAAAGGACCAGACAGAGATGGCTTCGTGCAATGGTTGTATGATCTGAAAATTCCTACACAAGAACTCTGGCTCCTGCTTGGTGATTTTAATTTTATCAGATCAGTGGACAATAGGAATAAGCCAGGGGCTGATTTAAATGATATATTCTTGTTCAACAGTGTGATCAGTCACTTGGGTTTGATTGAATTGCCTCTGAAAGGAAGGAATTTCACCTGGTCGAATATGCAAAGCATTCCATTATTGGAACAGATTGATTGGTTCTTCACAAGCTGTGAGTGGACTTTAAAATTTCCAAATACAGTAGTGCAACCATTGGCAAAAATAACTTCGGACCATGTGCCTTGTGTGGTCACTATCTCCACTAGAATCCCGAAAGCAAAAATATTTCGTTTTGAGAACATGTGGATTGAGCAGCCTGGCTTCTATGAGCTTGTTGAAAAAGTGTGGAGCATGCCTACTAAAAGTGGTCCAATAGCAAATATACTGACTGCAAAATTCAAAAACCTTAGATATGAACTCAAGAAATGGGGGAAAAGTTTATCTCATCTCAAGCATCTTATTGAAAATTGTAATAAAGTGGTCCTACTTCTTGATGAACTTGAAGAATACAGAGCTCTTAGTGCACCTGAGTTTAATTTTCGGAATACAGTTAAGGTACATATCAAAAAGTTACTTTCTGTTCAGTCCACATATTGGAGAAATAGATGTACTATCAGATGGGTCCAGCTTGGTGGTGAAAACACGAAATTTTTTCATGCTAAGGCTACTGAAGGGTACAGGCACAATACTATTACTGAGATCAAAGATGTCGATGGCCAAGTGTTAACAGATCATCAAAGTAAGGCTCTGGCTTTCTGGAAATGTTACAAAGATAGAATGGGTATTTCTGCTGGAGAGGTAGCACAGGCAGATATTTCTCACTTTGTTCAACATGTTGAGGGTTTAAATTGTCTCTCACAGCCGTTTACTGAAGAGGAAGTTGAGAATGTCATCAAGCATATGAAAGTGGATAGGGCACCAGGCCCGGATGGTTTCAATGGAATGTTTGTTAAGAAGTGTTGGAAAATTATAAAGAAGGATTTTATGCAATTATGCCAAGATTTTTATTCCTGGCAGACCTCTTTAAATAGTATCAATGGTTCATATATTACTCTAGTACCAAAGAAGAATTCACCTGAAACTGTTAATGACTTCAGACCCATCTCGTTGACAAATACTTGTCTCAAATTTCTCACCAAGTTAGCTGCCAATAGACTTCAGGATCATATTAAGGATTGCATTCATGAAAATCGGTATGGATTTATCAAAGGTAGAACAATACAGGATTGTCTTGCCTGGACTTTTGAATATATTTACCAATGTCAGCAATCAAAAAGGAAAGTCATTGTTCTGAAATTGGATTTTGAAAAGGCGTTTGACACCATTGAGCATCAAGCTATCATTAAGATTCTGCAGCAGAAAGGTTTTGATGAGGTATTTATAGGATGGATTAAAGAGATACTCTCTTCTGGTTCTTCAGCAGTATTATTAAATGGAGTTCCTGGCAGAAATTTTGTTTGTAGAAGAGGAGTTCGTCAAGGAGATCCGTTGTCTCCGTTGTTGTATGTTCTGGGCGGTGATTTATTGCAAAGCTTTGTTAACTATGCTTATAGAGAGGGGCAGTTGAAAAGTCCTATTCCAAACAGGGGATCAAATGATTACCCAATAGTACAATATGCAGATGACACGATAATAGTTTTACCAGCAGATCCTAATCAGTTACAAATCCTTAAGCAAATATTGGAAGAATACACGGCATTCACAGGTCTCAAGGTGAATTATCATAAGTCATCTTTGGTGCCAATCAACATGGATGAACAAGAGACCAATTTTCTAGCTTCTCACTTTCAGTGTGCGGTGGCAACTATGCCTTTCACTTATCTTGGTCTGCCAATGGGAACCACCAAGCCCACCATAAGGGATTTATCTCCTTTGACTGGCAGAATTGAAAGAACATTGACAGCTTCAGCTTCATTTCTCTCTTGCGGGGACAGACTGGTTTTAGTTAACTCTGTTTTGTCATCCATGCCGATCCATTTCCTCTGCTCTTTAGATATTCCTGATGGTGCCATCAATGTTATTGATCGGACTAGAAGACATTGCTTATGGCGCAAAAGAAAGGATGAGGATAAGGCACTTTCACTTGCTTCATGGGACATGGTGTGTAGGCCAAAAGCAAAAGGAGGTTTGGGTATTATTAATCTCAAGATTCAGAACAAGTGTTTATTGTTGAAACATTTGCATAATTTCTACAATGATGCTGATCTACCATGGGTACGTCTGGTTAAACATGCATATTACTATAATGAAGCTCCACATGCGGTGGCTGTGTGTGGATCGTTCTGGTGGAGGAATATCATGAGGCTATCTGATTATTATAGGCAGATTTGCAAATGCAATGTTGGTAATGGCCAAACTGTATTGTTCTGGTCTGATTGTTGGAGGTCACAGACTTTTGATGAAGCCTATCCCAGATTGTTTTCTTATGCCACATACAAACTCTGTTCAGTACAACAAGCTCTTAATAGCACGGATTTAGCAGATAACTTTCATTTACCATTATCAGTGGAGGCTGCTCATGAGTTACGTCTATTGCAACAGAACCTGGATGGGTTTGTTCTGAATCCGGACTTGGCAGATACATGGAATCTCACGTGCTCGAAGGATGGCGCATGCATCCCCAAGAAAATATATGCTCTCAGTTTTAAACATCTGCCTAATCATTTTCCTTCGCAATGGATTTGGAAAAGCAAATGCATGTCTAAACATAAGTTTTTTGCATGGCTTATTTTGCATGACAGAATCAACACTAGAGAGATGCTGATCAGAAGAAATTGGAAGGTTACTGATGATCATACTTGTGTTCTTTGCCCAACCAACAGCCTGGAGGATTGGTCACATTTATTTTTCCAATGCTATTTTAGCACCAGGATATGGTCTTACTTGCAGATTTTTTGGGGCACGGGTTCTGGACCTGAAATGCTGATGCATGCCAAGAAACAATTCACTGGTCCTTGTTTTGTAGAAATAGTCATTCTGGCATGTTGGAATATTTGGAAGGAAAGAAATGATAAAATCTTCAAAGGGATGAAGCCATCTTTTAGAGCATGGAAAGCTGGTTTTCTACAAGATATTACTCTGCTTAAGTACAGAGTGAGGAAGGGTGATGTACATATATTAGATACATGGATTGACAACCTCTTGTAATTTTCTTTTTTCCTTTCTGTACATATCTTAGAGTAGATTTTGACTTTGTCTCTAACCTCTAATTAATAAAAAGAACTGTGGGGGACTCCCCTAAGTAAAGCTTCAAAAAAAAATGCACCTTCGGTGTCCCTGCCGGCAAATTGCTTGGTTTTCTTGTACCAAGCCGGGGCATTGAAGTGAATCCGGTAAAAATCCGGGCAATAGAAAGAATGACTATACCGCAAGAACTAAAAGATGTGCAAAAGTTTACCGGAAGCTTGGCGTCGCTGAGCCGGTTTATAAGCAGGTTGGGAGAAAAGGCCCTACCCCTCTATGCATTAATGAAAAAATCCGATACCTTTGTCTGGACCCCGCAGGCAGACGCAGCTTTCAAGGAACTGAAAACAATGCTAGCCACAGCACCGGTATTGGCCTCACCTTTGGAAAGGGAGCCCATGTTGTTGTACATAGCAGCAACCAACCGGGTGGTGAGTGTTGTGGTTGTGGTAGAAAGAGAGGAAGAAGAAAAAATCGTGCAGAGGCCGGTTTACTACTTGAGCGAGGTGCTCTCCCTCTCAAAACAAAACTACCCCCATTTCCAAAAGATGACCTATGGCGTATTCATGGCCGCCACCAAGCTCAAGCACTATTTCGAGGAGCACCCCATGAAAGTGGTGAGTGAAGCACCAATTTCAGATATCATAGGCAACAGAGATGCCAGCGGCAGGATTGCAAAATGGGCAATTCAATTGTCACCATACGTGCCGGTATACGAAAGAAGAGATGCCATAAAATCACAAGCTTTGGCTGATTTCCTGGTCGATTGGGCGGAAATGCAGTACAAGCCGCCGGAACATAAAATAGAATACTGGAAGATGCACTTTGACGGATCCAAGCTCAAAGAGGGTCTAGGTGCCGGTGTGGTACTTACCTCACCAAAGGGAGATCATCTCCGGTATGTTTTGCAAGTGCATTTCAGGGCATCAAACAATGTCGCTGAATATGAGGCTCTGATCCATGGGCTTAAGGTCGCAAAAGAAATCGGTGCACACCGGATCATTTGCTACGGCGATTCAGATCTTGTGGTGCAGCAGTGTTCCGGAGATTGGGATGCAAAAGATGCCAACATGGCCTCGTACCGGTTTCATGTGCAAAAGATTTCCGGCTTCTTCGAAGGATGTGAATTTCACCATGTGCCGCGGGCTGAAAATGAAGCCGCGGATGCTTTATCCAAGCTAGGCTCATCTAGGCAAGAAATTCCTCCCGGAATAGCCTTGGCGCACTTGAGAACACCATCGATCAAGCCAAGTCCGGAATCAGAGTCAGTGTTTGTACCGGAATCACATGTGGTGCCAATGGACATCGATGAAGGAAACCCGGGGACTGTTCCGGCGCACTCAGGGACTGCTCCGGTAAACTCGGGGACTGCAACGCCAATACCGGAAGAAGCAATGCTTGTGGATAGCATGGAGATAGACGTACCGGTGTTTGTGGTTAGAGAAGCACCATCTTGGGTTAAACCTATTAAGGAATTCCTGATCAACGGCACCTTGCCGGTTGACGAAATTGAGTCAAGAAGGATCCAGCGGAGAGCCAAAGCATACACCTTCATCAATGGCGAGGTGTACAAGAGGAGTGTTACCGGTGTCCTTCAAAGATGTGTGGAACCGGAAGAGGGAAAAGAAATGCTTAGGGAAATTCACCAAGGAGAGTGTGGGCATCACGCTTCGTCAAGGGCGTTGGTGGCAAAAGTGTTCCGGCATGGGTTCTACTGGCCCACTGCTTTGGAAAATGCTGAGGATTTGGTAAGAAAATGCAATGGTTGCCAGAGGTACGCCAAACAAAACCATACCTCAACGATCCGGCTCTGAAAACTATACCGTTAACTTGGCCATTTGCTGTTTGGTGCCTTGACATGGTTGGCCCATTCAAAACTGCAAGGGGAAACATGACCCACATCTTGGTAATGGTGGACAAGTTCACCAAATGGTTGGAGGTAAAGCCTATCGCAAAGTGTGATGGGCACACAACGGTGAAATTCCTAAAGGATGTCATCTTGCGGTATGGATACCCGCATAGTATCATCACTGACAATGGCTCAAACTTTGCCCAAGGTGGATTCAAGCGATTCTGTGAGGATAACAACATCCGGTTGGATTTGTGCTCAGTGGCACACCCACAAGTCAATGGCCAGGTGGAAAGAACAAGTGCACTGGTACTTTCCGGTATAAAACCAAGGCCCATTGAACCACTCGAAAAGACACCGGGATGTTGGCTCGATGAGCTACCATCAGTACTGTGGAGCATAAGAACAACTCCAAACCGGTCTACCGGATACACTCCATTCTTCATGGTTTACGGAGCAGAAGCGGTCATACCAACCGACATTCTCCATGACTCACCAAGGGTGCAACTCTATACCGAACAAGAGGTAAAAGAGGCCCGAGAAAATGATGTCGACTTGCTGGAAGAAGCAAGAGAGCTGGCGTTGGCAAGAACAGCCATTTACCAGCAAAACCTCAGACGCTATCACAGCCGGAAGGTTAACCCGAGGGTATTCCGGGAAGGAGATCTGGTGTTACGCTTAGTGCAACGCACTGAAGGCCGGCACAAGCTTTCACCCCCATGGGAAGGACCTTTCATTGTGAGCAAATCTCTCCACAATGATGCCTACTACCTAATCGATGCACAGGAATGGAAAGAAGGAAAGGCGGACAGATCTGGAGATGAGACCAAGCGTCACGTGGAACATAGCTTTGTTGCGTCCTTTCTACTCCTGAAGTTGTGGTGTAAGAAGTTCCTTTTTGTACCTTATCTACTATGAATAAAAGATGTCGGAACCTCGAATGAATCTCGGGGACTACCCCTACTAAAGTTTGCATGCAATGTGTCTATTTTTTCAGTTCTACCGGTTGCTTGTGAACATTTTTTCTTTCCGGTTTAGTAGCGTGCTAAACCTACCGGAGTCTTCGACTCTGCTGCTATCCGCAACCCGGCTTCATGGCAAGCAAGATAAACCGGTAGGAATTAAGCACGTGAACGACGAAAAGAGGGAGTGGGAACGGACAATCCGGAAAAGTTTAACTAACCCCGGTTATACCGGTTGAAAAATTTCGAATTATTCCTAAGTTCAAGAAAGTGTTCGCTTGGCAAAAGAACTTTGTAACTCGTACGCCAAAACACCCAAAGAGGTAGGCAGAGGCAAAGGGAAAGAACCAAGTGTGCATCAAATTGGATGCGGAAACAATTCCGGAATCTTCACAGTGCAAGATAAAGGCAAACAACAAAAGCAACATGCTAAGTTAACAAACCAACTTATCTTGATAAGTTACCGGTATGCAAGACACCGGCATGAACTTGTAGCACAACCAAAAGGCATGTTTTATCTTACATCCAAGACCCCGGCATACCGGGGCAGAATTTAATGAACATTGTCTTTTCAAGCATCAGATAACACAAAGACAGGGTGAAAGCAATCAGGCAGTAGGGGCTTCAGGAGGAGCAACGTCGGCTTCTGGAGCTCCCGGAGGCACGTCACCGTCTTCCGGAAGAGCGTCGCCTGCTCCGGCATCCTCGTCTTCCTCCTCCTCTCCTTCTTCTTCATCGCTGAGCCAATCCTGGACTTCAGGAGGAGGGGGGATAAAGGTGCGGACCGGGGCGTACTCTGCGATCCGGTAGGCACGGTCCTTCCGCTTCGCGGTGAGGACCGGATCCTTGTCGGTGGGAGCATCTTCCCGCAGGCTGTGGAGGGCGTCCAGGTCCAAGTCCTCGTACCAGGAGCAGGCGATGCGTAGCGCCGCATCCGCTCCGGCACGAGCCGCCGAGCACTGCCACTCGCGGATCCTCCGTCCGGCATCTTTCAGGCGCTCAGAGGTGAGCGTCAGGTTCGCCGGCATCGCCTCCCCAGGCCATAGGACCTTGAAGAGTTGGATCGCCACGTCGGGCAGATCAGCAAGATGCCGGTCCACCGCGCGCATGTGCTGGATCCGGGCAGAAAGTGCAACCAAGTGATCATAAGGATCCCAGGGCGCAGCCAGATTCTGGAATTGCTGCGCAATCCGGCGATCTGCCACTTTCTTCTGCGCGTGCACCTGCGAGTCCGAAAAGAGCCCTGCAAGATAAAGTAAAAACATAAGAAAATGCTACCGGAAGATATAAGCTCATAAGCAAAAACCGGAAAAGAAAGAAGAAAAGCTTACTCAGAGCGAGCGCGTCAGTTCGCACGACCAGCTCGTCGTACTCCTTCTGCTCCCCAGTTAAGAGGGCGACCCGGTCTTCGGCTGCCTTCCGAAACTTGCTCACCTCTTCCAGCTCAGCACGCAGCACCGCGCTGGAGCTGGTAGAATCCTCCAGGACCTCAGACAGCTTGGCCTCATGAGCAGCTTTGACATCCTTCATCTCAGTATCGTGCCGGAGCCCGATCTGGATGAGCTGGTCCTTCAGCCCTCTGGAAATGGTCTCCTGGGCGTCCAGAGCCTTGCGGTGATCCTGGATGAGCTGCTCCTTTTCAGCCGAAGTCCGGAAAAACACATGTTAGCAAAGATAGCCGGTAGGATGCAGAAAAGCAAGTTAATCGGCAAGAAAAATACCTTGGAGGGCAGCGACCTGAGTCTTGAGGACTTCGACGGAAGCTTCCGGGATAGCTGTTATGCAAGAAACTTGGCACTTGCTGTGCGCTTCGGAAAACTAACCGGTGAGAAGAAGCCGGAGATAAAAAGGCTAACCTTAGCACTTGCTGTGCGCTTCGGAAAGATCCCGGTGCTCCCACAGAAGCTCCTCGAAGAGGCGCTTCCGGTCGTTCGCCGTGCTCTGTTCAAAGGAAAGTGACTATGAGAAAGATGCCGGTTTTGAGAAATTTTGAGAAAGTTTCGCGCTCAGAGCTACGCTCTCAACCCGAAACTCGGGGACTGGGAAGATATACATAATCTTTAAAGGATGAAACCGGCATGAAATGAAAAATTGCAAAAAGTTTGGTTTAACTTACCACAATGTTGTTGTTGGCATCATGCCACGCATTGTCGAGCTCCTTCACAGCGCGCAGCAACCGGCTAAAATGCTGACCGGTGCTCCGGGGGCCGGAAGGATCCACCAGCGGCAGCTTGTCCTTCCCCAAGCCGCGCGTCGGCCGCGGACTCATCCGCCCGATTCCACTTCTCGGCGTAATCGAGAAGATGCCCCGGCTCGTTGCCTCCGCGCGTGAGCTCGCGTGATCCGACCCGGCGGGTTTGGAGCCGTTTCCCCAACCACGATGGCGGCGCGGCCGGCGTGCAGCGCCAGGGACTGCGGGCCGGAGCTGGTCGCGGAGGTCACCGCGGAAGCTTGCGGCTTGGAGAACCTGATGCCCCCCCAGAGCCGCGGGTCCTTGGCGTGGAGGCGGCATGAGCTCAGCCGCGCTGCATCCTTTGCTTGGCGGCGGTGTAGTGTTGGCTCTAGCTGGCTCGATGATGGGAGCTTCTGGAGGAGGCGCGGAGGAGTCCGGCACAGTTTTTGAGGGAGAGGAGCTGGCGTCCTTCTTCTTTTTTCTCTTCGGGGCAGTAGGAGCCAAAGGCTCCATCCCCCCGGCATCTTCGGTGTTGGCGCCGATGTCGCTGGCGCCGCGGTCTTGAGTATCTGGAGAGGAAGCTGTGTCCCCCTCCGCGCGGTGATCTGGAGGTGTAGGGGCCGCGCGCCCCGCATTTGTAGTGCCTCCCAGAGGAGAGGCAGAAGAGTTGCCGACACCAGATGGTGCCGGGCTTGGTTGAGGGGAAGGCGAGGTCCTTGCGGTTCCCTCGGTGCTCTTGGAGAGCTTGAGCGCAGGGCTAAAAGAGATAGAAAGAAAAAAGATTCAGAAAAGCAACCGGATGGAAGAACTTGGCAAAACAAAGCAAAAAGAGGAACAAAAACTTACCCGGAAGAGACTGGCATCTCCCGCTTCTTGTACCGCTTCGTCGAGACTATTTTCCCGCCGACAACTTCTGTCTGGGGGCGCTTGGCGGGAGGAGCCTCGCTGGGACCGGCTTCAGTTGCCGGCCCCTTCTTCTTCTTGTCCTGGGAGATGAGTCTCTCCAGGAATTCATCACCGACCTCGGCCTGAAGCGGCACAGCGCGCTCCACAACCTGTGGGTTGGCGCTGGCTGAGGGAGCATCTGCAACAAGGAAACATATGAGAAGATGAAAGAAAAAGATACCTCAAGAATACTAGCATCATTGCCAGAACCGGAAGTCTCGGATGAGAACTTACCGGGGCGCGGGGTGTGGGTGCGACCCATCTTGAGCTCGGTCCAATGGACGTATGGATCCGGGTCCACCGTATCCAAAGGCCGCTTCCGGCAAGGGCCTCGTTGCTCCGCTACGATGCGAGGGAAGCGCTGCTTTGCCTGAAAAAGAATAAAAAGACGGTTTGTCATACAACGAAAAGCTACCGGAAAACAACCCGGATTGCGTAGTCTCTTACTTCTTCAGTTGGAGGGTTGGTGGAGCTGAGAGGCAGGAAGCCCCACTCCCAGTCCATCGGCATGGCAGTCTGGCAGATCTGCCTAGCCTTAAGAACTACATCCTCTTTGCTCAGAGGGAGGCCGGTGATCTTGGTAGGATAGCAAGGGCCATACATCTCGCTTATTTTATGCGCCCGGCGCTTGAGGGGAAGCACCCGGCGTGAGATGAAGGTGCGGATGATATCGTCAGAGCAGATGTCTGTCTCCTTCATCAGCTTCTCCATGAAGCGAACGATCCGGTTCGTCTCTATATGAGTTGGTCCCTTGGATAGAAGCTCCGAGTTGACCTTCGTAGGCACTCCCGGATTGAAAGCCGGAAGGTTGATAAGATCCGGGGCGCGGTGTTCTTCACGTAGAAAAAGGTCTGTTGCCATGCCCGGCATGACTCGAGACCGGTGAATTTAAAAAAGGGGCTCCCTTGACGGGAGCCGATGATACAAGACCCGCATTGAACGGGGGGTTTGGGCTTAGGAATTTCCTTGCCCTGGACGGAATTAATCCGGAGAGAAAAGAAGCGAACAAAAGTCTCGCGAGTGGGACGGAGGCCGATGTAGCCCTCCATGAAAGAAACATAGCAAGAGAGATAGAAGATGGCATTGCTAGGAAGGTGGTGAGGCTGGAGTTGGTAAAAATCCAGAAAGCGGCGAAAGAAATCGGAGGCAGGAAGGCCGAAGCCGCGCTCGAACTGAGCAAGAAAAACGACGAACTCACCGGGTTCGAGCACCGGTTCGATCTCATCGCGCAGAAGCCGGTAGGATACTCCTTCCAGTATCCTTCTAGACCGGTATAACCAGTAGATTTCATGTTGTGTCACGTAGGAGCCCTTCCAGGCCCCACGCGTGACACCGGATAGATCTACTCCGGATGCTTGGCTAGAGCTGCCGGCCTCTTGGCTTCTTCCGGTATCAGTTTCCATCCGGACAAGCTCAGCTGAGAGTCCGTCGGAAGCTTCGCTCTGATGGCTACTGGAGGAGGATTCGGAAAGACGATCCTCGCTAGACATACGAATTTGAGAGACGCCGGAATCTACCCGAAAACTGATTTCCCAAGATCTACCCTTGCGCGAAGATCTACGAGTAAGAGAAAAAGCAAAAGAAAAGAAACGGTAAATACTCTACCGGCCCAAGATCTGGAAGACGAGGGAGAAGAAGGCAAAGAAGCATTGAAGCTAACCTGGGGCGGCGCGAAACGCTGAGGATGGTCGCCGGAGAAGCAGCGAACCTGCAGTCGCCGACGAAGGTCCGGCGAGGAAGAACAGAAGGAGTCGCCGGAGACCGTACGGTGCGGCAGCAGCAGACGTGCAGCGACGACTCGCTGCGCGGCGAAGCTCGAAGAAGCTTGGCGAAGTCGCGACGGAAGTTCACCGGGCGGCGGAGCTCTGGCGACGAACGGCGGCAGCAAGGGCGCAGAAGGGCTGAGAGCTCTAAGTGCGCGAGGAAGTGGCGAATGCGGAGAAAGGGAGGAAGAAGGAACCACTTCCCCTTATATAGGAAGAAGATATAGTGGGCTGGCAACCGCTGGGCCGCGGCGGTTCAGTTCGAGGGCCGCCACGTGGCGCGATGATACACGCGCGGAAAATAAAATGCCACAGGGAGGCCGCACGGATCCGGAACGGCAGCGGGGATCCGGTGCGGCGCCATAAATGCAGGCGCAGAAGCCGAAGGGAAGCGACCCCTGGCACTGGCGCGTCAGATACAGTGCGCATGTCTCTGACAGGCACTGTACCCGAGAAATTCTCGACTTCGCCGAGGAGAAGTTTAATGTCATAAGGTACCGGAAGAATCCGGAAGGTAACAGAAAAAAGCTAAGGCAAAGACGCCGGAAGAGCTTCGAAGCGGGGTGCCGGAATGACTAAACCGGTACCTTGTAATATGGGAACTCGGCATGGTCCGTCGGATAAAATCCACCGGACTATACCAGATTCGGGGACTAATGTTGGGGGGATGACCCCCGGTATGCCAAAGGCATGCCAAACCGGATGGTTTGAGCCATCAAGATACCGGTTTGATATTCATTCCGGAGAACGAAGTTAGACGTTTGGCTAAGTGAATCTATACCGGCATCCCCAAAGAGAGGCGTACCGGTATGAGCTAGGAAGACACCGGACTGCCGGTAAGGGGTGCACTGTAGCACGTCGGCAGGACTGGTCAAAGATTCTCTCAAGAGCTAGAGGACAAGGGTGACCTAAGCAAAGTAGCTTTAAACGAAGCCCTGACGCCAAAGAAGAAGGTGACGCCAAAAGCAACCGGAGGACGTCAGCCTCCCTGATTAAAGAAGATACCGGCGTCACCCATGATTAAAGTTGCTTTGTAAAGTAGTTTGTCTGTTCAAAGATGCCATTAGGGTTTCTTCCCCTGTAAGCCACCCTCTCCCCTATATAAGGAGAGGGGGCACACCCCCATCACGGGTACGTACGATTCATAAGCTACTTTGTATGCACAAACCTGTAACCTTGTTCCATCAATGAAGAGATAGATCTAGAGCAGAGTTCTTCCTTGTGTCTCTCATCTTCTACCTCTGGCCTAGGCCAAGTTCTTGAGGAAAGCACCCGGAAGTTCATCCAATCTAATCAACAAACCCTCCCCCGAATCCTCTAGCGCCCATTCGGCCCCAACTTAAGCCATCCTATGGCATCTGTCTGTTCACCACGACGACAATGCCAACATGGCTTCATACCGGTTTCACGTGCAAAAGATTGTCGGCTTCTTCGAAGGGTGTGAGTTTCACCATGTGCCACGAGCGGAAAATGAAGTCGCGGATGCTTTGTCCAAGCTCGGCTCATCTAGGCAAGAAATTCCTCCCGGAATAGCCTTGGCACACTTAAGGGTACCATCGATCAAACCGAGTCCGGAATCGGAGTCAATTTTCGTACCGGAATCACATGTAGTACCAATGGATATCGATGAAGGAAACCCGGGGACTGTTCCGGCAAACTCGGGGACTGTTCCGGTAAACTCGGGGACTGCTGCGTCCATACCGGAGGAAGCAATGCTGGTGGATAACATGGAGATAGACGTACCGGTATTTCTAGTTCGAGAAGCACCATCTTCGGTTAAACCTATTAAGGAATTCCTGATCAAAGGCATCTTGCTGGTTGACGAAAATGAATCAAGAAGGATCCAGAGGAGGTCCAAAGCATATACCATCATCAATGGCGAGGTGTACAAGAGAAGTGTTACCGGTGTCCTTCAAAGATGTGTGGAACCGGAAGAGGGAAAGGAAATGCTTGTGGAGATTCACCAAGGGGAATGTGGGCACCACGCTTCATCAAGGGCGCTGGTAGCAAAAGTATTCCGGCATGGGTTCTACTGGCCCATTGCTTTGGAGAATGCTGAGGATTTAGTAAGAAAGTGCAACGGGAGCCAGAGGTACGCCAAGCAAAATCATACCCCAGCATCCGGTTTGAAAACTATACCATTAACTTGGCCGTTTGCTGTTTGGTGCCTCGACATGGTTGGCCCATTCAAAACTGCAAGGGGAAGCATGACCCACATCTTGGTTATGGTGGACAAGTTCACCAAGTGGCTGGAAGTAAAACCTATTGCAAAATGTGATGGGCACACAGTGGTGAAATTCCTAAAGGATGTCATCTTGCGGTATGGATACCCGCATAGCATCATCACTGATAATGGCTCAAACTTTGCCCAAGGAGAATTCAAACAATTCTGTGAGGATAACAACATCTGGTTGGATTTGTGTTAAGTGGCACACCCACAAGGCAATGGTCAAGTAGAAAGAACAAATGCGTTGGTGCTTTCCGGCATAAAACCAAGGCTCATTGAACCACTCGAAAAGACACCGGGCTGTTGGCTTGATGAACTGCCATCAGTGTTGTCGAGCATAAGAACGACTCCAAACCGGTCAACCGGATACACCCCATTCTTCATGGTTTATGGCGCAGAGGCCGTGATACCAACCGATATCATCCATGATTCACCAAGGGTACAACTCTATACCGAAGAGGAGGTAAAAGAGGCCCGGGAAACTGATGTGGACTTGCTAGAAGAACCAAGAGAGCTGGCTTTGGCAAGAACAACCATTTACCAACAAAACCTCAGACGCTATCATAGCCGGAAGGTTAACCCGAGGGTGTTCCGGGAAGGAGACCTGGTGTTACGCCTAGTGCAGCGCACTGAGGGACGCCACAAACTCTCACCTCCATGGGAAGGACCGTTCATTGTGAGCAAGGCTCTGCACAATGATGCATACTACCTAATCGATGCACATGAATCAAAGAAGGGAAAGGCGGACAGGTCAGGAGAAGAGTCCAAGCGTCCATGGAACATAGCCTTGCTGCGTCCTTTCTATTCCTGAAGATGTGCTGTAAGGAGTTCTTTTTGTACCTTATATGCTATGAATAAAAGATGTCGGAACCTCGAATGAATCTCGGGGACTACCCCTATTGAAGATGCATGCAATATGTTTATTTTTTCAGTTTACCGGTTGCTTGTTGAACATTTTTTCTTTCCGATTTAGTAACGTGCTAAATCTACCGGAGTCTTCGACTCTGCTGCTGTCCGCAACCCGGCTTCATGGCAAGCAATATAAACCGGTAGGAATTAAGCACGTGAACCACGAAAAGAGGAAGTGGGAACGAACAATCCGGAAAAGTTTAACTAACCCCGGTTATACCGGTTTTTTGTGAAAATTTCGAATTATTTCTAAGTTCAAGAAAGTGTTCGCTTGGCAAAAGAACTTTGTAACTCATACGCCAAGACACCCAAAGAGGTATGCAGAGGCAAAGCAAAAGAACCAAGTGTGCATCGGATTGGATGCGGAAACAATTCCGGAATCTTCGCAGTGCAGGATAAAAGCAAACAATAAATAAGATGCAAAAGATAGCATATAAACTTAACTTAATAAGCTACCGGGTAAAAAGACACTGGCATAGAAGTTGTACCACAACCAAAATGCTAAGTGTTATCTTACATCAAAGACCCCGGCATACCGGGGAAGAATTTAACAGATATTGTTTTATCAAGCAGCAGATACAGCAAAGACAGAGTGAAAGCATTTAAGCAGCAGGGGCTTCGGGAGGAGCATCACCGGCCTCAGGAGCTTCCGGGGGAGCATCGTCTGCGACAGCTTCTTCATCCTCCTCGTCCTCGACTTCTTCTTCGTCATCGGAAATTGCATTCTTGACGTCGGGAGGAGGAGGGATGAAGGTTGGCATGTGGGCGAACTCCGCTATCCGGTAGGTGCGGTCTTGGCGCTTGGCGGTGCGGACCGGATCCGTATCGGTAGGAGCATCGGCGCGGAGGCTATGAAAAGCATCCAGATCCAAGTCATCATACCAGGAGCAGGCGATGCGCAGCGCCGCATCCGCTCCGGCACGAGCCGCTGGGCACTTCCATTCACGGATCCTCCGACCAGCATCCTTGAACCGGTTGGCTGTGAGCGTGATGTTGGCAGGCACCGGCTCCCCAGGCCACAGCACTTTGCAGATTTGAATAGCGACATCCGGAAGATCAGCAAGATGCCGATCCATGGAGCGCATGTGCTGGACCCGGGCGGAGAACGCAACCAAGTGGTCATATGGATCCCAGGGCGCATCCGGGTTGGACATTTCTTGCTCCACCCTGCGTTCCGCCACCTTGTTGACAGCATGCGCCTGGGAGTCCGGAAAGAGCCCTGCGACGAAAAGAAAAAAGATAAGAACATGATACCGGAGGGTATAAGCTTATAAGCGAAAGACAGAAAAGAAAAAAGAAACTTACGGAGGGTGAGCGCGTCGGTTTGCAACACCAACCGGTCGTACTCCTTTTGCTCCGCCTCCAAGAGAGCGAGCCGGTCTTGCGCTGCCTTCCGCGCCACGCTCTCCTCCTCCATCTCCGCCCGCAACACAGCAGTGGAGTTCGTGTACTCCTTCAGGAATTCGTCCAGTTTGGCCTCTGCTGCGGCTTTGGCCTCCTTCAGCTCCCGCGCATGCCGGAGCTCAGCCTGCATGGCTTGCTCCTTCACTTCGCGGTGCGCGGTGATGAGCTGCTCCTTTTCAGCTGGAATCCGGAAGACGAGCGTGAACAAAAAATAACCGGTAAGATAAAGAGAAATAATTCAACCGGAAAAGGGAAAAATACCTTGGAGAGTGGCGAGCTGAGTTTTGAGGGCGTCGATGGAGGCTTCCAGAACAGCTGTTATGCAAAGAATTTGTAAGTAACGAAAAGAAAAAACCAACCGGTAAAAAGAAGCCGGAGATACAAGAACTAACCTTGGCAGTGGCTGTGGGCCTCAGCAAGCTCCCGGTGCTCCCACAGAAGCTCCTCAAAGAGGCGCTTCCGGGCGTCCACCGTGCTCTGTTTAAGTAAAAATGACGGTAAGAAGTTGCCGGTTTCTTGATGTTTACAACAAAGTTTCGCGCTAAGTGCTGCGCTCTCAACCCGAAACTCGGGGACTGGGAGATTATATATAATCTTGAGAATCTGGAAAGAAAACCGGCAAGAATGTAAAAGAGGTTGAAGATTGGGTAGCTTACCGACACGTTGGCGCTGGCATCGTGCCACGCATTATCGAACTCCTTAGCCGCACGCCGCAGCCGGCCAAAGTGTTGACCGGTGCTCCAAGGGCCGGAAGGATCGACCATCGGCAGCTTGTCTTTGCCGAGGCCGCGCGTCACCGGCGTCAGATCCGCTTGATTCCACTTTTCAGCGTAATCGAGCAGATGGCCAAGCTCGGCGCCTCCGCGCTGGAACTCGGTAATCTGGCCTACCTGGGCGGAGGCCGTCTCACCGGCCACAACGGCGGCGCGGCCGGCGTGCAGAGCTAGCATCTGCGAGCCGGAGGAAGGAGCAGGTGCCGCGGTCATCACCGCAGCAAGTTGCTGGGCGGTAAGCTTGCCGCTCTCTGGCGGTGTTGGCTTGGAGGCCGCCGGCTTGCCGGTAGAGGTTGCCGGAGGAGTAGGAGTTGGTGTAGATTTGGTTGGCGCAGGAGCCTCAGGAGCATCCTTTGTCGGAGCAGAACTTGCCGGCTCGGAAGAGTCCGGCGCGGTCTTGGAGGGAGAAGAGGTAGCGTCCTTCTTTTTCTTCTTCTTCGGGGCGGTAGGAGCCAAAGGCTCCACCCTCCCGGCATCTTCAGTGGTGGCGCCGGTGTTGCTGGCACCGGTGTCTTAGATCTCTGGAGGGGAGACGAGGTCCTCCTCCGCGCGGTGGTCTGAAGGTGTAGGGGCCGCGCGCCCCGCACTTGTGGTGCCTCCCAGAGGGGAGGCAGAAAGGTTGCCGGCGCCAGATGGTGCCGGGCTTGGTTGAGGAGTTGAGGTCCTCGCGGTTTCCTCAGAGCTCTCCGGCCTCATGCCGGAAGCGCTCTTGGAAATCTTGAGCGCAGGACTGAAAAAGATAGAAAAAAGAGAGTTTCAGAAAAAGCAACTGGGAAAAAGGAAGTTCACATAACAAAAGGGAAAAAAGAAACCTACCCGGAAGAAACCGGCATCTGCCGCTTCTTGTACTGCTTCTTGGAGATTATCCTCCCACCGACAACTTCTTGCCGGGGGCGCTTGGCGGGAGGAGCGTCGCTGGGGCCGGCTTCAGGTGCCGGCGCCTTCTTCTTCTTGCCCTGGGAGGTGAGTTTCTCCAGGAACCCATGGCCAACCTCGGCCTGTATCGGTACAACGCGCTCCACAACCTGTGGGTTGGCGCTGGCTGAGGGAGCATCTACAGAAAAACAGTACATGAGGAAGCGAAGGAACAAGATACCTCAAGAATAGTGACCTCGTCATCAGAATCGGAGTCCTTGGGTGAGAAGTTACCGGGGCGCGAGGCGTGGGTGCCGCCCATCTTGAGCTCGGTCCAGTGCACGTATGGATCCGGGTCCACCGTGTCCAGATCCCGCTTCCGGCAAGGGCCTCGCTGCTCCGCAGCGATGCGAGGAAAACACTCCTTTGCCTGAAAAAGAATGGAAAGACAGTTAGCAACACCTTAAAAGCTACCGGTAAAACAACCCGGATTGCATAATCTCTTACTTCAGGAGTTGGAGGATTGGTGGAGCTGAGGGGAACGAAGCCCCACTCCCAGTCCATCGGCATGGCAGTTTGGAAAATTTTCCTAGCCTTGAGGACCACGTCCTCCTTGCTTAAAGGGAGGCCGGTGATCTTGGTGGGGTCGCGAGGGCCGTACATCTCGCTTATCTTATGAGCCCGGCGCTGGAGGGGAAGCACCCGGCGTGAAATGAAGGTGTGGATGATGTCGTCAGAGCAAATGTCTGTCTCCTTCATCAGCTGCTCCATGAAGCGAACAATCCGGTTGGTTTCAATATGATTGGTCCCCGGATTGATGCCCCAGTTGGCCTTCGTGGGCGCCCCCGGATTGAAAGCCGGCAGATTGATGAGATCTGTGGCGCTGGTGTTCTTCACGTAGAAAAAGGTCTCTTGCCATGCCCGGCATGACTCGAGATCGGAGAATTTAAAAAAGGGGCTCCCTTGGCGGGAGCCGATGATGCAAGACCCGCATTGAACGGGGTTTTGGGTTTAGGAATATCTTTGCCTTGGACCGAGTTGATCCGAAGGCTAAAGAAGCAAGCAAAAGTTTCTTCAGTGGGAAGGAGGCCAATGTAGCCCTCCATGAAAAAACGTAACAAGAAAGGTAGAAGATGGCATTGCCAGGAAGGTGGTGAGGTTGGAGTTGGTAAAAATCCAAGAATTGACGGAAGAAGTCGGAAGCAGGAAGGCCGAAGCCGCGCTCGAAATGAGCAAGGAAAACGATGGACTCACCGGGTTCAAGCACCGGTTCAATCTCGTCGCGCGGAAGCCGGCAGGATAGTTCTGCCGGTATCCTCCGGGACCGGTACAGCCAGTCGATCTCGGCCTGTGTTACATCAGAGCCCTTCCAGGCTCCGCGGGTGATACCAGATAGATCCACCCCGGAACCTTGGCCAGAGCTGCTGGCCTCCTGACCTCTTCCGGTGTCAGTTTCCATCCGGGCGAGTTCAGCCGAAAGCCCGTCGGAAGCTTCGCTTTGGTGGCTGCTGGAGGTTGATTCGGAAAGATAGTTTTCGCTAGACATACAAGTCTAAAAGACACCGGACTCTACCTAAAAACCGATTTCCCAAGATCTAGCCTCGCGCGAAGATCTACGAGTAAGAGAAAAAGCACGGAAAAAAGAGAAAGTAAATCCCTAGCCGGCCAAGAACGGGAAGGCAAAAAAGGAGAGAGCAAAGAGGCATTAAGGCTAACCTGAGGTGGCGCGGGATGGTGAGGTCAAAGGTCGCCGGAGATGCGGCGGACTCACGGTCACCGACGAGGTTTGCCGAGGAAGAAGAGCAGAGGTCGCCGGAGAGCGTACGATGTAGCGGCAGCAGGCGTGCTGCAGTGAATCTCTGCGCGGCGAGGCTCGGCGGAGTCGCAGCGGAGGTTCACCGGGCGGCGGAGCTCTAGCGACGAACGGCGGCAGCGAAGGCGCAAGAGGGCAAAGAGCTCTGAGCGCGCGAGGGAGTTGTGAATGCGGAGAAAGGGAGGAGAAGGAACCGCTCCCCCTTAAATAGGAAGAAGAAGTAGTGGGCTGGCAACCGCTGGGCCGCGGCGGTTCGGTTCGTGGGCCGCCACGTGGCGCAAGGATACACGCGCGGAAAACAAAATGCCACAGGGAGGCCGCACGGATCCGGAACGGCAGCGAGGATCCGGTGCGGTGCCATAAATGCTAGCGCAAAAGCCGAAGGGCAGTGACCCCTGGCACTGGCGCGTCAGAAACAGTCATGTCTCTGACAGGCACTGTACCCGAGAAATTCTCGACTTCACCGAGGAAGAATTTAATGTCGTAGATACCGGAAGGGAAGATACCGGGGATGCTTCGTAAAGAAAGAAAGATATAAGTTCGGCAAAGACGCCGGGGGATTCAAACTGGCTACCGGAAAGATTAAACCGGTACCTTGTGACATGGGAACCTGGCATGGTTCGTCGGATAAAATCCACCGGACTATACCAGCTTCGGGGACTAATGTTGGGGGGATGACCCCCTGTATGCCAAAGGCATGCCAAACCGGATGGTTTGAGCCATCAAGATACCAGTTTAAGGTTTATTCCGAAATGTGAAGATAAGCTTTTGGCTAAGGAAATCTTTACCGGTATCCCCAAGAGGGGTATACCAGAATAAGCTAAGAAGACACCGGGTTACCGGCAAGGTGTGCACTGTAGCACGTCGGCAAGACCGGTCAAAGATTCTCTCAAGAGCTAAAGGACAAGGATGAGCTAAGCAAAGTAGCTTTAAACGAAGCCCTGACGCTAAAGAAGAAGGTGACGCTAAAAGCATCCGGAGGACGTCAGCCTCCCTGATTAAAGAGATACCGGCGTCACCTATGATTAAAGAGGCTTTGTAAAGTAGTTTGTCTAGTCAAAGATGTTGTTAGGGTTTCCTAGGGTTTCTTCCCCTGTAAGCCACCCTCTCCCCTATATAAGGAGAGGGGGCATACCCCACCGCGGGCATGTTGAATCTTGTATCCAGAAACCTGTAACCTCTTGTGATCAATGAATAGAAAGATCTAAAGGGGAGAAAGCTCTTGAATTCTTCTTCTTCTACCTCTGGCCAAGGCCAAGTTCTTAGGAGATCCATCCGGAATCCATCCCATCCTTACCAAAACCCTCACCCGAATCCTCTAGCGCCCATTCGGCCCCAACTTAAGCCATCCTATGGCATCTGTCTGTTCACCACGACGACACTAACCTATTAACAAGATGCCACGGTGCTAGTTCCCTGTTTTCTGCTGTTTTTGTATTTCAGAAAAGTTGTACAGGAAATATTCTCGGAACTGGATGAAACAAAAGTCGAAGTCAATATTTTACCGAAATGAAGACGAATTCCAGAGGGGGGTCGAAGAGGCGCAGCAGGGTGGCCAGACCATGCCTAGGCGCGGCCTAGACCTGGCCCGCGCCTAGGGTAGGTGTGGGACCACCAGGCGCCCCACCGACCTAAATCCTCCGCCTATTTATACATCTTCTCGAGAAAACCTTGAATACCTGAGCCTCCATCCACGAAAAGTTATGTCGCGGCCGCCATCACAGGACCCATCTCGGGGGTTCTGAAGCTCTTCCCGGCACCCTGCCAGAGGGGGAAATCATCGCCGGAGGCATCTACATCGCCATGCCCGTCTCCGAAGTGATGCGTGAGTAGTTCATCCCTGGACTATGGGTCCATAGCAGTAGCTAGATGGTCGTCTTCTCCACTTTGTGCTTCATGTATCGATCTTGTGAGCTGTCCTACATGATCAAGATCATCTTTATGTAATCATATATGTTTGGTTTGCTGGGATCCGATGAATATTGTATACTATGTTGAGATTGATTATATATTCATGTCATATGTTATTTGTGATCTTGCATGCTCTCCGTTGCTAGTAGAAACTCTGGCCAAGTGGACACTTGTGACTCCAAGAGGGGGTATCATGCTCGATAGTAGGTTCATGCCTCTAGTTTTCTGGGAGAGTGACTTTATAACTTCTAAGATTGTAGATGTGATGTTGCTACTAGGGAGAAAACAACAATGTTTTATCCGAGGGTATTTCTATTGTTTACTTTACACACATTGCTTAATGCGATAGTCTGTTACTTGCAACTTAATACTGAAAGGGGTGCGGACTCTAACCTGAAGGTGGATTATTAGTCATAGACGCAGTTGGATTACGGTCTATGTATTATGTTGTAATGCCCATATCAAATCTCATAGTAATCATCTTGTCATGTATTGGTCGATATTCTATCAATTGTCCAGCTGTAATTTGTTCACCCAACATGCTATTTCTTTATGGAGAGACACCTCTAGTGAACGGTGGAGCTCGATCATATTTCCTTTACTGATAAATTCAACTGCAATCATGTTCTATTTACTTTCTGCAAACATCTCATTCCATTCGATGCGAATAATCCTTTGTGTGTTCAGCAAACCGGTGAGATTGACAACCTCACTATAAGTTGGGGCAAAGTACTTTGGTTGTGTTGTGTGCAGGTTCCACGTTGTTGCTGACGCCGTTAGTGCGCCCTGCCAATAGTCAGCCAGCAACACCTTCAGAAGTCACGTCTTTCTCCTACTGGTCGATTAAACCTTGGTTTCTTACTGAGGGAAAACTTGTTACTATGCGCATCATACCTTCCTCTTGGGGTTCCCCAACAGTGTGAAGTCGGCGTAACGATAAGCACCATCACTGGGCTCGGCGGTGGTACCGGGCCAGCTAGGGCGGTACTACCGGGTAGCCCAAACACCTCTATTTAAACCAAATATGGCAATTTTGTAAAATCAAGAACTTAAGATTGGGAGCTCCGAATCGAGTGAAACCAGTTTTGTTGGAAAATATGGAAACTAGTGGGGGATGATTTTCAATGAATTTTAGAGGGACAACCCCTCAATACAAGAAACCAAGAAAATCACCCAACTCGAAAACGCAACAAGTGATATACGCGAAATCCGTTTTCGTTGAACTAGAGCTTCTCATGAAAATAACCACAAGCTCTAAAACACCACATGGATAAGATTTAAATAACAACCAAGAAAGATGATGCAATGATGCAAAGGTTTGACCGCACTCCGATCAATACGATCGAGTTACTCACTCGACAGCCCCTTGATAGTACGACCATTATCCCATAAACCGGTCTCCCAACTAAACCACGAGACCAGTAAGAAAGAAACTCTATCAAGAGCAAACCTTAACTTTGCGCCTTCCACTTGAGCTCGATATGATGATCTTGACTGCAACAAGATGAAATGTTGTTCTTGATTGTGCTTGCTTGATGAAGATGAGGTCTTGCGGATTGCTCCCCCATACTCCACTATGGATGAGCTTCTTCTTCGGTGCAACTTCACATATCCATGAACACATATGAATGGCAAGCTTCAAGCATGTGAGCTCTTCGAGTTGACTCATCTTGAACTTGCACCTCATTTCTTCGTATTGCAATTGAAGCCAACTTATGGTTCAAGCATTGCCTATGGACAACTCCTACACATATAACTTAATGCAAATATTAGTCTATAGAGATTGTCATTAATTACCAAAACCACACATGGCGCTATATGTATTTTCAGCAGTGTTGTTGGGGTTCTGCAGTACTTGACACTTACTAGGCCAGATATCTCTTATGTTGTGAATCGCGTATGGCAGTATCTTCATTCACCAAGGGATACTCACTGGTCCGTTGTGAAGCGCATCTTGCGCTACATTTGGCATACAACGTCCTATGGTCTTCGATTTTGTTCTGCTCCTTCAGGCTTCCTCTCCGCCTTCTCAAATGCAAACTGGGCTGATGATCGGCGATCTACGGGGGAATATGCAATGTTCTTTGGTCCTAATCTGATCGCCTGGAGTGCTCGCAAGAAAGCTACAGTTTCTCGTAGTAGTACTGAAGCTGAATACAAAGTTATTGCTAATGCCTCAGCTGAGCTCATCCGGGTACAATCTTTGTTGCGAGAGTTGCGGATCCCGCAAGGTCACCCTCTTGTCCTTTGGTGTGATAATATTGGTGCAACATAAATGTCTGTCAATCTAGTGTTTTATGCCCGAACAAAACACATTGAAGTTGACTACCACTTTGTGCGGGAACGTGTTGCGCAGAAGCTACTTCAAATCAAGTTTATCCCTTTGAAAGATTAACTTGTTGACATCTTCACTAAGCGTTATCTCTTCGAAAGATCAACTTATTGACATCTTCACTAAGCTACTGTCCTTGCAGTTGTTTCAAGGTTGTAGGCATAATTTTAACCTGATGACACGATTAAGATTGAGGGGGTGTTAGACTGTATATAGAGCTTTTGTATTGTACCTGTATTTGTCAGGTTAAATGGGAGTGACTAGACAACAGCCATCTGTTTTCTAATTAGGGAACAGACACTTTTTTCTAGTCAATGAAATGATGACAACTGTCAACTTAATACAAAACTCAATAAATAAGCCTCAGTTTAAGTAAGTGTCTGTTTCGCCCAGAGCAAAACAGACAGATTTTAGTTCACCCCACATTCAGCATCTCAGTTTTGAGTCTTCATTTAACATTGATCTCTAACGGCTTCTTTAAGCCCAGAACAATAAAATCCAGAAAACAAAACAAAACAAAAAGGCCAGACGCCCATAAAAAAAGAACGAGGCATCCCCTTGTAAGACCAGACACGCCTGTCAGATCTTCTCCAGCAAGAGAACTACCTCACATGCTACAACAACATGATCCAGGCAAAAAGCTGCCACTGCTTCTCAATCCAGAATCAGCGCAAAAATTATGGGAGACACTCCCACAGGAAGAATGGAGGGAAATAGCCAAGGCTCTTCCTGATGCTAGAAATTCCAAGAGTTTAGCGATCCTGTCAGCTATTAGAGCATCTCCAGTCGCGTCCCCCAAAGCTTCCCCCAAAGGGATTTGGGGCGCGCCGGACAGAAAATGCGTTCCAGCCGCGTCCCCCAAAGCCCATTTTTGTCCGGCGCGGCCCGATACGGTGTCCGGCGCCCGAGCCCGTCCCCGTCCCACGGGGAAGCACCGGGGACGCCGGACACAACGAAAGCGAGGCGGGCTCCCACATGTCGGCGACTATTTGCATAAACCGTTGGTTCGCGCCTCTTTTCTCGTCGCTCCTTCCTTCCCCGCGCCTCCCACCCCACCGCCGCCGCTGGATTTCCCGGCCGTTTGGGCGTTTGATCTCTCGCCGAGAGTTGGCACCGTTGTCGCGGGCGGGGCTCCCGCCGGTCGTGGCGCCGCCGCCGCGTCGCCCGGCGCGTCCCGTAACGCGCCGTCAAATCCGCCCCACCTCCACGCACGAAGGTGCTCGACGACTTGCCGGGTAGGCGCGATTGGCCGCTGTTTGTTGCGTCGTCTCGCCTCGGCGCAATTTTAACCATTGATTTTGCTTTAGCCATGGACAGCGACGATGAGATGGTTGCCCCGTCGCTGGAGGACGAGCAAGCCTTCGACGACGACCTGTGGGAGCATTTGCTGATCGTCGCGTCCCTCCAGGACATGCTTGACGCTGAGGCGGAGAAGAGGAAGAGGCCGCGCCGCGGAGGATCAAGGCCGGGAAGAAGGAAGTCGAAGCCCCGGCAGAGGATGGAGGGCCATGCCATGCTGCACAACGACTACTTCGCCGACGACGCAACACATGCCGACAATTTTCGGCGCCGGTACAGGATGAGCAAGGGGCTGTTCATGAATATCCTCCACGGCGTTCGAGAGTTCGACCCCTACTTCAAGCTCAAGTTCGACGATGTAGGCGTTCTCGGGTTCTCGTCCATTCAAAAGTGCACCGCCGCCATGAGGATGCTTGCATACGGAGCACCTGCCGATACACAGGACAACTACCTTCGCATGAGTGAGTCTACTGCCATTGAGTGCATGTACAAGTTTTGCCGAGCTGTGGTGGGAAAGTTTGACAAATACTACTTGAGAGGGCCAACTGAGGAAGAGACTGCAAGGATCATGGCACAAAATGCTGCCAGAGGATTTCCTGGAATGCTTGGAAGCATCGATTGCATGCACCGGGCATGGAAGAACTGCCCGTTTGCTTGGCAAGGTATATACAAAGGGCGTCATGGATATTGCGAGTGTGGTGCTTGAAGCCGTGGCGATTATGACCCGTGGATTTGGCATTCTTTCTTTGGCATGGCGGGATCACACAATGACATCAACGTGTTGCAGCGGTCTCGGTGTTCGAGCGAGACTAGTGGAAGGGCATGCTCCACCATGCAACTATGAGATCAATGGCCACCAATATACCAAAGGCTATTATCTAGCCGATGGTATATATCCAAAATGGGCCACTTTTGTCAAAACAATCTCGAATCCATCAGTGTCCGAAGAATTCCCACTTTGCTACACGACAGGAGGCTTGCGGGAAGGATGTCGAGCGGGCATTTGGTGTGCTTCAAGCACAATTTGCCATTGTCCGGTACCACTGCTCTAAGCTGGTCTCACGACCAAATGTGGGAGGTGATGCATGCTTGTGTGATCATGCACAACATGATCATCGAGGATGACCGCAAGAATCATGTTAGGTCACATGGTGGTCCCTATGAGTGTCAAGGCCCTCTTGCGGAGGTTGATCATGAGTTGCCTGCAGATTTTGCTGATTTTTTCGCTATGCACGCAGAGATCCGTGACAGCAATGTTCATGATCAACTTCAAGCTGATCTCGTTGAGCATTTGTGGAGGATCAAAGGAAATACTCGTGGCACCTTGATGTAGCATCTAGCCCTATTTATTATATTTGATTACTTGTTTTATTGTTTGTTGTAATTTAATTTGAATACAATCCTCGCAAACATTTTTATTCATATGCTACATTTGATAAATGGTTTATGTGTTAAAAAAAAGTATTTTAAATGTTTGGGGGCGGCGTTTGGGGGACGCGGCTGGGGAGCGACGTCCCCCAAACGCGGCACGAACAAAACACGTCCCCCAAACGCTCAATCCGGCGCGGTTTGAGGAACGGTTTGGGGGACGCGACTGGAGATGCTCTTAACTTCTTGGCAAGATGTGAACCTGAAGAAGCCAAGGCTCTAGCCTGTCTTCAATATCTGAGCTTGTGCAAGGATAATGACATCTACCAACCGGCTGCAGAATGTGGTTGCGCTGTTGTGATTGAAACAACGAGTGACATATCCCAGTTCCGCTCACAGGCAAATCACTGATTGCCTCAAGTCATTTTCGTTTTGCAGAGTATTAAGAGAGATAGTAATGTTGTAGCACATGTACTAGCTGGTCGTGCCATAGCAAGGCTTCGCTGGAGTCTGACACAATCACGCCCCGACACACACTCATCAACTTGTATTGAGTGATTGTAAAACTATTGTAATGAAAGCCTCGCTTACTGTTAGACTATGTATAGCTTCTGTATACGTGTACGTATTGTACCATTGTAACACACCCATTATATATATACTAGGAAGTTGGCGGCGCGCCGGCACGGCGCGCCCTTTAGGTAATTGCAGTGCAATCAGGATATGCAGACTTAATAAAAACTCAGGAAAATTGTTGGTGATGAAGCTTGGAAGGGCTGCTACGGTATAATTGATGCAGTGGATGCGGAGGACGAAGCGTCGATGGTTAATTTTTGTTAATTCCTATTAGTCTGAAATTATGGAAGTGGCACTACAGACAGTCTGACAGAAGGGTACCACTTCAGATTCAGAATACTACTGAGCTATTCTCACAAGTCCCAGCGCAAGGCGCTTGCGGCCGAAACCCGACAGGCCTACCGCTCTGCCGAAGCAGTCCACACTCCTCCCTCTCAGTCTCTCTTTCGCATCACTACACCCACCTGAGCGCTCCCTTCTCTACCTCCCCGCCGATGCGGTCTTCTCCTACCGTCGACGGTGCTCCGTGCCCCTCCCCCTCTGGATTCTCGATTTGTCCTGATACTATACTCGAGTTAGCAATTTCTTTCCGATTTTTGTCAATTTCTCGCATGCAAGTAAGGGGATAATCCAGAAGCGAAGAGCTATCTCCCGGAGGGGCGGCCGCTTTGGCCCAGGCGGTTGTGCTGCTGGCCTTGGGCCGGCTGCTTGTTCCTGCGTGTGCGTAGCTACGCGACCGTGGCGGTGGTTGGCGCTGCGGGGCGCGGTAGGCGAGGGTGTGTGCGTGCGGCGATGCTCGTGGTGGGCGTGCGGCGATGCGCGTGGTGATGGACGATGTTGCCAGATGGACGGAGGCACGCGGCCTGGGCGCTGCTGAGCCGCTGCGCGCATGGGCGGAGGATGTGGCTGATGGGAACATTCGCGCCGGAAGGAGGTGCCGCCAGGCCCCCAGAGCCGTCGGCGCCGGCCAGGCTCGACCCCATGGTCCTGACATGCTTGGAGCAAGCGCAGGTTTCCTCCTCCTCATGTATAGTTCCCCTCTTATTACAGATTTACATGGAAAGTATCAGTTTTGGTTAATTCCTATTATATTTTGGTAAAAGATTGCAAATGCTTTTGAGTTTTGTCCTGGTGATGACTTTTCTCTCACATATACTGATGATGATACGGACGTCGTGATGCTGGACGATATGTGACTCTGCTATTAATCACAAGCTGAACCAGCTTATTGAATATAAAGCAACTGATGAAATGTGTGCATGATTCCCAATCACGGCAGAAAAACGCTTCAACTAAATCTGTAACGTAGCTTTGTAGTTCACATGTGAGGACAACCAAATAGTTTAAGTTCTCTTACATCATCTGAACTAACTTCAGTAAACGAATCTTTTGTACATTGAAAAAGAAGGATCTGCGACAGATGGTGCAGATCTATCTTTTAGTAACTACCAAGATGCATGTTATTTTGGTTCTCTGCGCGAAGGTTCGATGCTAGCCGCTAAGCTGATATATAGATATATAGAAGAGCCAACAAAGATATCAGTGGTTGAGTACATCAGATCACTAAAGAGACTGTGGTACCAGCTAGATGAGTTGCAAACACCTTATAGAATAGCATTGTAAAATAACATCTTAGACCCATTATAATTACAGTAAAAAAGTAGTTGTCATCAGTTACACTCTTGTATTACTGTTTTAGACAGTTACTTTTTCTTAGTTGACTCAGTAGCTGGCTCCTGATTTTTCTCTTCTTGCCTGCTGTTTTAGAACTTGTGGCGGCCTGCAGTGAGAGGCCTAAGGTGAATTGTGAGGAGAAAAGAGGAATCTCCATTTCGGCCAAATTCTGGGACAGGGTTGGCCAGTCTCGCACCGAGCCAGACAGTGCCACCGCTGGCTGGAGCAGGTTCAATCTGGAGTTGTGCCGGCTGGGCCTGGGAGAGCTGCTGCAAGCTACCGCAGGGGTGCCGCTGATTTTGCCAATGAGCTTGTAGATAAAGAAGAGGTAGACGGCAGCAGAAAATCAGTAACAAAGAACTACGAAAACTGAATCAGGCCAATCTGCTATTAGTTGGTATGATTCTCTTGCCTAAATCACTAAGAGCATGCTATTTTTGTTTGCGCTAGCTGATTATACTGACCTGCTTTAAATTACTTTTGTGGTTTACAAAAAAAAAGTAGATATCTAGCGGGCAGTTTGGTTTCCGGCTTGCTGAATGTAGTCAGACTATTCGCATGCTCTGATATAAGTAAACCAAAACTGAAAAAGAGAGATCATAGCTCACTATTGACTGAGCTGGACACATCCATCTAAAGCAATACAAAGGTAAATAAGACCAAGGATAGCATTTAGGACACTTATTGCAGCTGCATAGAATGACAGAAGATGCGGAGTAGAAACCACTACGTGTACGATAACATAGAATTAACTGGCAACACAAGACTTCACATGGGTAGCAGCACATGAATTTAAACACAGGTGCTTAGTAACTTATAACACAATCCATTGAAACGAAATATAGCTCCATCAAAAGAATAATAGAAAACTGACACACGGTGGAAACCCTCTGGCTGCTACATAATAAGAAGAAACTAAGCATTCCATTGGGTAAACAAAGTGATCGACAGTTGGAGCCGTGTCCGCTTGCATATGGATTCATCAAGAATTGGGCACTTGCAACTACCATCCATGTAAATCTGTGTTAAGTACATACATAAACACATCAAAGAACAGAAAACTTTTCTTGTCCGGGAGCGTAAAAAGGGGGAAATTGAGGACAGGAATTAGGCATGTAAATGTATAATCTATGGGTAAGAAAATATACATTGTGAAGTTAGCCAACCAAAATTATATATGTGTCATCTAAAGATTAGCAAGCACTTCTTGATATAGTATATTTCTTGTTTTTGTAGTTGATTTTCCATTCTTGGGAAAGAGGGCTCCATCTAATAAATTATTGGGGACTTGGTAGTAGCAAGGGAAGTGGAAGGAGATAATCGACGGGAGTACTCGACTGAATGATAGCTAGTCTACCAATATCTGGTATGCCGTTCTTTCTTCTGTAGCTACCATGGAGTGATATGTGCTGCAATTTGGAGCTAAAGCTACCTAGCATCTTAGTCCTTTTCCAGCTAACAAAGAATATTGCACGTTGCCTCATTATCAATATCTGTTGTGAAAAACTGAAAGAAAGAAATTGTCAACCCAATGAAAAATTGAAGAGGTTTCAAGGCACTATAGCTGATCACTTCATTGCCAAGTGGTCTCAACCTAGTAAGTTCCTACCAGAATAGGTAAAGAGAAGTAAATTAACAATGGGAGGGAAAGGTAGAGGTTTCTTGCCTTCTCGGATGGAAGCAAATGTAAGCATCAAGGACGAAAAGGAATTCAAAGCTGTTGTTAGCAAGCTGCCATGGTAAAACAATTTTCAGAGGGCAAGTAATGGGTTTTAGCAAATCAGTACTACATCATGTTAGCTAAGAGTCAACCATTCAATCAAAAGCCCTAAAATGTTCAATTTTCCTGCAAGCATTGACCATGCCTAATCATATATGCAGAACACATATCCAAAATTAGTACAAAAGATGAATTACCTTAGGGTTGCTTCGCGAGCACCTACAGATGGTATCATTGCTTGCTTCCAATGTCTGGCATGCCAGCCATGTAGATAATATATTTTCCAAACATTTCACCTAGTGCAAAATATAGATGGTTGAATGCTGGAACAAACAACGGTGATAGAAAAATTGATATATACATATTTATCGATCCTAACTCGGAGGATAACTTGCATATACCCACTCTACAAACTTACAGCTGATAGCCCCCCTTTCATATACCTAATTTCGAAATTCCATATAGTCAGCACGATGAATAATTTGCATGGAAAGTTATGGAGAAAGGGGGCATAGAGCTCTGAACTGCGCATCAATTTGGTCGCGCTCGCCATCGTCTGCCCCTCCACGCCGCTCTCAAATCGTCCTTCCTCGTGCAAGTAATGAAGATTGTCGAGGGCTGGAGGCAGCACTCACTTCCCCTACAGAAATGCATGCCGCGCATAATCAAAACGCCAGTAAAAGCTCGCAACAGCTATTTCAAGGTGTTGCGATCGTCAAAGCCACTTGAAATCAAGGTGTTAGATGTCCATATACCAGAAGGAATCGTCCATCCTCGTGCAAGTAATGAAGATGGTCGAGGGCTGGAGGCAGCACTCACTTCCCCTACAGAAATGCATGCCGCTCATAATCGAAACGCCAGTAAAAGCTCGCAACAGCTATTTCAATGTGTTGCGATCATCAAAGCCACTTGAAATCAAGGTGTTAGCTGTGCATATACCAGAAGGATACACCAATTGCGCTGTGCATTCCCCTGCTGCACCGATTAGCCACAACAGGTCACGTGCACGCCTCTAGACACAAGTAGCGACCGCACGCTAAAAAAAGACAGGCTCCTAAGAATCAGAAGTTAGCAATACATGCTGCACGATTAACAACACGGGCACGGTGTGCGCTGCGCCAAACTTCCCATACAGCCGACACGATGAATAAGTTGCACTGAAATAATATGGCTACAAAATTTGAATCCTGAGAAGCCTAAAGTATAGAGAAATATAAATAACACATAAGCACAATCAGACAACATGTACTCATGAATTCCACATTTAAATGAAGCCAACATGTAAAGAAAATAGCCATTAGCAAGGTCAGCTTCTTGTTTTACTGAAGTGGCTTAGCTGTCAATAAAATGACCAACAGCATGGTCAGCTGCACCTATAAAAACGCCATCCTGTAAGCAAACTAATTGAAGGAGCACATAAGAAAATGATATTTCTCCCTATATTACCGGAACCTAATTACACTTTGTGCGATAAAAAAGGAAACTGGAATATCATATTTAGGTGGTTATTGTGGTAAAATCAGACCATGCTACAAACAAAAGAAAATTCAATTGGCATGAGACTTTACCTTAACGTGGTTGTGCAAGTTCTGCACCATGGTCTTCATGCTCTACCTCCTAGACCAAAATCAACTCAAGTTCAGCTGTAAGGCACAAACAACAAAATAAAATCAGGAAAACCAAAAGGCACAAACGAAAGGAGAAATAATCAACTTCATAAAGGTACAATTGTGTAATCATGGATGGCCTAAAAAAGAGCAAACACAGCGAGAAAATTAAATTTAGCAGGTATTGTTTTCTTAGAGAGACTTGTGCATTGAAAAACTAAATTGATGGTAACGTTCCCACTATTTTCCTTCCTTTTATCCAGCTCAGTATTCCCTAAAGTTGTTTAAACTTTTCAAAACATGCCAAACAAATAACAAAAGTTATGGAAGGTAATCTTTACTACTCAGTAGAAAATAGTAGGCTAACAAAACGGTAGAAATTGAAATTTGCTTATACTATTTTAAGTTCAGAGATCACATAAACTCTTGTCCCTCCATGAGTAATTTAAATTTCACAATCTAGTACTAAGAGGGACGGCTCAAACTGAATCCTACACAATTGAGATTCACACTTTTTGTCTGCTTGGGAACATCCACGGGAGGGCACCGCCAATCATGTGCATTGTCGAGGTGCCTGTCTGGTGGTCCTGGCCCATCCTCAGTTGAAGCAGGAAAGCCTCCACAACCATATGCTTCAGAAATTTGAGATATGCTAGTACTTTGACACACTTGTTCTTTTCAATTGTTTGTAGTAACAAATCTTCAGTAATCCGTAGTGCATCAACAAACAAAATTTCTCTATGAAACAGTAGCATAAATAGAAAAAACGCATGGTGACAGGTAGCCATGTGAGCATTGATGGAAGTAGGCAAAAGTTCTATAAAATCAAATATGAAGGAAAGGACGGACAATGGGCAGGAACGGATATGTAATCAGCAAGCAATCAGCAAGCGTCTACCGCGAGCAAACTATTAGTGGGGCCGTTCAGGAAAAGGGGGCACAAATGATTGTGTAGCAAGAGGCTTCAGCGGCGAGTATGTATGGGCTAAATCGTGATGACTCTTCACTTTTGAGCAGCACATTCTCCAAACCTTCAGATTGTCGAAGCACACGAACAGGTGGTGCAGCTGGCCGGCGGTAGTACTGATCTCTATATTTCCAGGAGCGTGCTCGCCGGCGGTCACCAGCACAGCGGGCACTGAAAGGAAGGCCTGCATTAGGAAAACCATCCACTTTAAAACCACAGCCAAAACCTAAGACGTCTGCATAAATTAAAAAGGACAAACAACCGTTTCGCCGGCGGAAAACGCCGTTGGCTGTCGTGCGACGGAGCATCCGGAGAGATCATCGGGAGTTGCAGCCGGCAAGTGACGCCATGCCACCAGCCAGAGGAGCTCGGGCTGGGAGCGCGCTACAGACGCCTCTGCACGTTCACGACATCCAGGGAGGAAGAGGAGGGGGAGCGGTTCTAGGTGGAGCATGTGGACAGCAGAGGTGGGGATTGGGGAGAAAGAGAGACGCCGGGATGAGGATTTGCGACTGGGAGAGAGATAGGGACCGGGGAGAGCTGGATTGTTCGGTAATCTTCCGCACCGCTTTGACCGCCGCTCACTGCGGGGTGGAGAAAATACACATGGTGGCCCAAAAATACCCACGATCCACCAAGACCGGTTCCACCGGGAATCAGAGGTGAATAAAAAGAAAGAAAAAGAAGGCAACCGGCCCACAAAGAAGGGATCGACCGGCTGCCTTCCGGTTACCACGAATTGTTCCAAGGGAAAAAAATCAGAAAAGGAAACTAACATAACGTATTCAGAGGAACCTATCACGCGTCTACAGAGGAAAACACGTACGTGGCTAAGTTTGATTAGAGGAAAACGTGGAGGGAACAGTGCCCAAATCGCTGTTCTCACGGCAGAAGGGTTCAACACGTACGTGGCTAAGTTTGATTAGAGGAAACGTGGAGGGAACAGTGCCCAAATCGCTGTTCTCACGGCAGAAGGGTTCAACTTTGATATATGTAATAATATGTGATAGGCCACCTCTAGAGGTTGAGCCGGTTCCCCCAATTCTATTGTATTACATGGTATCAGACTAGTTTTGGTCCTACACTTCCGCCACCCTAAACCCTAGCCGCCGCGCACCTCCATCGCCGCCGATCTTCGCCGCCGCCATGGACAGCGCTGCTCCCTCCGGCTCCTCCACCGCGGGCTACCTTCCGGCCTTGCTTGCGGCCCTTCTCTCCCGCCCCGTCGACCCCGCTGCCTTGCGGCAGCCCTCCGTACGGGACACGGAGCGTCGGCTCCTTCTTCTCCAACCCGCATGCGCTCATGGTTACCACCTCCGGCGCCTCCTCTCCCGCTTCCTCGGCCGCCGCTCTTGGGCCCCTGGCCCTCGCGCCTACGGACGGCTCGCCGGCGTGGACGGTTGGATCCTCCGCCACCGGGCCGGCCTCGGTGCACCCTGCCCTTACGACGTCCGCGCCTCCGGCAGGGTCTGCATCCTCGACGGTGCCATCGCCTCTTGAGGGTGTCACCTCTGCGCCCCTGCCCGTGCCGCCCGTCTCTGCCCCCATGGCGTACGCGCTCCCGGCAGTCTTCACAACGGGCTCGTTGCCTCCGCCGTTTCACTTTGGCAACCTCATCACCGTCAAGCTGTCACCGCACAATTACATCTTCCGGCGTGCGCAGTCCCGCCGCTCCTTGGGAGCCATTACCTGCTCGGCTACGTCGACGGCTCTCTCCCTTGCCCTCCCGCGCCGGTGGACGGCGTGAACGGTCCGGTCTACAATCCGGCGCACCGTGTTTGGATGGGGCGGGGATCGGGCGAACCTCTCTTCCATCCAGGGGTCGCTTACCCCGGCTGTTGCCGGGCTCATTGTCTTTGCCAAGACTTCTCACGAGGCTTGGACCATCCTTGAGCGTTCCTTCGCGTCGCAGTCACAGGCTCGTGCTGGTGCCCTCCGTCGTCAGCTTGGTGAGTGTGAGAAACTCGACACCACGGCCACGGAGTTCTACAACAAGGTCAAGGCCCTTGCCGACACGCTGGCGTCCATTGGACAGCCACTCGCGGACTCCGAGTTCAACTCCTTCATCGTCAATGGTCTTGATGAAGAGTATGATGGCCTGGTTGAGATCATCAATGAGCGGGGGCACTCCAATCCCATGATGGCCCATGAGATATACTCTCGCCTTCTCCTCACCGAGCAGCGTGTTGAGGCGCGCCGCGCTAGCCGTGGCCGTGGCTCTCCCTCCGCGCATGCTGCCTACAAGGGTGGCTCTCTCGCATCGGTCGCCCCGACGTCCGGCAAGGGGCCCGCGCCGTCCTCGTCCGCGTCTACTCCTCCTTCGACGCTGCCTGGCAGTGGGGGGCGGCGGGTCTGCGCCTCTGCGGTCTTGATGGCCATTGGGCGTCCAAGTGTCATCGTCACTTCCAGAAGAGCTTTCTTGGGCTTGGCAATGATGGCTGGGATACGCGCAACAATGCGCGTCAAGCCGCCATGGCTGATCGCCCCGCACCGTCTCCGAAGTCCCAGGGGCACACTCAGTCCTATTCCATTGATCCGCATTGGTACATGGATTCTGGGGCAACGGAGCACTTGACGAGCGAGATGGGGAAGCTCCACACCACCGAGCCCTATCAAGGGTCTGACAAAGTCCACACCGCCAACGGAGCAGGTATGCACATCTCCCATATTGGTCAAGCATCCCTTCTCACTAGCCATGCAAATAGGAGTCTTCAGCTTTGCAATGTTCTTAGAGTACCATCTGTGACGAGCAATCTACTTTCAGTTCCTAGACTCACTGTTGACAATAATGTGTTTTGTGAATTTCACCTGTTTGATCTTTTTATTAAGGATCGGGACACGAGGGACGTGCTTCTTAGTGGGCGTCTATGCCAGGGCCTCTATCGTCTGGAGCATCCTGGCGTCTCTCGCGTCTTCAGTGGAGTTCGCGTCTCGCCGTCACAGTGGCATGCTCGTCTTGGCCATCCTGCCACTCCTATTGTTCGCCATGTTTTGCGTCGTCATGAGCTTCCTACCACACCTAGTAATAAAGATGTAGCAGTGTGTGATGCTTGTCAGCAGGGGAAAAGTCATCAACTTCCTTTTTTCGGAGTCTACTAGGGAGGTCAAACATCCTCTAGAGCTTGTGTTTTCAGATGTATGGGGCCCTGCCCAAACCTCTCGTTAGTGGTCATAATTATTATATCGGTTTCGTTGATGCTTACAGTCGTTTTACTTGGCTTTATCTTATCAAGCGCAAATCCGATGTGTTTGATATTTTTGTTCGCTTTAAAAACATGTTGAACGCCTCCTCAAGCATAAAATTGTTCATGTTCGGTCGATTGGGGTGGTGAGTATCGCAACCTCAACTCCTTCTTCCGAGTCGCTTGGGATTGCTCACCGTTTAGCATGTCCACATACACATCGCGAGAATGGCTCCGTAGAACGTAAGCATCGTCATATTGTTGAAACCTGGTCTTACTCTTTTGGCCCATGCATCGGTTCCTTTTCGGTTTTGGAGTGATGCTTTCACCACTGCATGTTTTCTCATCAACCGTACTCCCACACGTGTTCTTAACATGAAAACTCCTATTGAACTTCTCTTGAATGAACAGCCTGACTATACTTTCTTTAAAGTGTTTGGTTGTACTTGCTGGCCGCATCTGCGCCAAACTCCTATTGAACTTCTCTTGAATGAACAGCCTGACTATACTTTCTTTAAAGTGTTTGGCTGTGCTTGCTGGCCGCATCTGCGCCCATATAATAAACGCAAGCTGGAATTTAAGTCCAAAAAGTGTCTTTCTTGGCTATAGTTCCCTTCATAAAGGTTACAGATGTCTTCATGTTCCTACTAATCGTGTCTACATATCTCGGGATGTCGTGTTTGATGAGCGTGTGTTTCCTTTTGCCAAACTCCCTGTCTCCACTGATGAGTCTCCATCCTTGCATTCATCTTCCATTGCCTCTAACCAATTTGATGATGTTGCATACTCTCCTGTACTATTACCTAACCATGGTGCAGGCACTGGACGTGGAGCTCGTTTGGAAATTCTGGAGGTCCCAGTACCTTCATCGCCGATGCCATCCGACGCGCACGACGATCGTGCTGCGCCTCTTCATGGCCTCGGTCCGAGCGCCCATGCACGCTCGCCCGACCCGCCCGCCACGCCGCGGCCGCCGCCCTCCCCGGCGCCGGGCCGGCCTCGCCCCGGCACCGGCCTCGCCACGCCGAGCCCCACGCCTGCCTCGCCCTCGTCGCCAGACTCTCCTGGGCTGCCTCCTTCGCCGGGCAGTTCCCCGCTCGTGACGCCCTTGGCAGACCCTGGCTCGGTCTCTCCGACTTGCAGTGCGTCGCCCAGTCCCTCGCCGACTGGGTCACTGGCGTCGCCATCGCCCAGCCCCTCGTCGGCTGGGCCCTCCAGCCCCTCTTCGGCTGCTCCTTCGACATCGACAACTCCTGTGCTGCGCCCGCATACGCGCAGCCGCAGTGGCATTTTTCGCCCCAAGGAGCGCACCGACGGTACTGTTGCTTGGCATGCTGCGTGTATGACTCGTCGCCATTGTGGATCCGTCCTCCGAACCCCGCACATACCAGGCTGCTATGAGTATTCCTCATTGGCGAGAGGCTATGGAATAGGAGTATCATGATCTTCTTCGTAATGAGACGTGGACTCTTGTTCCTCCACCACCACGAGTTAATGTCATTGATTCTAAATGGGTCTTCAAGGTGAAGAAGCACTCTGATGGGACTATTGAGCGCTACAAAGCGCGTCTTGTTGCTCGCGGTTTTCGACAGCGTTATGGTCTTGACTATGAAGACACCTTCAGTCCAGTGGTCAAGCCTACCACCATCAGGCTTCTTCTCTCTATTGCGGTCACTCGAGGTTGGTCCCTTCGGCGGCTTGATGTGCGTAATGCCTTTCTCCATGGCTTGTTGGAGGAGGAGGTCTATATGCGACGGCCACCACGGATTTTTTGATCCCGATCGTCCCGATCATATATGTCGTCTTACTAAAGCACTCGTATGGGTTGAAGCAAGCTCCTCGGCCCGGCATGCCCGCCTTGCGACCGCTCTTCGTGCTCATGGTTTACACCGTCCGCCGCCGACTCCTCATTATTTCTTCTACGTAAGACTGCAGTCACTATGTACTTGTTGGTCTATGTGGATGATATTATCTTGGTCGGCTCCTCTCAATTTGTCGCTAATGCTCTTATTCGTTCCCTTGGTGCTCGATTTTGCTTGTCAAGGACCTTGGGCAACTTCACTATTTTCTTGGAGTGGAGGTTGCTTCTCGTGGTGCTTGGACTTGTTATGACACAAAAGAAGTACTCTTTGGACTTCGTCGCAGCAATGTCAGGATGCTTAAGTGTAAGACGACTACTACACCCATGTCTTCCACCGACAAGATTACTGCCGTTGATGGTGAGCTTCAGTCTTCCGAGGATGCGACGATCTACGAGGAGTATTGTTGGTGGTCTACGATGACTGACGATCACACGCCCGGATATATCTTATCGTCGTCAACGAGTTTGTCGAGTATTTACTGAGCGCCTCGCGACACTCATTGGTCTGCTGTCAAGCGCATATTGCGCTATGTTCGACTTACTGTGTCTTATGGGCTATCCATACGACTGAATCCCTATGGGGTGCTCTCGGCGTATTCTGATGCGGACTGGGCTGGCAGTCCGGATGATAGGCGATCTATGGGGGGCTATGATGTATTCTTTGGCTCTACTTTGATCGCCTGGAGTGCTCGGAAACAAGCTACTGTATCACGTAGCAGTACGAAAGCTGAGTATAAGGTTGTGGCCGATGCTACTGCTGAGTGTTGGAGATATGCCCAAGAGGCAATAATAAATGGTTATTATAATATATCTTTGAGTTTATGATAATGTTTACATACCATGCTATAATTGTATTAACCGAAACATTGATACATATGTGTTATGTGAACAACAAGGAGTCCCTAGTAAGCCTCTTGTATAACTAGCTTGTTGATTAATTGATGATCATAGTTTCATGATCATGAACATTGGATGTTATTAATAACAAGGTTATGTCATTATGTGAATGATGTAATGGACACACCCAATTAAGCGTAGCATAAGATCACGTCATTAAGTTATTTGCTATAAGCTTTTCGATACATAGTTACCTAGTCCTTTCGACCATGAGATCATGTAAATCACTTATACCGGAAAGGTACTTTGATTACATCAAACGCCACTGCGTAAATGGGTGGTTATAAAGGTGGGATTAAGTATCCGGAAAGTATGAGTTGAGGCATATGGATCAACGAGTGGGATTTGTCCATCCCGATGACGGATAGATATACTCCGGGCCCTCTCGGTGGAATGTCGTCTAATGTCTTGCATGCATATGAATAAGTTCATAAGAGACCACATACCACGGTACGAGTAAAGAGTACTTGTCAGGAGACGAGGTTGAACAAGGTATAGAGTGATACCGATGATCAAACCTCGGACAAGTAAAATATCGCGTGATAAAGGGAATTGGTATCATATGTGAATGGTTCATTCGATCACTAAGTCATCGTTGAATATGTGGGAGCCATTATGGATCTCCAGATCCCACTATTGGTTATTGGTCGGAGAGAGTTCTCAACCATGTCTACATAGTTCACGAACCGTAGGGTGACACACTTAAGGTTTGATGTTGGAATAGTAGAACTTGAATATGGAATGGAGTTCGAAGTATTGTTCAAAGTCTCGGATGGGATCCCGGACATCACGAGGAGTTCGAATGGTCCGAGAATAAGATTCATATATAGGAAGTCATTTTATAAGTTTGAAAATGATCCGGTGCATTTATGGAAGGTTCTAGAAGGTTCTAGAAAAGTCCGAAGAAATCACTTTGGAAGGCGGAGTCCCGGAGGGACTCCACCACCCATGGCCGGCCAACCCTAGAGGGTGGAGTCCCGTGTGGACTCCACCAAGGTGGCCGGCCACCCCTCCCAAGGAAAGGTGGGAATCCCACCTCAAGTGGGAATCCCACCTTGGGTAGGTTTCATGTCATATGGAAGGTTTTGGTTTGGGGTCTTATTCGAAGACTTGTAGACCAACTCTTGGGTGTTCCACCTATATAAAGAGGACCAAGGGGAGGGGGGCGGACACACAAAAGCCATTGTGGCCGCACCCCTCATAGTGGCCGGCCACCTCTCCCTCTCCCAAACCCTAGCCGCCCCCTCTCCTCCACCTCTCCCGCAACGGTTAGCGAAGCTCCACCGGAGATCTCCATCGCCACCGCCACCACGCCATCGTGCTGCCGGATTCAAGGAGGAGCTACTACTTCTGCTGCCCGCTGGAACGGGGAGAAGGACGTCGTCTTCATCAACACCGAACGTGTGACCGAGTACGGAGGTGCTGCCCGATCATGGCACCGTGATCAAGATCTTCTACGCGCTTTTGCAAGCGGCAAGTGATCGTCTACCGCGAGCAACAAGAGCCTCATCTTGTAGGCTTTGGAAATCTTCAAGGGTGAGTCTCGATCATCTCCTCGTTGCTCCCGTCTTCTAGATTGCATCTTGGCTTGGATTGTGTTCTCGCGGTAGGAATTTTTTGTTTTCTATGCAACGTATCCCTACAGTGGTATCAGAGCCGTATCTATGCATAGATGGTTGCACGAGTAGAACACAATTGTTTTGTGGGCGTTGATGCTTTGTTGTCTTTAGTTCGAGTACTTTGCATCTTTGTGGCATGGTGGGATGAAGCGGCTCGGGCTAACTTTACATGACCGCGTTCATGAGACTTGCTCCACGTTCGACATGCAACTTGTATTGCATAAGTGGCTTTGCGGGTGTCTGTCTCTCCCACCATAGTGAAGATTCAATTTAATCTTTATATTGACAACACTAGTATCACCGTTGTGGTTCATGTTCGTAGGTAGATTAGATCTCACTCGAAAACCCTAAACCACGTAAAATATGCAAACCAAATTAGAGACGTCTAACTTGTTTTTGCAGGGTTTGGTGATGTGATATGGCCATGATGTGATGATGAATATGTATGAGATGATCATTATTGTATTGTGGCAACCGGCAGGAGCCTTATGGTTGTCTTTAAATTTCATGTTGAGTAGTATTTCAAAGTAGTTGTAATAGTTGCTACATGAGGTAAACAATCATGAAGACGGCACCATGGACCTTGACGCTACGCCGACGATGATGGAGATCATGCCCGTTGATGATGGAGATCATGTCCGTGCTTTGGAGATGAAGATCGAAGGCACAAAGACTAAAGGGCCATATCATATCACATATGAATTGCATGTGATGTTAATCCTTTATGCATCTTATTTTGCTTAGAACGCGACGGTAGCATTATAAGATGATCCCTCACATTAATATCAAGATAATAAAGTGTTCTCCCCTTGTATGCACCGTTGAAACAGTTCGTCGTTTCGAAGCATCTCGTGATGATCGGATGTGATAGATTCTACGTTCATAAACAACAGGTGTAAGCCATGTTTGCACACGCAGAATACTTGGGTTTGCTTGACGAGCCTAGCATGTACGTACATGGCCTCGGGACAACGGAAACCGAAAGGTTGAACACGAGTCATATGGATGATATGATCAACATGTTGATGTTCACCATTGAAGCTACATCATCTCACGTGATGATCGGTTTTGGTGTAGTGGATATGGATCGTGTACCACTTAACAACTATGAGGGATGTTGTATTAAGTGGGAGTTCATTAGTAATTAGATTAAAACATGAACTAATTATCATAAACATAGTCTGAGTAGTATTTTGAATTAATTTTGTAGTATTGGCATCCGTTTTCTACCATGCGCTAGTCTTGTAATTGAGATATAAATACTGTTAAAATCTGACAAGAAACTTTACGGACTAGTACCGTATTGTTAAAGAATCAAGAAATGATTAAGTCCCATTGCAAACTTTTAGTAAACCTCACATTGTTGATTCAAAGAGCTATGGTTTTCAATTAGTACCTAAAGTTATCTTGTCTCCGTGAAACTTGAAGTTCAAATCTGTTTGAAAAGTAAGGAACTGAAAATTTTGTTTTCAGAAATAATCAAGGTATAAGATATATGTGATATCTAAGACCTTATTGCAAGATGATGGAATATAATTTGGTGAGACTACATAAACTCATAAGTTTTATGGGAATGTATGAAGGATGAAGACGCAAGGCATCCCAATCCTCCAACTATTGGGGCACTAACGATATTCGCATATCCATGAAGTGATCGTCCTTAGTATGCACCGTTGCTAAGACTCGTCGTTTCGTAGCATCACGTGATGATCGGGTGTTATAGATTCTACGTGTGCATACAACGGGTGCAAGCCAGATTTGCACATGCGAATACTGAGATTAAACTCTACGAGCCTAGCATGTACAGACATGGTCTCGGAAAGTCATCATGATATAATGGATAAAATTATGAGTGAAATTGTTCATCATATTACAAAGTTACTAATAGTGAAAACTGGAACACTTGTCATATGATGATCAACTTCAAAGTAAGAACCTCAAGGTTATTGGTATTTGATCAACAAACCTAGAAGTTATTGAAGGTGAAGTGTTATCTAAATAATGAGGAAAGCTAAAAGAGAAACGACAAAAGATATTTTGGCAGAAAGAAAAGAAAAGACTAGAAAGTCTAGCTCAGGTTTATATAAATGATATACATGTTATGGATGTATTCCTCGTTTGGTCACACAATGAAATTCTTGGGTATTTGTACCATATTGGTTGGTATGAAGTGTCATACAAAACAACGCAATACAAGAATACAATGGCCTAAGTGACTGACAAGGAATATGATAGGAATGCACGTCTGGAACAAAAATAAAGTGTTATTATGTTCATCGTTGGCATTTTATCTAGCCCTTAGAATTTATAATAAAGAACTTAATAATTGTTATTTTTCTCTGGTCAAATGAAAACAATGAGTCGTTCAAATTATGACATTACTCCAGGTACGATGGATAAGTTATTATAAATCTTAATGGTGAAACACACATACATAACACTGACGCTAAAATGCCATAAGGCAAATGATTTGAATTCCACTTATTTGTGGAACCGCCATTTAGGTCATGTTAGAAAGGAACGCATAAAGGAACTCCATGCAAATGGATTTTTGGAGTCATTTGATTTTTGAATCGTTTGGCGCTTGCAAATCTTTTCTAAAGAGAATGACTAAAATACCGTTCATAGGCCAAGAGTTGAACGGGCAACTAACTTAGTGGAAACATATATGATGATGTATGTGGTTCACTAGGCATAGTTGTGTGCGGGAGATTCTTCTACTTCATGAAAACTTCCAACAATGAATTGAGTAAATGTATGTGGATATATTCGATAAGGAAGAAGTTTGAAACATTTGAATGGATTCAAATAAATTTCAGCATGAAGTGGAAATCATCGTAATAGAAAAGTCAAATATCTATGATTGGATCATGGTGGAAATATTTGAATTACGAGTTTTTTAGCGAACATCTAAGAGAGTTATGAAATTGTTCTACAACTCACGTTTCTTGGAGTATCATAGTGATGATGGAGTATCCGAGAGATGTATCCAAACCTTGTTGGGTCAATGATGAGATAAAATATTGATGCCATTATATTTTTGTGGATTATGCTTTAGAGACTACCGCTTTTACACTCGAATAGAGTATCATCATGATCCGTTGAAATGACACCATACGAGTTATGGCATGGGTATGAACCCTAATAGTCCTTTCTTAAATTTTGGAATGCATAGCATAAAGTAAATAAGTTTACAACCAAAATCGGATGAATGTCTTTGTTGGTTATCCCACATAGTTGATTGGGAATTTTTTCCACTATGGAGACAAAGACAAAAGTGTTTGTCCATGTTTCTTACTTATTTTCAAGAAATTGTTTTTAGCGAAGTATTTGAGTGGGAGGACAATAGAACTTGATAAGGTTTATGAACCTGAGCATAATGATCGTAGTAGCGCAAAGATCGGAATTGGTTCCGAAGCAACCACGACGATCATGGCTCCCATGTCTACAAAATGTTATAGTCATGGAGATCGAAGTACTTATTGAACCTTGTAGGTATGGTTTATTTTGTGATCAAATAAATGATTTGTGAACAAAGGATTGTTTTTGAACAATGATAAACCAACTACATACAAAGAAGTTATGATGGGCCCTGACTCGTTAAAATGGCTATACGCCATGAAATCCAAGATAGATGAATACTTTTTGAAAGTAAATGGATCTATAAAATTGATGGACTTGGATGGAATATCCTTGAATAAGCTCGACTTGTCGAAAAGTTGTTTACGACAAAGTTCAAAGAGTTGACTACGATAAGATTAGATCTTCCGTAGAAATGCTTATAGTCTATGTGGATTATTCTAGTAATCGCTACATATTTCTTTCATGAGATATGATAGTAGGTTGGCAAAATACATTACTTAACAGAAGTGTGTATTAAAGGTGTATACAAGATACAACCAATTGTTTTGCTAGTCCGTGGAATACTAAATAGGTATACAAACTTCAATTGGATGAAGTAAGTATCGCGGAGTTGGAATCTTCACCGGATGAAATGATCAAAGAGTTATGATTTCATCAGAGACGATGAAGAGGCTTGCATTTGCAAGAAATTAAGTGGGAGCACCGAGACATATTTGTAATACTTTATGTAGATGACATATCGTTGATTATAAATAATGTAATTATATAATTGATTAAAGGGATTTCTATTTTCGTGCCCCTGCTTCGTTAGTTGTACTCAGTTTTCCCCAGCTCGTTAGTTTTTCCTCAGTTTTCCCCTCCCTCTAGTTTGAAACCCCTCGAAGACGCGGGTTGCCGTCGGGTCGGAGGCCTTACCGCTACCGTGAGGTCGGGTTCCTCGCCGACCGTCTCGTGCCGACGGTGGATCCATCTACCGCCGACGCGTGGGCCGTTTTATTTCCCGATTGTATACGCGGTGCCGCTAATGACAAATGGGGCCGCTCTATGGAGCTGCCGCAGCCAATGACCGATGGGTCGTCTATTTATTTATAGAAAATTATATATTGCCGCTCCGTGGGGCCTCCGCAGCCAATGACCGTTGTGGTCGTCTATTTTATTTAGAGAATATAATATAGAGCCGCTCCGTAGGGGCCGCCTCAGCCCATGGCACGTGACTATTTTCGCAGCTTAATCTAAAGTGACTCTTATGCTAAACATTGTGCATCCCGACGTTGACCTAGCGAAGTGGTGGCGAGCATAGCCGTTCGACCATGCCGATATCGGCATCGGCATCGGCATCGTTTGGAGGATGTGGTGCTCGAATAATAGTGGAAATGGGATGTTATTTTTTACATGCATAATATATAGAAAATAGCTAGATCTCTAAATCGATGCATATGAAGCTACATATATATTCTTGGTCATAATCCCCTTAATTATCTAAAGGGGATGGATGCATGGCTTCACGTCGTCGTCGCTTTCATCGTCGGCATCTTCGTCGTCCGAGTAGTAGTACCTCCCGCACATTGTTCCGTCGAACACCTTCACCGTGAGCACATCATCGCCTTCATATTTGAAGTGTACGAACCAGCCGAAATCCACACCGTGCGCGATGGCGAATTTCTCCCAGCCCTTGTCGAGGTACATCCGGCCTTGTCCGTCAAATAGGACCTCCACGGTCCGGAGACGAGGACCGCAATCGACTGCTCGCTGAGATACACCTTAGCCGGCTCCTTGCCGTCAAGATAGTCCGCAAATTTTTTTGGGAGTTCTCGCAAAGAGATCGAGCGCCGATCGTTTGAAATTAGGGAACCCTTGAAATTAAAGGTTTTTTAGAACATGCCCATAATTAATCACATGCATCATATATGTGGGAACGCGTACGTACCTTCTTGACCAAAGGGTCTTCATAGACGACGATGAAGAACTCCTCTATGATCAATGGCGGTGTTGACGGTGGTGGTGGCAATGATGATGATCCACTTCCCCTTCCCCTTCCCCTTCCCCTTCCCTTCCGGTCCGCTTCCGAGACGTGGAAGCCATGGCAATGGATAAAGTGTATGTGAACGAAAAGAAGAGAGAGGCGGAACCTATTGACACAAGGGATGGCCGTGTGGGTGTTTATAAGGGAGAGATGACCGTTGTAGGGTTTACACAATAAAATAAGGAGGAGATGACCGTTGTGGGGGTTTATACACAATAAATTAAGGAGGAGACGACCGTTGTGGGGGTATAGTTTATCATTTTACCGTGAAAAGTAATGCCTAAAAGGAAAGTAATGGCTACAAGAAATCGGTGATGGTTTATCGTTTTTGCGTGAAAAGTAATGGGTACAAGAAATGGGTGATGGTGTATCATTTTTTGCGTGAAAAGTAATGGCTACACGAAATGGGTGATGGTGTATCATTTTTGTGCGTGAAAAGTAATGGCTACAACAAATCGGTGATGGTTTATCATTTTTGTGCGTGAAAAGTAATGGCTACAACAAAATCGGTGATGGTTTATCATTTTTTGCGTGAAAAGTAATGGGTACACGAAATGGGTGATGGTGTATCATTTTTGTGCGTGAAAAGTAATGGCTACAAGAAATCGGTGATGGTTTATCGTTTTTTGCGTGAAAAGTAATGGGTACAAGAAATGGGTGATGGTGTATCATTTTTTGCGTGAAAATTAATGGCTACACGAAATGGGTGATGGTGTATCATTTTTGTGCGTGAAAAGTAATGGCTACAACAAATCGGTGATGGTTTATCATTTTTGTGCGTGAAAAGTAATGGCTACAACAAAATCGGTGATGGTTTATCATTTTTTGCGTGAAAAGTAATGGCTACACGAAATGGGTGATGGTGTATCATTTTTGTGCGTGAAAAGTAATGGCTACAACAAATCGGTGATGGTTTATCATTTTTTGCGTGAAAAGTAATGCCTAAAAAGAGTTTATAATTTAGCTCGTGAAAAATAATGCGTAAAACCAAACTTTGCGTGAAGCTAACCGACGACGAGAGAGAGAGAGGGTGGTGGCCCCGACCGAGAGAGAGATAGGGGTTATCCTCGCCCGTTAGATCATACGATCAATCGGTCGTCGGGCACGATCCGCGTGACATGGGCTAGACCAATCGGGGCAATGTTGGGCGTCCGTGAGAGTTTGTGAAGGGAGAGGGCAAAACCGAGTAGTATCAAGAAACCAAGGGCAAGTGAGTAGTAAACAGTACTAAGGGATTCAAATATGAGATTTAAAAAATGGAAAATGCGTGTTTTGTACAATGAAACCCATCTTGGCCTACCTCAAACTATTTGCAATACAAATCTACATGAGTGTGAAAATTATGGTCTCATTCGGACAAAGTATGTTTTGGGGAAAGTCTGTTTTGGGTAGGGCTTATTATGGAAAACCATGCACCTTCATAGCTACTAGGTGATTTGAGAAGTGGCAATTTGTGGTGAAACTTGATTTATCTACGATTTATCTATGATTTGAGAAGTGGAAATTTGTGGTAAAGACTCCATGAGTAAGTGCCACTCCTTTTCGGAATTTTTTGCACATTAAATAACTCATTTAACTAGTTAATCCCATTTGTTGACTCTCTCGTTGACCAGCCACTTGAGGGTAAAACTGAGTATATTGCACTAGCCAGCATTAGCACTCAAGGTGAAAACCGAGCATACAAAAAATGCTAGTATATGACTCGAGGGTATACATGAGTATATCTAAATTTCCGTGGTTAGACTCGAGGACGCGTGTTGCGGTGCGTAAGTGGAAGAAGTGCCATTGTTGACGCGTGTCGCGGTGCGGACGTGGAAGACGTGCCATTGTTGACTCGGGTCGCATTTAGGACGCGTAAGCCCCTCTCTCCCTCCCTCTCGCACACAGCACGTCCCATTATCGCTCACGCACGAAACCACCCCTCTCACGTCCCATCAACTTCTCCAAAAACCCCAACCGCCGTACGAGCCCTCCCCCGCCGGCGATGGAGAAGAAGAATGCGCCGGCGGCCATCGCCCCGAGCCCGTCGCCTCCGAGCCCGTCGCCTCCGAGCCCGCCGCCGCCGAGCCCGCCGCCGCGCGAGCCCGTCGCCGCCGAGCCCGTCGCCGCCGAGCCCGTCGCCTCCGAGGGCGGCGCATCCGAGGGCGGCGCATCCAAGCGCGGCGCCTCCGTGAACCGGGCCGGTCTCACCGCCGACGGACCACTTCACAAGATCGGCGAATGCTTATTGGCCAAAGAGGAGTACGTGGACAGCCTACTCTGCTATGAGGCAAGTCTCGTAGAAATTGGCGCTCGGGTTTACTCGATCCCGACGTGCACCCGCACGAATGGATCATGCTACACCACGCCCTTCCACGCGCCGCCGAGTTCACCTTCCTCCATCTCGGCACATCCCGCTACGTCACCATAGATCTATCTGCAGCTCGTGCAAGGTTCAAATTCCTCGGCTTTTCCCGTGGCGTCACCATAGATCTTATTTTCAATCTTAGTGCTCGAATGTTATCTTTTCAATATATTTTAGATTCTACTTCCTCGGCTTTTCCCGTGGCGTCATCGTGCTTGCCCGAAGAACCCACCGCACAAGATACGGCCGTCGAACCCACTCACAAAGAAATCGAACACGATGTTTGAGGCGCAGATGCCATCCGTTTTTCTCGAAATCGTCGCCGTTATCAAATCCCCGACTATGGTCTTCGTTGCCACACATTACCCGCCGGAAATTGGTTGGGTCGATGAGAGCACTCCAACTAAGGATATAAATGAAGATGGGGATTGGGGAGAAGGAAGATTTTCGATCAAGAACCATGGTTTCCGTTCCATTACCCCGTTCAATGGTGAACCGTATGCGTAGCCGCGGACAATTTTGAGATCGGAAGAATAGTGTGCACCAATATACGGCTGCAGCGAGCCGCGCGAGCACCGTCAAGATGGAGACACTAATTTCATTTCCGTAACTTGGACGTCGAAGTTCTACCTTGTGGAGTCGGATGGTGAGTCGTCGCTTGTGTTGTTGGTCGGCCGCGGCTTTGGCGGGCGGACCATTGGTGTACCGTGTGGACACTCGTAGCCGCTCTCTCCATCCGGTCACTAACATTGGCAGTAATGCCTTCTTCGTGAATTATATCCGGTGTATCTCCGTCGACACCGTAGTGTACCCGACACTTCAACCTCGGCAGCATCTACTACACGGATTTGGGTTATATCGGAGCGTACTCTCATGATACAAATGCCTGGGATGAGTGGCCACTACGTGTGGATAGAATAGGATTCTACGGTTTGAGAAATGAACACAGGCCATACCGTTTGGAGGATGTATTGGCCTCACACCGCGGACTGAAGGAGTTCAATGAATATTTCCTTGGGGAATTGCACGAATGGAGCGACGGAGAAATATATGAGGAGGAATGAAGAACAAATTCATTCATCCTAATCTTCTTGTTGTCCATACATTGCGTGCGTGATCTTGTATATTTTTGTAGCTTAGTTTGTCGTGAACATTAACAATGTTATTGGTCTGCTTTTGGCTGCTGTATGCGGTTTACCTATGTATTATACTTAGTTTTCCGATTATGCTCGCTGTGAATTTATCATATAATAGCTTCTAGATTTGCTACTAGATTTGCTGCCATATTGGGCAAAAACGAGGGCCAAAAGGCATAAATAACCCCGGAGATTTGCTACTAGATTTGCGCCATATTGAAGAAAGACATAAATAGAAGCTTCTCTAGATTTGATACTAATTTGGTGAAAAAGACAGAGAGAGAGAAAGAGGGGAAAAGGTGCTCTTAAAAATGCCAATTTGGGCCGAGAGAGACAAAACCCGGACTCCTCGCTCACGTGCAACCAAACGCTTCTCGTCCCTGTCCCACGCGGTCCCTTTCTACCGGCCCCACGCGACGCGGCCCCACACGACGCGGCCCCACGTACGACGCGGCGCAACACGTCGGCACTGAACGTCCAAATAAACGGATTCCTTCCGTCTGAGCTCCTTCTGCGGGTCTTCAGACAAAGGCTAGGGTAAAACTGAGGAAAAACTAAGGGGCTGGGGAAAACTGAGCACAACTAAGGAACCGAGGGCACGAAAATAGAAATCCCTTGATTAAAAAGGTTTCATTGAGAATTAAACTTCAATGAAAGGATATGAACTGAAACATATTTAGTGTCAAGATCTATGAAGATAGATTGAAACACATAAAAGTTTAAGTTAAAAAGTACATAGAATGAATATTGAAGTAGTTCAATATAAAGAAGGTGTTCTTTTCATATGAAGGTTTTACAAGACTTGAGTGTATCTGACACTCAATGAGTAAAAACACATGAGTGATTTTAGATCACGAATAATATGTACAATATCAGATGTCCTATGCTCTAAATGGTTAGGAGCATATACCGAATGATTCATGTGATGATCATTGGATAAACGAGTAAGAATATCCCTGAGTGCTTTAGAAGAACCAAGGATATATAGTTTTGTATGAGTAATGACAATCAAATCGCTGTAAGGTGTTGCACCGATATTAGTTTGGTCACATATAAAAATAAAATTTCAATCTCAAATTAGGCTAAGTGTTGTTTAAAAGGTAGCACAATGAGCTAGAAGTTGTCTATGCTAGATTTAGATGAGTTCTAAATATTGTGACGGATTCTACAAACGATAGGCAATATGTCATTGTTTTGACAATGACCGAGGATGTTAAGTCAAGAGGCCTTTGAGAACTTGGTGTAGTTCCGATAGTGTCGGAACTTTGAAGCTATATTGTGTATGACAATATTAGTGACATATTTCGGACCGCGGAATTAAGGTTCCACCGAAGACCAAACATATTTAATGCCGACTCATTTAGAAAATGAGTGATGCGTTGAGACGTAAATGAATTGCAAAATACATACGTTTCGAGCATGTCGAATCCGTTGACTAAAACTTCTCCCGTGAGCAAAACATGATAAAGCACCGGAAGGCCAAGGTGTTATATCTTTACATATGTAAACTAGATTATTGACTCTAGTGCAAGTGGGAGACTGTTGGAGATATGCCCAAGAGGCAATAATAAATGGTTATTATAATATATCTTTGAGTTTATGATAATGTTTACATACCATGCTATAATTGTATTTACCGAAACATTGATACATGTGTGTTATGTGAACAACAAGGAGTCCCTAGTAAGCCTCTTGTATAACTAGCTTGTTGATTAATAGATGATCATAGTTTCATGATCATGAACATAGGATGTTATTAATAACAAGGTTATGTCATTATGTGAATGATGTAATGGACACACCCAGTTAAGCGTAGCATAAGATCACGTCATTAAGTTATTTGCTATAAGCTTTTCGATACATAGTTACCTAGTCCTTTCGACCATGAGATCATGTAAATCACTTATACCGGAAAGGTACTTTGATTACATCAAACGCCACCGCGTAAATGGGTGGTTATAAAGGTGGGATTAAGTATCCGGAAAGTATGACTTGAGGCATATGGATCAACGAGTGGGATTTGTCCATCCGGATGACGGATAGATATACTCGGGCCCTCTCGGTGGAATGTCGTCTAATGTCTTGCAAGCATATGAATAAGTTCATAAGAGACCACATACCACGGTACGAGTAAAGAGTACTTGTCGGGAGACGAGGTTGAACAAGGTATAGAGTGATACCGATGATCAAACCTCGGACAAGTAAAATATCGCGTGACAAAGGGAATTGGTATCGTATGTGAATGGTTCATTCGATCACTAAGTCATCGTTGAATATGTGGGAGCCATTATGGATCTCCAGATCCCGCTATTGGTTATTGGTCGGAGAGAGTTCTCAACCATGTCTACATAGTTCACGAACCGTAGGGTGACACACTTAAGGTTTGATGTTATAATAGTAGAACTTGAATATGGAATGGAGTTCGAAGTATTGTTCGAAGTCTCGGATGGGATCCCGGACATCACGAGGAGTTCCGGAATGGTCCGGAGAATAAGATTCATATATAGGAAGTCATTTTATAAGTTTGAAAATGATCCGGTGCATTTATGGAAGGTTCTAGAAGGTTCTAGAAAAGTTCGGAAGAAATCACTTTGGAAGGCGGAGTCCCCGGGGGACTCCACCACCCATGGCCGGCCAACCCTAGAGGGGTGGAGTCCCAGGTGGACTCCACCAAGGTGGCCGGCCACCCCCTCCCAAGGAAAGGTGGGAATCCCACCTTGGGTAGGTTTCATGTCATATGGAAGGTTTTGGTTTGGGGTCTTATTCGAAGACTTGTAGACCAACTCTTGGGTGTTCCACCTATATAAAGAGGAGCAAGGGGAGGGGGCCGGACACACAAAAGCCATTGTGGCCGCACCCCTCATAGTGGCCGGCCACCTCTCCCTCTCCCAAACCCTAGCTGCCCCCTCTCCTCCACCTCTCCCGCAACGCTTAGCGAAGCTCCGCCGGAGATCTCCATCGCCACCGCCACCACACCGTCGTGCTGCCGGATTCAAGGAGGAGCTACTACTTCCGCTGCCCGCTGGAACGGGGAGAAGGACGTCGTCTTCATCAACACCGAACGTGTGACCGAGTACGGAGGTGCTGCCCGATCGTGGACCCGTGATCAAGATCTTCTACGCGCTTTTGCAAGCGGCAAGTGATCGTCTACCGCAGCAACAAGAGCCTCATCTTGTAGGCTTTGGAAATCTTCAAGGGTGAGTCTCGATCATCTCCTCGTTGCTCCCGTCTTCTAGATTGCATCTTGGCTTGGATTGCGTTCTCGCGGTAGGAAATTTTTTGTTTTCTATGCAACGTATCCCTACAAGTGAGATCATTTGGGTACAGTCCTTGCTTCAGGAATTGGGTATATCCCAACCGCAGCCTCCTATCCTTTGGTGTGATAACATCGGTGCTACATACCTCTCTGCAAATCCGGTATTTCATGCCCGAACGAAACACATCGAAGTTGACTATCACTTTGTACGGGAACGTGTGTCACTGAAGCGATTACGGATCAGGTTCATCTCTTCAAAGGATCAACTTGCAGACATCTTCACCAAGCCGTTGCCTCTACCACAGTTCGAGGCATGCAGGCGCAATCTTACCCTTCTCGATTCTTTAGGAAGTGGCTAAGATTGAGGGAGGGTGTTAGACTATGTATAGCTTCTGTATACATGTACGTATTGTACCATTGTAACACACCCATTATATATATATGTGATAGGCCACCCCTAGAGGGTTGAGCCGGTTCCCCCAATTCTATTGTATTACACTTACCCTAAAAAAACTGAACACTGAGATACCCTCTTAACAAGGGTGATCAAAGGTGATATGACGAGGTATGCAAATGCACAAGTACCCAAACTGCAAAAAGGGAAAATAAAGAAGTTTCAGCCCTCCTGATATTAAGACAGAAAAGTGACAATGAATCACATGTTTTGGGTGGCGTTGCACTGGTGTTAGGAGGGACAAATTAAGTAAGAAAAAACTTCATATTACATAGAACAAAGTCACTGAAGAGTTTATCTTTTGTCCAGGTTGGTACTTTCTACACCACCATGTTCACTTGTCGATAGTTAAAAGACCGAAGACACAGAAAATGAAGAGAACTTCAAAAACAAAAGTGAATGACGAAAATCTCCAAATATGAAGAAAGAGCATCTGAACTCTGAACTCAACAATCTCTTAACTTTGAACTTTCTGAACATTGGAAAATAGAGAGTAAGATCTGGCGAGCAAGGAGTGAGATCCCTAAACTAAAGACTCAATGCAAAGATGGGATGGTATTGGGGGAGAGAGAGAGAGAGAGAGAGAGAGGGAGGGAGGGAGGGAGGGAGGGAGGGAGGGAGGGAGGGAGAGGGAGAGAGAGAGAGAGAGAGAGAGAGAGAGAGAGAGAGAGAGAGAGAGAGAGAGAGAGAGAGAGAGAGAGAGAGAGAGAGAGAGAGGGAGAGAGAGAGAGAGAGAGAGAGCGAGAGAGAGAGGGGGGGAGCGAGAGAGAGAGCGAGGGAGGGAGGGAGGGAGGGGGAGCGAGGGAGGGAGAGCGAGGGAGGGAGGGAGAGAGAGAGGGAGAGGGAGAGAGGGAGGGAGAGGGAGAGAGAGAGAGGGAGAGGGAGAGGGAGAGAGGGAGGGAGAGGGAGGGAGAGGGAGGGAGAGAGAGGGAGAGGGAGGGAGAGAGAGGGAGAGAGAGAGAGAGTCATGAAGAACAATATTATGATTTAGGAGTGAAAGATGATACTAATCCAATACTATAATGAAAAAAGGATGCTCACAATTTAAGAATAATTAAGACATAGATACTTGATGACTAAATCAAAAGGAGGTGAATGATGAACTGAAGAGTAAACTCAAGAAATTCAAAGCAAAAAAATAATCAGGATTGAACTTTCAAATGCCGAGAAATGAGTGACTGAACAACTGAAATATTAAAAACTGATAGACTTACGAAACAAACTGAGCTACAAAGATTTAAAAAAAATGAACAACTAAGATATTGAGTAAGTGCCAAAAAATGAGTGACTGAAATAATGAGAGACTTAAGAAAATAACTGAGTTAGTGATGAACTAAGGAAATTGTACTGAAAATAGGAACTAAGAATACTCATGATTGAAAACTACGGACAAATAAATTGAAAGAATACTGAAACATATGACTGAAGACTAAGGAAAGAATGAGAAACTACAAAGGCAAAATGAAGAATAGACAATGAAGGACTGAATAACTAAATTAATAAGGAGATAGTTGTCAGCCAGAACTGAATTATTGAATGAAACAAAAAATAAAGAAGTTCGGATGACTAAAGCGAATGAAAAACTGAAATAATACTGATGACAGAAGCTACTGAAGCGCTGAAATAAAATACTTTAAGAAATACGAAGAAAGATGAAAAATGATTGTTCCTTGTTTTCAATATGGATGCATGTTGGACAAAGAAGCATCAGTCATGGCCTGAAAGGAAGTAGGAGCAAAGTCATTCTCATGTAAGCATCGGGGAAGCAAATTATGACATCATATGGACGGAGGAATCCCATATTCCAATAAGCTATAAAATAATAAAACTTTATCACCTTTCGTCATGTAGAGATTCCACACTATTTGTTTCATTAAAATTGAGCAGAACCCTATCAGAAGTAATAATCCTCCGAGCACACCCTTAATTGAAAGAATGAAAATGGGCGAAAGAATATGAAAACTTGAAAACGACTTAACAACTTGAAATTAAAAGCTGCCACATATGGCCTTTCAAAGGCCTTTTACCGTGCACTTTGCCAAACTCCAGTCCCTTCACAGACATAATGTCTATGTTTGTCAAACAATTTAAACTGAATTTTTTTTTCGAAAAGGAACAACAGTAGTCAATTTCACAATTGATGTCGGCTGGCTACTGAACAAATATGTACCAAAAAGCAAATGGGGTACCCCCTATGAGATAACCTTCAACTATGGATCAGCTTGGGTTCAAAAATCATCCAAACTAGGATTATGATGTTATGCCTACGATGACACCATCCGCATTACCATTAGAAGTAGGTTCAGCTTTCACATCAGTGTGAATGATAGTCAAATACAACACATCCCCTCAATATGTTCGGTAGCAGCTAGAACACAATCTCAGCGAGAGTCTGAATTAAAATCACAACCGATGGTACAAAAAATGAAGAAGAAACACTACACAAGAACCCCGTTCTGATTCCTCCCTACAGCCCCCCCCCCCCACACACACACACACATGAGCAGGTAACCTAACAACGTACCATCCCAATCCATACAGACTGAACTGAGGAAAATCATGGATGAAACCACAGATCTGAACAACTCCAACCATGAAGCTTCAGCGAACGAAATGAAAACAAAGGAAATATTGTATACCGGCGCGAGCCGCTTCCGTCCAACTCGGCATCATCACCTATCCATGCCGCACCTCTCTCTCTCTACTGCTCTAAGAAAAAGAGGAAAATCGGGCATGAAAACGAATCTCCTACGCAGCATCGGCCGCTCCTGTCCATCTCGCCGACCGTCGCTCCCGTCCATCTCGCCGGCCAGCTCCTTCTCTGTATGTGCCACCTCACTCTCTCTCTCTCTCGGCTCGCTGCAGTGGACAAATGGAATGAAATGTAAGACAAGAAAAAATCGGGGGCTGCTGAAAATTGGACACGACTCTGTTGGGAAGGCCAGCCTGGAGATGGGGAACGACGACGATGAGGACCGGACGACATTGAGCCGTTCGCGGTTGCCGACGTCCCTGCAGTTTGAAGGACGCCGACATCCGTGAGGGGCGCGGCCTGCTGGCCGGACGCATCTGCTCAGAACGGTCCAACCGGTCGCCCCCGCCTCACCCCACCTGCTGCCGAGGCGCCGCCGTCGCCACAAATGCGAGGCCAAACGGCAGGTGAGCACCTAGGTAGAGTTTGCGGCGGCGGGACGACTGGAGGAGGAGCGTTGGAGAACGGCAGGGAAGCGGACAGAAAGGGGACAGAAATGATTACTCCGTATTTTCCAAGGACTCAAACAGGCTTTGTTGACTCATCCCAAAAAAATGGAGGAAATTGCACATAACATCATATGTTGGGGCATGTTTTGCGAGGAACCAACTTGTTTTTTCACAGAACACCATATTTTGTTGTAATTGTTGCACAAAACACTAAGTATGGTCCTTACGTGGTTGATACATAATTAGGACATCTCCAACGGGGCGATGCAAACGGACGCCGCGAGACTGTTTGCGTCTGCGCGGACCGGAAATGCACCTGCACCCTGCTCCTGCGGGGCGACCCATCGTGCGCGGACGCTGCGCGGTCACGCCGAACGTTCGCTCGCTTCCCCCACGGGCCGCCTGGCAGCGACCCTGGCTCGAGCCGGCACGAATTAAAGCAGAGCAACTGCCTGGGAGGGCAACCGCCGAAGTGGCAACCGCGTCGATCGATGCGTCAACCGCCGGAATGGATCGCCGAACCGCCGTGGAAGAGCAACCGCAGACCTCTTCGTTATATGCGATGCAAGGAAGGAGGCAAGGGCGAGGCGACGCAAACGGACACGCGGTGACAATTTAGGCGTCCGAAATGCAGCGCCCCGTTAGAGATGCCCTTAGTCCCATAAGCCCATTGACAGTACATACGGACTCCGGCGTGGACCCTGACTAGGACCTGCCGCATAACTTTTCCTACTGTTTGATCCCGCCGCCACCATCTCGGTCTCTGACATCGTCGTCGCCTCCCTCCTCTGGAATGAATCCACTTTTTCATTCTCAATACTAGGGCCTGCCCCTAGTCCAGGGGCAAAATGGTCAAGGGGGAGGTAGGTTCTCCGGCGCAGGCGGTGATGGTGGTGGCAACGCCTGCTGCTACGCCTGGATGGCCGCCTCGAGGCCAATCCATCGGGCGCGCTCCTCAGGGCATCCATGGCGCGGCGTAGGGAAGGTTTACCCTAACACTCGTCTTTCGTTGGCACGTACTCGTCCTCCTTCACGGGCGGCGGTGGCAGCGGTTGGTATGCCTCCTAGGCCTCGTTGTCGACATCATCGTCGTCGAGGCCCTCGAGGTGTGCCTCGATCATCTACCGCCGATTGTCGTGCTCGGCCTCAAACCACCGGCTCCACATCAGGTAGTCGAAGGTGTACACCGGATCTCGCTGCAGATCCAGCGGGAGGTGGGCTTGGCTGCGGAGGAACTCCGGGCGGCACGTGGAGCCGCGCAACAGGATGGCCGACACTGGCGGAGGCCTGGTTATTAAGATCAGCTAGCGTGCGTGCGTGGGGAAGACAAGTGATTGGAGCGCGACCGCGATCTTCATTTATTAAGACCAGCTGCCATTTGTACGTGCGCGTGGGCCCGCGTCTCCTCACCTCCCTCGGCCACTAATGGGCGGGCTCGAGGATTTTCCGAGAGGACGCGCGCATACACGTTGCTGTCCGCGGGCAGCACATAACCAACCCATGGGCCTAATTGTGTGTCAAACGAGCTAATATCCCTATTTAGTGTTTTGTGCAACATTTACAACAAAATATGGTGTTCTGTGCAAAAACAAGACATGGTTGTGGTTTTGTGCAAAACATGCCCCAACATATGGTGTTATGTGCAATTTCCTCAAAAAAAATGAGACGAGGAGTCTGTGCGCTGAGATTCGTGAATGAGAAACAATCGGACGTTTCAAAAAGTGACTGTACACCAATTATAAAACAGCTAGCTGTTACTTAGGAAAAGTGTAAATATAACCAACACCAACCCTAGATGGGTGCCGAGCGTTTCCCAAAACATACGTAAGGTACATACTCCTGCGACGACATAATGCACCAGCAGTTTGCCAATTCGCAATAATAAAACATCATCAAGGAAACAGCTGTGGCCTGCTACTAGACCGTACACAAAAGTGACCGAAACCAAAATTTACTCCCGGGGACATTGTTTGGTTAAAAAATGAAACAGTCGCATTGTACGGATTCAATCGGCGCAAGTGCATCCACATGTATAGCCTGGGTTTTATTTCTTTTGGAGTAACCGGTAGGAGTTCTGCCTTTTCATTAAGAAGAATGAAATTTGGCCAGTTTATAAGGGAAACTGGCCGAAAACCGATACAAACACAACACCGTGTCCGGTTTAAAAGAAAACCAGACGAGAGAAAAGCAAAACACGGCACAGTTTTTCCTGGGAGAACTGGCGAAAACTCGCACACCTGGCCACACGACCTGGATAAACCAGGTCTGGAGCACCGCCGAATGGCACCAGCACGACGGCAACAGCGAGCGCCACGACTGCCCGGTCCACGTCCCTGGAAAGGAAGTCAGAGCCGAAAGAGACGGCTAGGCCTTTCAAGCTTCGAGGGGTGAGGCAGGCCGCAAGGCAAGCCAGCGGCACTCGCGCACCGACGGAACACGAAAACGTCGACCCAAGCAGTAGCCAAGGCATTGCCGGGGGTGGCTCCCAAACATTCCGAAAAATGACGCCTCCAAGGAGGTGACGACGTCCAAAGACGCCGCCGTCATTCAATCCAGCGCAGCAGGATTTGGGTTTTCACCCCGGAATGATGGGCGGAGGTGTGTGAGGACTCCACGGCAACGCCTCCAAGGAGGAAAACGACGCCCTCGAGCGTCGCCGTTACCGGCACCGACCGAGTCGGGCAAGACTTTCGTCCGGAGACCCACAACCCCGCCACTGTCAAAGACAGTCCAATCCCCGGACGAGCACAAACCACCACAACAGGGGCGCCGCCCACGCCATGGAGACATACCCTGCCGCCCACACAGCCAGAGGCATATCATCAACACACCAAGATCCCGGAGCCGCCGCTCCGGCCTCCACGCACGGTAGGCCAACTCCTCACGCCAACCTCCCGCAGTCCCCAAGACGTTGCGAAAAACGCCCGGTCCACCAAGAGCCGCGCCGCCGTCCATGCACCATGGCACACCTCTGCCATGGGCCTGCAGGTGCCAGCAATGGCAGCCTGCCACACGCAGTGGTCCACCACGGCCACCGGGACACAGACGGAGCTGGGAGCAGCCTCCACGCGACCACCGCGCTGAGACACCCCGAGGTCCACCGTCCTCCACACAACCTCCGTGTCGAGGCGAAGCCGGCCACCCCAAACCCACCACCACCGCGTCCCCGGGGCCGCCGCCCCGGCATGCCTGCGCCGGCGAGCCCGAAAGTTCGAGCAGGACCAGATCAGTCCCCTCCGGGCCTAGATCGGCCCCGGCCGCACCAGCCCACCGACGCCCGACCGCCGTCGGAGGCCTGCAGCGAGCCGCCGCAGGAGCTCCTCTGGAGCCCGCGCCACCCCGGCCACGTCCGGGCGCGCGGCCCGCGCCGCACCACACCCAGCCTGCCACCACCGCCGTCGAAGCCCGGGCCGCCGCCCCGCCATCCCGCGCCGCCGGGAACCACCGGCCCGGCCGACGACGCGCGCTGCGGCGCCGTCGCGAGGCTCCGACCGCCCGCGCCCCGAGCCGGCCCGCCCAGCCCAGATCCGGCCCGGCCGCACCCGAACGATGCAGCTGGGCCCACAGCACACCGCCGCGCCCGCCGCACTCCGCCACGCTCGCAGCACGCCGCCGCGCCCGCAGAAACGCCGCCGCTCCCGCCGCACACTGCCACACCCGCCGTCGAGCGAGCTCCTTCTCGCTGGAGGATGCGGGAGGGGAAGAAGCGCCCCGCCGCCACCTTCCTTAAGGCGCGCGCGGCTTTGCCGGGGGCCCCTCCGGCGGCGGCGAGGCCTGGGTTTTATTTCTGTAGTACGACTTGGATCGTGAATTACATAACTCTGATATATATAATTGCTCATTATTCCTAATTCCTAAATATGATGGTGTGACCAACAACAATCTAAGGGAATGCAGAGCACACATTTTCTTCAGTCATATGCTAAGCTGTTCCACAACGAAAACAAATACAACTCGAGAGCTGACGAGAAGGTTAGAGCATCTCCGGCCGCGTTCCCCAAAACGGTCTCCAAAGGGAATTGAGGCGCGTCGTATAAAATTTCGTTTCCAGCTGTGCGCCCAGAGGCCATTTCCGTCCGGTGCGGCTCAATACGGTGTCCGGCGCCTCGAGCCCGTCCCCTCTACACAGGGGACGCTCCGGGCACGTCATACACAACGAAAAGCGAGGCGAGGAGACGCGGGCCTGACGCGTCAGTGACACGGAAGCCTAAAACCCCGTCGCCTACCTCTGGTCAAGCGACGTTAATGGCGTCCCAGCTTTTCCAGGTGACGCAGCGACGCGTCTCGTCGTGCATGGCCGCGTGACCATCCGCGCCGGCGTTTATTGCGTACAACGCCCCGCTAACGCTTCGCCTGGCGCCGCTGCATAATAAGAGCGCCCCTCCTTCCTTCCCCATCCTAATCTCTCGCCGCTCCCAAATCTCCTCCTCCCTCACCGTTCCCAACCTCTTCCTCCAATGTCGTCGTCCCGCAAGATCACCGCGGCTAACTGCTTCGGTCGCGGCTGCCTCACCGTGGCGGAGGCGTGGGCGCTGTACCGCATGGGATATCCCGTCCCGCCAGACATGCACATGTCAAGCGGCGGCGGGTGGAAGATGGCCGTCAACGGCATCGGAGTCCCGCCGCCGCGGGAGGGCACGGAGCGCTAGAGAGACGCGATCAGGGCTCGGCGGGCTCGCCTCACCGCCGAGGAGCGGGCCGAACCAACCTGGGCGGCCACCGGCAACGACGCCTGGTGGGACGACTACTTCCAAACGCACCACGACGCCGAGATGAACAGCACCGCCGGCATCATCGACCGGCGGAACAGCTGGAACAAGGAGGGGCGCCTCCTCTTTTGGGGCGTTCCAGGGCATCCAGAACGGCGTTCCCAGGTTGGAGATGCCATCGTCGCAGCCACCAACCCCTACGCACGCAGCGCGCTGGCAGCCTACGAGGACGTACTCGTCCTCCTCCAACTCCTCCTCGTCGGGGCCGGCGCGATCGGCGTCTTCTTCGTCGCACCTCTCCGCGCCCTACACCGTGCCTAAGCGCGAGGTGAAGGAGGAGCCGGAGTTCGCGACGCCGCCCGTCAATCCGTGGCGCGGCGGCAACAACATTAGCCAGCAGCACAGGCATGCCGGCGGCGCCCTCCTCATCCCGAAGCTGGAGGTGAAGGAGGAGCAGGACGACGAGGCAGCCGAGAAGGCGGCGCTGCTGGCGGAGTATGAGCGGCAGCAGCGACGACCCCGAGGATTGCCCTGGCTTGCGAGCGGCGTGCTTGGCGTCGTTGAACGACAAGGACGCCTGGAGGGGCGACCTCGACGGGGCGATCACCATGTCCATCCGCGACTCTGGGAAGCCGCTCGTGGACCTCACCGACGACGGCGAGGCGAAGGACGAGCCCGACGAGCGCGGCAAGCAAGACGTCATCGTCGATGACATGTACAACTTCCACCAGTACTACGACGCCTCTGACCGCCGCAAGCACTACTAGATTAGGGTTTAGTTTAAATTTCATCTAATTTCGTTCGAATCTATGTAATATATAGAAAATTTGAATGAATTCGCTTAAGTTTTAAATATCTGAAATTTTGTTTGGGGACGTGGCTGGGAGCGACGTCCCCCAAACGCAGCACGAAGGAAACATGTCCCCCAAACGATAAATCTAGCGCCGTTTGGGGAACGTTTTGGGGGACGCGGCTAAAGATGCTCTTATGCAGGTCAACCAGAAAACTTGAAAGAAACTAGCATTGCTACTTTATTATTAATGGTAACTCAGTGCCAAATAAGCACTCGACGATCTGAAAGCTTATCAACAAGAAAAAATGATGAACCACATGGATACCCTACCATAATTATGTTTGAGTAACCATGTTTTTTTTTTGCCTATATTAGTATTTGTTTGGGGAGTGTTTGAATTGTGACCGAGCTATACCTTAGGGCATCTCCAGCGGGCCGACGCATTTCGGACGTTCGAAATGTCCGTTTGCGTCGGCCCGCGGACGCGTTGTGGCCCAGGGCGACCGTTTGCGTCGGCGGTAGCTCCAGCGGTGCGGACGCATATTTTATCCGGGGACAGCATCAAGGTCGGTAATGGCGTTTTACGTCCCGTCGAGGACTGCCGCCGGCGATTAACTGTTCCCTGATGACCCACAAGTATAGGGGGTGTATCGTAGTACTTTCGATAAATAAGAGTGTCGAACCCAACGAGGAGCAGAAGGTGTTGACAAGCAGTTTCGATGAAGGACTCACTGTAAATGCTCACAGACAAGTATTCAGGGGGTTTTGATATAGCAGATAAATAAAGTACAAGTAAATAAAATGCGAGAGTAATGGTTGCAGCGAGTGGCCCAATCCTTTTTAGCACAAAGGACAAGCCGGTTTGTTACTTATAATGACCAAACGTTCTTGAGGACACACGATAATTTAGTCTAGTGCTTTCGCTTCATATAGCTGATTAATCTTCATTGTTTTGATAAGTGTTGTGTGGGTGAACCTATGCTAATGCACCGCCCTTCCTAGGACTAATACATACTTGTGATTATACCCCTTGCAAGCATCCGCAAATACAAGAAAGTAATTAAGATAAATCTAACCACAACCTTAAACTTTGAGATCCTGCTATCCCTCCTGCATCGATATACCAACGGGGTTCGAGGTTGCTCGTCACTCCGGCAACCCCACAATTAGCAAATGAATACAAGATGTATTCCCCTAGGCCCATAAAGGTGAAGTATCATGTAGTCGACGTTCACATGACACCACTAGAAGAATAACACCACAACTTAAATATCAAGTCATTGAATATTAATCAACAAAGTTCACTACTAACATTTAGACTTCACCCATGTCCTCAAGAACTAAACGAACTACTCACGAGACATCATATGGAACATGATCAGAGGTGATATGATGATGAATAACAATCTGAACATAAACCTTGGTTCAATGGTTTCACTCAATAGCATCAATAACAAGGAGTAATCAATACCGGGAGAGTTTCCCCTATCAAACAATCAAGATTCAACCCTAGATGTTACAGCGGTGACGAGGTGCAGCGGTGGAGATGGCGGTGACGATGGTGGAGATGATGGTGATGATGATCCCAATGAAGTCCAGCTTGATGACGATGACGATGGCGTCGATTTCCCCCTCCGGGAGGGAATTTCCCCGGCGGATTTCAGCCTGCCGGAGAGCTCTTTTCTCTCTGGTGTTTTCCTCCCCGCAGAGGCGGCTATGTCTCTTCGCGATTATTCCCCGGAGCTTAGGTTTTCGGGACGAAGAAGTACGCGAAGGAGAGGCGGCCGAAGGGGGCTGTGGGCCCCCTCCCCACAAGGCGGCGCGGCCAGGCCAGGGCCCGCGCCGGCCTATGGGGGGGCCATGGCAGCCCTCCTCGGTCCCTCCTTTTGGATGGTTTCGTCTTCTGGAGAAATAAGATCTTCGGTGTAATTTCCGTCAATTGTTGATCTCCAGAAATATTGCATTCTGATAGTGCTTTTTCCAGCAGAATCCTGACTCCGGTGAATGATTCTCCAATAATCATGAAACATGCAAAATAGGTGAAATAACATAAGTATCATCTCTAAATATGAAATATATCAATGAATAACAGTAAATTATGATATAAAATAGTGATGCAAAACGGACGTATCAACTCCCCCCAAGCTTAGACTTCGCTTGTCCCCAAGCGAAACTGAACTCGGTAAACAAGACCACGCGTTTATGGAGTGAAGAGTTGATAAATAAAATACGGAGAAGAAGCATCATATTAATTCACACAAGACATTCTAGTGAACAACTTCCCAATATGATTCAACTTGAAACAAGTAAAAGGAAATCACAAATAAAGGTGCATAGGAGATCATAATTGGTGATGGCAAACTTCGTTCTTGGTCAGAGAACATTTAATAGATTGTACTTATTTATCGAGCATCGCTCTTATATTAAAGCTTATAGAAAAACTTGCATACTCAATCATAATAATCTCCTCATAATCATCGATAACCTTCAAAGCTATATTCATTCAGATAAAACTTGTACTGAACAAGGAAGAATAAAAGGCATGATTAAATAAATCACAATATAGATGGTTGGATCACAACAACTCAATTGCTTGCTTAAGATGGAGGGAAATAGGTTTACTGACTCAACATGAAAATAAAAGATGGGCCCTTCGCAGAGGGAAGCGGGGATTAAATCATGTGCTAGAGCTTTTCAAGTTTTGAAATCATATAGAGAGCATAAAAGTAAAGTTTTGAGAGGTGTTTGTTGTTGTCAACGAATGGTAGTGGGCACTCTAACCCCCTTGCCAAACGAGACTTCCAAAGAGCGGCTCCCATGAAGGACGTTATCTCTACCAGCAAGGTAGATCATCCCTCTTCTCTTTTGTTTACACATGTACTTTAGTTTATTTAAGGATGACACTCCTCCCAACATTTGCTTTCTCAAGCCATGGCTAACCGAATTCTCGGGTGCCTTCCAACATTTCACATACCATGGAGGAGTGTCTATTGCAAAATTAAGTTGCTTACTGATGAATCAGAGCAAAACATGTGAAGAGGATTATTAATGAGAGTTAATTAATTGGGGCTGGGAACCTCGTTGCCAGCTCTTTTTGCAAAATTATAGGATAAGTGTATGAAGCCACTAGTCCATTAATGAAAGCTGCCCAACAAGATTGAAAGATAAAACACCACATACTTCCTCATGAGCTATAAAACATTGACACAAATAAGGGACAATAACTTTTGAATTGTTTAAAGGTAGCACATGAAGTATTTACTTGGAATGGCGCAAAATACCACATAATAGGTAGTTATGGTGGACACTGATGGCATAGGTTTGGTTTAAGAGTTTGGATGCACGAGAGGCATTCCCTCTCAGTACAGGTCTTTGGATAGCAAGGTTGATTAGCAAGCATAAGAGTTGAGGGAAACAAACAAATATACATGTGATAGAACCAATTGATGGCGTGTATTTCACACGTTCGTTGGGCAACCCCAAGAGGAAGGTATGATGCGCACAGCAGCAAGTTTTCCCTCAGAAAGAAACCAAGGTTTATCGAACCAGGAGGAGCCAAGAAGCACGTTGAAGGTTGATGGCGGCGGGATGTAGTGCGGCGCAACACCGGAGATTCCGGCGCCAACGTGGAACCTGCACAACACAACCAAAGTACTTTGCCCCAACGAAACGGTGAGGTTGTCAATCTCACCGGCTTGTTGTAACAAAGGATTAACCGTATTGTGTGGAAGATGATTGTTTGCAGAGAAAACAGTAAAAACAAGTATTGCGACAGATTTGTATTGCGAGTATTAAAGAATGGACCGGGGTCCACGGTTCACTAGAGGTGTCTCTCCCATAAGATAAAAGCATGTTGGGTGAACAAATTACAGTCGGGCAATTGACAAATAGAGAGGGCATAACAATGCACATACATGACATGATAAGTATAGTGAGATTTAATTGGGCATTACGACAAAGTACATAGACCGCCATCCAACTGCATCTATGCCTAAAAAGTCCACCTTCAGGTTATCATCCGAACCCCCTCCGGTATTAAGTTGCAAACAACAGACAATTGCATTAAGTATGGTGCGTAATGTAATCAACAACTACATCCTTGGACATAGCGCCAATGTTTTATCCCTAGTGGCAACAAGCACAACACAACCTTAGAACTTTACGTCATCTGTCCCGGTGTCAATGCGGGCATGAACCCACTATCGAGCATAAGTACTCCCTCTTGGAGTTAAAAGTAAAAAACTTGGCCGAGCCTCTACTAGAAACGGAGAGCATGCAAGATCATAAACAACACATGTATAATAACTTGATAATTAACATGACATAGTATTCTCTATCCATCGGATCCCGACAAACACAACATATAGAATTACGGATAGATGATCTTGATCATGTTAGGCAGCTCACAAGATCCAACAATGAAGCACAATGAGGAGAAGACAACCATCTAGCTACCGCTATGGACCCATAGTCCGGGGGTAGACTACTCACACATCACACCGGAGGCGACCATGGCGGCGTAGAGTCCTCCAGGAGATGATTCCCCTCTCCGGCAGGGTGCCGGAGGCGATCTCTCGGATCCCCCGAGATGGGATCGGCGGCGACGGCGTCTGCGGAAGGTTTTCCGTATCGTGGCTCTCGGCATCGGGGGTTTCGTCACGGAGGCTATTTGTAGGCGGAAGGGTAGGTCAAGAGGCGGCACGGGGGCCCCACACCACGGGGCCGCGCGGCCAGGGGGGGCCGCGCCGCCTAGGGTGTGGCCCCTCCGTGGCCCCTCTTCGTCTCTCCTTCGGACTTACGGAAGCTTCGTGAGAAAATAGGCCCTCGGGCTTTGATTTCGTCCAATTCGAGAATATTTCGTTACTAGGATTTCCGAAACCAAAAACAGCGAGAAACGAAGAACGGCACTTCGGCATCTTGTTAATAGGTTAGTTCCGAGAAAATGCACAAATATGACATAAAGTGTGCATAAAACATGTAGATAACATCAATAATGTGGCATGGAACATAAGAAATTATCGATACGTCGGAGACGTATCAGCATCCCCAAGCTTAGTTACGCTCGTCCCGAGCAGGGTAAAACGATAACACGGATAATTTACGGAGTGACATGCCATCATAAACTTGATCATACTATTTGTAAAGCATATGTAGTGAATGCGGCGATCAAAACAATGTGTATGACATGAGTAAACAAGTGAATCATAAAGCAAAGACTTTTCATGAATAGCACTTCAAGACAAGCATCAATAAGTCTTGCATAAGAGTTAACTCATAAAGCAATAATTCAAAGTAAAGGTATTGAAGCAACACAAAAGAAGATTAAGTTTCAGCGGTTGCTTTCAACTTGTAACATGTATATCTCATGGATATTGTCAACATAGAGTAATATAATAAGTGCAATAAGCAAGTATGTAGGAATCAATGCACGAGTTCACACAAGTGTTTGCTTCTTGAGGTGGAGAGAAATAGGTGAACTGACTCAACATTGAAAGTAAAAGAATGGTCCTCATAGAGGAAAATCATCGATTGCTATATTTGTGCTAGAGCTTTGATTTTGAAAACATGAAACATTTTTGTCAACGGTAGTAATAAAGCATATGCATCATGTAAATTATATCTTATAAGTTGCAAGCCTCATGCGTAGTGTACCAATAGTGCCCGCACCTTGTCCTAATTAGCTTGGACTACCTGGATTATCACCGCAATACATATGCTTTAACCAAGTTTCACAAAGGGGTACCTCTATGCCGCTTTGTACAAAGGTCTAAGGAGAAAGCTCGCATTTGGATTTCTCGCTTTTGATTATTCTCAACTTAGACATCCATACCGGGACAACATAGACAACGGATAATGGACTCCTCTTTTAATGCTTTAAGCATTTGACAACAATTAATTCTTTTCTCATTAGAGACTTGAGGATATTTGTCCAAAACTGAAACTTCCACCATGGATCATGGCTTTAGTTAGCGGCCCAATGTTCTTCTCTCACAATATGCATGCTCAAACCATTCAACTCGGTGTAGATCGCCCTTACTTCGGACAAGACGAACATGCATAGCAACTCACATGAAATTCAACAATGAGTTGATGGCGTTCCCCAGTAAACATGGTTATCGCACAACAAGCAACTTAATAAGAGATAAAGTGCATAATTACATATTCAATACCACAATAGTTTTTAAGCTATTTGTCCCATGAGCTATATATTGCAAAGGTGAATGATGGAATTTTAAAGGTAGCACTCAAGCAATTTACTTTGGAATGGCGGGAAAATACCATGTAGTAGGTAGGTATGGTGGACACAAATGGCATAGTGGTTGGCTCAAGTATTTTGGATGCATGAGAAGTATTCCCTCTCGATACAAGGTTTAGGCTAGCAAGGCTTATTTGAAACAAACACAAGGATGAACCGGTGCAGCAAAACTCACATAAAAGACATATTGAAAACATTATAAGACTCTACACCGTCTTCCTTGTTGTTCAAACTCAATACTAGAAATTATCTAGACCTTAGAGAAACCAAATATGCAAACCAAATTTTAGCATGCTCTATGTATTTCTTCATTAATGGGTGCAAAGCATATGATGCAAGAGCTTAAACATGAGCACAACAATTGCCAAGTATCACATTACCCAAGACATTTATAGCAATTACTACATGTATCATTTTCCAATTCCAACCATATAACAATTTAACGAAGGAGAAACTTCGCCATGAATACTATGAGTAGAAACCAAGGACATACTTGTCCATATGCTACAGACGGAGCGTGTATCTCTCCCATAAAGTGAATGCTAGGATCCATTTTATTCAAACAAAACAAAAAACAAAAACAAACCGACGCTCCAAGAAAAAGCACATAAGATGTGATGGAATAAAAATATAGTTTCGGGGGAGGAACACGATAATGTTGTCGATGAAGAAGGGGATGCCTTGGGCATCCCCAAGCTTAGACGCTTGAGTCTTCTTGATATATGCAGGGGTGAACCACCGGGTGCATCCCCAAGCTTAGAGCTTTTCACTCTCCTTGATCATGTTGCATCATACTCCTCTCTTGATCCTTGAAAACTTCCTCCACACCAAACTCGAAACAACTCATTAGAGGGTTAGTGCACAATATAAATTGACATATTCAGAGGTGACACAATCATTCTTAACACTTCGGACATTGCATAATGCTACTTGGACATTAGTGGATCAAAGAAATTCATCCAACATAGCGAAAGAGGCAATGCGAAATAAAAGGCAGAATCTGTCAAAACAGAACGAGTTCGTAATGACGAATTTTAAAATGGCACCGAGACTTGCTCAAATGAAAATGCTCAAATTGAATGAAAGTTGCGTACATATCTGAGGTATCACTCACATAAATTGGCATAATTTTCTGAGTTACCTACGGAGAATTAGACCCAGATTCGTGACAGCAAAGAAATGCTGGAACTGCGCGATAATCCAAATCTAGTACTTACTTTTCTATCAACGGCTTAACTTGGCACAACAAAACACAAAACTAAGATAAGGAGAGGTTGCTACAGTAGTAAACAACTTCCAAGACACAAAATAAAAACAAAATACTGTAGGTAAAAACATGGGTTGTCTCCCATAAGCGCTTTTCTTAACGCCTTTCGCTAGGCGCGAAAGTGTATATCAAGTATTATCGAAGGGTGGTACTTCTACGGCGGGGTGCGGAGTTTTCTCAACCAGGCATAGTATATTAGATACATAAGTTTTAGCATCTCCCTTTTCATTAGTTTTAGGCGTGCTACTCTCATCAAACAAATTTTCGGGAACAAGCCAAGCATAGTTATTTTCTAGCGCATCATTCATAGCTAGGAGCTTACATGGTATTGGTGCTTTGATCTCCCCACCATCATCAATATTATTAGTGTATCTTATTCTATCCATATCCATCTTTTCAAGGAGACTAACAAAATTAGTAGGAGAACCAAGCATATTAAATTTAGCAAAGACCTTTCTAGCTTCTCTTGCTAGACCACCAAATTCTCTAAGAAGGGTTTCTAAAACAAAATCTTTCTTTTCCCCTTCTTCCATATCACCAAGTGTGAAAAACATGTGTTGGATTATAGGATTAAGATTAACAAATTTAGTTTCCAACAAGCGAACTAAATGCGCAGCAACAATTTCATAAGTAGGCGCAAGGTCTACCAAGTGTCTATCTTCAAAATTTTCAATGGTACTAACATGGTTGAAGAATTCTTCTATATTATTTCTCCCAACTATAGACCCACGTCCTACCGGTATGTTCTTTGTGGTAAAATTAAAAGGAAACATGATGAAATAAGTAAAGTAAATGCTAGTAACTAATTTTTTTTGTGTTTTTGGTATAGCAAACAAGATAGCAAATAAAGTAAAACTAGCAACTAATTTTTTTTGTGTTTTGATATAAGTGCAGCAAACAAAGTAGTAAATAAAACTAAGCAAGACAAAAACAAAGTAAAGAGATTGGGAAGTGGAGACTCCCCTTGCAGCGTGTCTTGATCTCCCGGCAACGGCGCCGAGAAAAGAGCTTGATGGCGTGTATTTCACACGTTCGTTGGGCAACCCCAAGAGGAAGGTATGATGCGCACAGCGAAGCAAGTTTTCCCTCGAGAAAGAAACCAAGGTTTATCGAACCGGGAGGAGCCAAGAAGCACGTTGAAGGTTGATGGCGGCGGGATGTAGTGCGGCGCAACACCGGAGATTCCGGCGCCAACGTGGAACCCGCACAACACAACCAAAGTACTTTGCCCCAACGAAACGAGTGAGGTTGTCAATCTCACCGGCTTCTGTCGTAACAAAGGATTAACCGTATTGTGTGGAAGATGATTGTTTGCAGAGAAAACAGTAAAAACAAGTATTGCGAGCAGATTTGTATTGCGGTATTAAAGAATGGACCGGGGTCCACAGTTCACTAGAGGTGTCTCTCCCATAAGATAAAAGCATGTTGGGTGAACAAATTACGATCGGGCAATTGACAAATAGAGAGGGCATAACAATGCACATACATGACATGATAAGTATAGTGAGATTTAATTGGGCATTACGACAAAGTACATAGACCGCCATCCAACTGCATCTATGCCTAAAAAGTCCACCTTCGGAGTTATCATCCGAACCCCCTCCGGTATTAAGTTGCAAACAACGGACAATTGCATTAAGTATGGTGCGTAATGTAATCAACAACTACATCCTTGGACATAGCGCCAATGTTTTATCCCTAGTGGCAACGAGCACAACACAACCTTAGAACTTTCTCATCATCGTCCCGAGTGTCAATGCGAGCATGAACCCACTATCGAGCATAAGTACTCCCTCTTGGAGTTAAAAGTAAAAACTTGGCCGAGCCTCTACTAGAAACGGAGAGCATGCAAGATCATAAACAACACATGTATAATAACTTGATAATTAACATGACATAGTATTCTCTATCCATCGGATCCCGACAAACACAACATATAGAATTACGGATAGATGATCTTGATCATGTTAGGCAGCTCACAAGATCCAACAATGAAGCACAATGAGGAGAAGACAACCATCTAGCTACTGCTATGGACCCATAGTCCAGGGGTAGACTACTCACTCATCACTCCGGAGGCGACCATGGCGGCGTAGAGTCCTCCGGGAGATGATTCCCCTCTCCGGCGGGGGTGCCGGAGGCGATCTCTCGGATCCCCCGAGATGGGATCGGCGGCGACGGCGTCTCGGAAGGTTTTCCGTATCGTGGCTCTCGCATCGGGGGTTTCGCCACGGAGGCTATTTGTAGGCGGAAGGGTGAGTCAAGAGGCGGCACGAGGGCCCCACACCACGGGGCCGCGCGGCCAAGGTGGGCCGCGCCGCCTAGGGTTTGGCCACCTCGTGGCCCCTCTTCGTCTCTCCTTCGGACTTCTGGAAGCTTCGTGAGAAAATAGGCCCCTGGGCTTTGATTTCGTCCAATTCCGAGAATATTTCGTTACTAGGATTTCTGAAACCAAAAACAGCGAAATGACAGAATCGGCACTTCGGCATCTTGTTAATAGGTTAGTTCCAGAAAATGCACGAATATGACATAAAGTGTGCATAAAACATGTAGGTATCATCAATAATATGGCATGGAACATAAGAAATTATCGATACGTCGGAGACGTATCAATAACGTCCTTCATGGGAGCCGCTCTTTGAAAGTCTGTTTGATGAGGGGGTTAGAGTGCCCACTACCATTCGTTGACAACAACAAACACCTCTCAAAACTTTACTTTTATGCTCTCTATATGATTTCAAAACTTAAAAGCTCTAGCACATGATTTAATCCACTGCTTCCCTCTGCGAAGGGCCATTCTTTTACTTTATGTTGAGTCGGTTTACCTACTTCCTTCCATCTTAGAAGCAAACACTTGTGTCAAGCTGGTGCATTGATTCTTACATACTTGCTTATTGCACTTATTAATCTACTTTGTGTTGACAATTATCCATGAGATATGCATGTTGAAAGTTGAAAGCAACTGCTGAAACTTATATCTTCCTTTGTGTTGCTTCGATGCTTTTACTTTGAATCTATTGCTTTATGAGTTAACTCTTATGCAAGACTTTTGATGCTTGTCTTGAAAGTACTATTCATGAATTTTTTTGCTATATGTTATCTATTTGTTAGCAACTGTAGATCATTGCCTTGAGTCACTGCATTCATCTCATATGCTTTACAATAGTATGATCAAGGTTATGTAAGTAGCATGTCACTACAGAAATTATTCTTTTTATCGTTTACCTACTCGAGGGTGAGCAGGAACTAAGCTTGGGGATGCTTGATACGTCTCCAACGTACCTATAATTTCGATGTTCCATGCTTGTTTTATGACAATACCTACATGTTTTGCTCGCACTTTATAATGTTTTATGCGTTTTCCGGAACTAACCTATTAACAAGATGCCGAAGTGCCGGTTCTCATTTTCTGCTGTTTTTGGTTCCCGGAAAGGCTGTTCGGGCAATATTCTCGGAATTGGACGAAACAAAGACCCGGTATCTTATTTTTCCCAAAAGACCCCGCGAACACGAGAGGAGAGTCGGAGCGGAGCCGGGAGGGCCACCACACCATGAGGCGGCGCGGCCCCGGGCTGGCCGCGCCGGCCTATGGTGAGGAGGCCCCAGGCGCCCTCCTGCGTCGCCTCTTCGCCTATATGACCCCTTTCGACCTAAAAACGCGATACCAATTGACGAAACTCTAGAAAGACTCCAGGGGCGCCGCCGCCATCGCGAAACTCCGTTTCGGGGGACAAAAGTCTCTGTTCCGGCACGCCGCCGGGATGTGGAAGTGCCCCCGGAAGCCATCTCCATCAACGCCACCGCCTCCATCATGCTCCGTGAGTAGTTCCCCCATGGACTACGGGTTCTAGCTGTAGCTAGTTGGTACTCTTTCTCCCATGTACTTCAATACAATGATCTCATGAGCTGCCTTACATGATTGAGATTCATCTGATGTAATCGGTGTTGTGTTTGTTGGGATCCGATGAATTGTTACATTATGATTAATCTATCTATAAAGTTTGTGAAGTTATTGTTGCTGCAATCTTGTTGTGTTTAATGCTTGTCACTAGTGCACGAGTGGCATGATCTTA